>NC_080634.1:96013213-96333213 GCF_027579445.1 Ammospiza nelsoni | reverse complement strand
TTTTCTGTATACATATGAAAAACACAAATGTAGAGCTAGGCCACCAAATGTAACTCTTCCAAACTGGTAAATAAAGCCTGATTTGCTTGTCCAAAGCAGAACTGATTAATTTTCAAAGAGTAGATTTTTCTGTATTCCTTATCTAAGAGGAGTTTCAAGGCTCAAATGATGGAATTGGAAGGTCAATTCCTAGATCTTCTGTATTTAGTTAATGTAGCCAATTACATGTTGTAGCAGTAAGTGAAGCAGGATGTGACTTACTGTTTCTTGTGCTGTTTGGGAGATAACCCATTTTTAATGTTTACTCTCCAAATCTCTATGTATTTGTTTTTATATGCTGCTTTGGCAGCACTGCAGCTTGTCTAGTTTGCCAGGCTCCATAGCATCATGGTTTGGCCACAGGCCATTAACTTATTTCCATTCTATAAACTGAGCTGCATGGAAAAATATACTGACAACTATTAGAACTTAAACGCCTATCTATTACTTTTACTCTTAATTTATGGTTAAAGTGTCACAAAGTCAGTTGAAAGAAATCGTAGTGTAAACATGAGCTAAGTATGCTTGGGCCTTGTAAGAGTCTTTCAGTAACTTCTGGCCTTTTGACAATGCGTTAAAGTCCCTCCAGTTTTTCCTGAAAGTTAGATTATACTAATTTTACATTTTCAGTCTGTGACAGTCGTATAAATTGTAACTGCATGTGTGACTTTTTTTTCCCCAGGTTCAACAGTATACAGTCTATATATGAAAACTCCTTTGCAGGACTTATGAAATTGGAATTGCTCATGATACATGGAAATGATATTCAGAATATTCCTAATGGTGCTTTGAAAGATCTTGTGTCTCTACAGGTAATGCTTATGTTTTCCTAAATTTCAAAACTAACTTCAATGAAAAATTGAAAATAAAACTAAATGTTCTTTATAGTGCCTTTTAAGGATTAACATACCGTTTTCTTCCAAAATACATTGGATATCTATTAACTATGCCTATGTCTAACTTGATAATGCCAACTAACACTCAGTTTTATTCTACCTCTGACCAACATATCATTTTTCAGTGGTGCAAAAGATTTGAATGTGGGAGGAAAAAAATTACTTGATTGCTATTCTATTTGGATTTAGACAATAAAAAGAATCTCTGGTTCTTTTTTTTTAATTGATGTTTGTTTTGATTTTTTTGTTTAGGTTTTCAAAATTAGTTACAATAAATTGAAAGCCATAACTGGCCAAACTCTTCAAGGACTTTCAGGCTTAATGAGACTGCACATGGACCACAACAGAATTGAGTTTATTCATCCAAATGCTTTTAATGGTTTAACCTCTCTAAGACTTGTCCACCTGGAAGGAAATTTGCTCCAGCAGCTTCACCCCAACACCTTTTCAACATTTATGGTCCTTGATTACTTCAAATTGTCAACAGTAAGACATCTCTACCTATCTGAAAATACCCTTAGGACCTTGCCTGCAGGGATGTTTCAAGGCATGCCACTGCTGGAAAATCTTTACCTTCATGGAAATCCATGGGACTGCGACTGCAGTTTGAAGTGGCTCCTTGAATGGAATGAAGTTTCTGGAGGTAGGAGCATAGGCTACCAGTATTTATTGAACTCCTAATGTTGATTTTTTTTGTCTTCCTATTCTGTGTGTTGATGGTTTTGTTATTTCGTGTTATTACCTACATGATGTCTAAGTGCAGTATTAATTAATGTTACCGTTCAATAAATATGTGTATTTAAAAAAACTGTGTATATAAAAAACAAGCAGTTTTCTTTCATTAGATAAAAATATGTATGTAACAGCAAAGAAATTAGCCATTACATTTGGGATGTTGGAAGTGGTAGTGAAGTTTATAACGGGAAAGGAAGTTTATAACTTTTTACTGCATTTTCTTGCACAGCAGTGTGCCTTTGGTAAGGGCTGCCAATTGTCCTCAGCCAACAAAGCTTCTGACTGTATCCTCTCATGGAAAGTGGTAACATTGGATTTGAACTTGTTTGTCCGAGGAAGGAAGGAAATCAGGTTACCAAATTCCTGATTAAGCCCTCTAATTTTGAATCTATTAACATCAAGGCTGTAATATGCATTCTTCATGTCCATCTGTATTTCTTCATTGACCACAACTTCATTTTATGATGGAACAAATAATATATTAAGTTTTTTCGCGTGCTTACAACGTATTTATTTTCAACCATGTATTTTTTTCATGAAATAGCTTGTCTATCTTTGTTCAGTCTTAGAGATGAGAAAAGTACCCCAATGTCAAGGCTAGAATGCTTCTGATTGTGTTCAGAAGCAAAAAAGAGAGCTTTATAATGCTTCTGTATCAGCAATACACTAAATAAGGAGGGGTTTGAGTGTCAATTTTTAGTTTGGGTATCTCAGTGTAGCAGAAGAGCTGATGTCACACCAGAGCTTCTGCTAAATTATTAAAAGGGAATTGGCATTCAATTGGAACTGAAGATGTCTCAAATAAGTGATGGAGTCCCAAGGTTTATGTAATTATTTTTGAGCACGTATAGTGAATGATGATGGGTCTTGTAATCCTAGAATACATAATTCATTGCAATTTTGCACTTGACTGTAGCACAGTGCTTTTTAGGAATGTGTAATGCTTGAATGAGTAATATAAGTCTTCTGACTAAACAGATATTTGAGTCATCTGACTGAAATACTGTATTTCACTAGCTACATTTTAATATTGTAACATTCTGTTCTTGATTCAAATTGTGTGCGTATGTCTAATGGGTGTACTTAAGTTTTACTGTAAGTTATAATAATGATATATTAGCTGAACATTCCTTCCTTAGTGCACTGTTGGCTTGCTAGTACTTTGATTATTCAGTTAGGTTACCTCTGTATGCTAAAACAGTAGCGATTTTTGGAGGGAGGAATAATTTATCCATGTCATTTTTATGTATGACAGATTTTGTATCTGTGTATGACTATAACATTAACTTCTTTGGAAATTCTGTCTAGAAAGAGTTATTAAATTTTTTCAGACTAGTGTAGCCACTGCCAAGTTGATTGTGGGCCAGTTTTTCCTTATCTTTGAAACATCCGGTTTGAATCTGCAACTGACAAACTGCATATATATATATGTATATATATATATGTACATATAAATACATATATATGTATTTAATTTTTAACAAACACCTTTTCCAGAAAATTGATTTTTCAGATTAGCAAAGCACATATTTTCCATTAAAATAATGGTATTAAAATTTGACATGTATTTCCCTTTCTCCTGACATTTTGCCTTATAACCCACTGGTATATTGTTCATTCTTTCAAAGATCCCTCATTCTTCAGGATGATACTTATTCCTAGAATAACTGTAATACATTTTATTTACTATATGGCTCCAAACTGAATACCTAATGTACATTTGGCATTTGAGTGAACAGAACAATGTAATAAATATATGATTGTTACTTTGCAGACAACATTCTGCATTGACAGAAGAGAGGAGTCAAGACTGTAATTTCCTGGTCTAGCTCTCCTTCTCTGTTTTACCTTTTTTCTATTATTACAAAGTTTGCAGTTGTTTTAGAGGTCAGGGAAGAAGTGGCACTCTGTTTTTTTCCTGCTGATAAATAGCTTGTAAGTGCAAGAACTAGTCAGTCTGTTTTGGTAGCTACATTAAAGAGAACAGCATTGGCAATTTTGTGTACTGCCAATGCTGTTCATCAATAGAGAAATAATAAAAAGCTTCCTGGATTATTTAATGAGGAAGTCCAGCATTTCTCTGGTAAATGCTCTATTTTTGAAAGCTGAAAGGCCCCACGCCTCTTCATATTAGATCCACAAGTTAGGCTGTCACTACAAATGCAAACTTTTTGACACAGAGAGTAGTTTGTTGCTGATTTAAATGTTGCCCTGCACACTTTGCATAGAAATCAAAGAAATCATGGTCAGATTGAGAACTGGGTGCCCAGTCAGCTGTAAAACAAAGAGGTGCCATTCTATAAGTCTTGCCTTATAATTATAATGCAATCCTGAAATCCTCATGAAGTTTATTTCATATTTCTGAAAGTTGTCTAACTAGAACAGTTTTTCAGCTTTTTTATGTCTTGTTTTCCTTTTTATTTTTTTTTCTTCTTTTTTTTTCCAGGTGTTTTAAAATGCAAAAAGGACAAAGCCTATGAAGGCGGACAGCTGTGTGCTAAGTGCAGCAGCCCAAAACAACTGCAGAAAGAAGATATTCAAAATTTGGAAGATATTTCCTGTAGAAAGCCTGTAATTCAGTCCTCACTGAGGCAAAATAGCAGCACTCAAAATGAGGAAGATGGTGACAGTTACGAACTCTCTCTGGAAGAACTTCAGTCCTCGCCATGGAACATTACTCTAAATATGACTGATGAGCATGGCAATATAGTCCACCTGAACTGTGAAATCAAAAAACCAACAGGCTCTACCAAAATTCAGTGGAATCAAATCCAGACTCAGGAGATAGATATAAATGCTACAATTGCACTGGATTTTGAATGTCCAATGAATCGAGAAAACTATGAAAAACTATGGAAGCTTATAGCTTACTACAGTGAAGTACCTGTTAAGTTAGAGAGGGAACTTATGCTCAGAAAAGAGCCTAAAATAATCTATCAGTACAGGCAAGGTTCAGATTATGATGCTCTTTACTACACAGGTGTAAAAGCCCAAATACTTGCTGAGCCTTCTTGGGTGATGCAGCCTCTTATAAATATCCAATTGAACAGGCGTCAGAGTACAGGGAAAAAAGTGGTGCTATCTTTTTTTACTGTGTTTTCTCAGACAATTCATACCAAAACCACCAGGCAGCAGAGAAACTGGGTAATGATAGAGCAAAATCAGAGCACAAGGACAGCACAGAGTGTGGTGGAAGGGTCAGAGTGTCAGCTGAGCTGCAGTGTGAAAGCTTCTGAGAGCCCCTCCATTCAGTGGCTTTTTCCAGATGGAACTAAACTGCAGGCACCTTTTAAGGACAAAGAGAGTAGGTTTTCCATTCCCAATAGTGGCCAACTAATAATCAAAGCAGTCAGTTACACTGATGGAGGTGTGTACCACTGCATTGCCCAAGTGAGAGATGATGTGGACATAATGCCTTACAGACTTGTTGTGCAGCCTGCAGCTATTCAGGTAGCTGATTCAGATGTAGTGAGAGTTGAAAAAAATGTTGGAGATCCAATAGCTTTGCCATGCAATGCAATTGCCATCCCAGACCCACAGTTGAGCTGGATTCTTCCAAACAGTCAGGTACTCAATGATTTATCAAACTCCTCAAAAGGCTATATGCTGCCCAATGGTACTTTGCTTATTCCAAGGAGCCATGTCACTGATAGTGGCCATTACAGATGTGTGGCTGTCAATCAGCAAGGATCAGATCAGATTGTTGTAAGGGTCACAGTAAATAAAATGGTGTCTGACAGGTCATTTAAACGAATCAAACTAAAGAAGCGCCCAGGCTCAAAAGGTTTGTCAAAAACAAGAGGGCGGGTCATAGATGATGAAGAGGGATCAGGGGCAGGAGGGATGGAGGAGTTCCCACGAAGAAAGAACCGCCTAAAAGACTGGGAAATACCTTTTAAACAAAAAAGTGACCAAGTGCCAGAAGCTCAAATTAAAAAGGGGAAGAAGGGCAGAAGGAAAATGAAAATCTGGAAAAGTACTGATGGAACCCAAGACAGCAATGTTGCAGAAGGCCGGAGAGTATTTGAATCTCGAAGGAGAATTAATGTAGCAAGCAAACAGATTAATCCACAGCATTGGGCTGACATTTTGGCAAAGGTCCGTGGGAAGAATCTTCCTAGAACGACAGCTACAACTGTCTCTGCAACAACTTCACTGTCATCAGTCATGCAGGAGTCTACTCCTGCCCCTTATCCTTTAGCCAGCCCTCCATCTTCAGAGACAGGAGCTGATGTGGTGGATTCCTCTGCTGATGCATCACCTGTGGGTGAAGATGAACAATTGTCAGTCACTGCTTCACAGAACACGGAAGTGTTTTCAGTCCAGCCTGTATTAATAAGGTCAGAAACGGAACCATTCTCCAACCACAGGGCTTCAGAAATACCTGCAAGTATGGACACTGTAGAAATTGCTTTGTCAGGTCCATATTTGACTCCTGTCTCTCCAACTCCACAACCGCAAGGGGAGCAGCATCTTGATGTCAGGACAGATGATTCAATTGCTCTTACTGAAGAACCTCTAGCCAAAAAAATTGTGACAAACTTTCCTAATGTTCAGAACAGTTTATTCACAGTGGAAAATGTAGATAAAACTGTATCTTCTATATCTGAAGAAAATTCTGCTTTTGCTGAGCTACCACTTGATGCTACTCTCCTTGCTGAGCCTCAGACTGTGGATCTTCATAGCACCTTGGAGGAAAGCTTGAAGTTAAATGAAGGGGGCCCAATTAGTGTTGACACTGTAACTTCAGCACCTTCTCAGTTTGTTGAGATCATCCCAACAGATTCTGTTGGCACTACTACTGCTCCTTCATCTACTTTTCCATTTGTTAGAGAAAAGAGCAATGATGCAAGATACCAGCGCAAAAAAATATCCACAAGTCATACAAAAATGGCAGACTTAAGTAACAGTTTTCTAGCTGTCACCCCTGTTAGGGTTCAGAGTGAAGAAGAACCTGAAACCCAGAGGAATACAGTGACTCAAGAAAGCATATCCAGCAGTTATGCAGACAATTCTCAGACAGAGGAACATAGAAACTTGGCTATTCCAAAACAAAATCCCATATTCATTTTGCAAAGTGCTAATGCTCCTCATAAAACAGCAGAGTTAGAAACAGCTTCTTCCATGATTAGATTGACCACTGTGGCCACAACAACAATTCCATATAGAAAGACCATGCCTTCACTTATTACTCAGCATGGTAGAAAAAGGCCTTATGGGAGAAGGAGAAGGCCAAACAGAATCCGACAAAGACCAAAGCCTTTGCCCCGTCCTGTTTTAACCACAGAGGCAATGCCTATAATTCCAAGGACACCTGAAATTGAAGCTGTTACCAAAACTTCTGCTGCAACTCTTAAAAGTCCTGATCTTAAAAACACCAAAATACAGGCTAGGAAAGAGGAGCATATGGAATCCACTCCTTCCTTAATTCCTGATTCGGGTGTCACAGAGAAAATTACAAAAATCAGAGATGTGATCACAACTTTCTCTTTTGGGCCTACTGCTTCTCCACTTGCAGCCAAACATGTGCCACATCCTACTAAGCCTGAAACCTTGGAACTTCCAGTGACTGAGCCCATCACAGTTTTATCATCAGATGCTGTACATGATGCGCTTCCCACGAAAGAATCAAGTGTATCTCTGAAACCAGAGCAAAGTGAAGTGCCAGCATACCACTCATTAGACAACGTCTCTGCGGAGAAGGACATGAAAGCAGATTCTAAAACTGTGGATCATATGGCAGAACAATCAAGGACCACAACTTCTCCTGCATATAGAAATACTCAATACTCAATACTATCAACAAAACTAAAATCTCAAGAAGAGCCTAACCTATTTGACTTAGAAGTTGTGGTTAATGAAACAACTGCTGGAACATTCCAGGTGGCATATCCCACTATGAGTGACTTAAGTATTCCTGTTGGCACAGTCGAAGTTTATAAGCACCTATCAGTTTCAAAAGAGCCATGGAAGCCCACAGTATCTGTAGAAACAGCAGCAAAATCTAAGCCATCTCAGCAGTATGAGATAATTACTTTATCCTCCTCTTTCAGCACTGCAGAAACTCAGACTTTTCCAGTTAGAGAGACAAAGAAATCTCTTACTTCCCAGGCTGGGACAGTGCCATCTTCCTTGGACAGAAAGGAATCTATGTTACATGTGTTTTATCATTCACAGACGACTGAAAAGCCTCCTACTACATCCACTGCTTTTATTACGCTTACAAAACTTGTCACTCTTCCCCCTTCCATTTCAAGCACTTCCCATCCTTCTTTTCATTATACAGCCAAGGAGAGTAATGCCTTTAATCGAGAAAGGTTCCCAGAAGTAGAACAAGTTGGAGCAGGTGGTGACAAAATAGTGATGACCTCAAAACAGAATGTTCACCCTACTCCTTCCTCTAACCAGAACAGGATTAGCATACAGTCCAAAGAGCAGCAATTAAATGAGTTGTATAGTAGCAAGTCAAACAACAGTTTACTGCTAAATCCAAGTCTTCCCCATCCACCTGCCGGAATGATACCAGGCATAAACCAAAGACTACCTGTTGTGCCTCCAAAGCACATTCCAGTAAGAGGCACAATGAAGCTTCCTGTAACACAGGGCCCTCTTAGCTATTTTATAACACATCAACCTCTTCACTACACAAACAAACCAGAGATAACAGCCTATGCAGCACATACCATCCAGGACAGGAAAACTTCTGCTTCCCAGAGAGAATCAACTGCCCCAACACAAGCCTCTCCATTTCACAAAACAAATCCATTAACTGAAAGCAAGTTCAGTAATCAGGGTCAGAACAGATACAATTTTAATTCAAGATTTTTTGGAAATAACCATGTTCCAGATAACAGAGGCACAGCTGGGAGACTTCCAAGTCAAGGGATCCCCTATTACCCCAGTTCCAGAATACCATTCCTTTTCAACAGAACAAGGATATTCCCTAACTTAAATATGCATCCTAAACCAGATGTTCCGAGTCAACCAGTGCCAAAAGACACAAATGAGAAGAAGGTTGCTCAGGTCTTACCTACTGGGATTACAGTGCAGAAGGCTACAGCTATTCCAGTGCCTCCAATGCCACATGCCACAACGACTGCATCACCACGGGTGATTTTAAAGATCACCCCTCCAGCCTTTCAGCGCACAAAACCACAAATAAGCACTACAGTTCATCCTTTTAAAAATGTCTATTATCATCATCAAAAATTTCCATCTGTTCCTTACATGGGAGGCATTATGCCACGCAATTCGACTGTAATTCAGTCTTCCACTAATTTTAGAGTACACGGAGAAAGACCTAAAATTATCGCAAAAGCATCTCAGACCATATCCATCCTTGCTGAAATGGATGCTTTTATCCCTTGTGATGCAGTTGGGGAACCCAAGCCTTTTATTACTTGGACAAAAGTCTCTACAGGTAAGACAGATAAAAAATTTCTTCTGCATGGTCTGTAGGGGTATTGCACAGAAGTGCAACATGGTCACAGGAATATTTCAAAATACTAAAAAATGCTTCCTGTCACTTATAATTACTGTAGAGAAAATGATTAATTGCAACTAATCATTACAAATAATAATGGATTTGCAGTGTTTCTTGTAGTAAAAGAAAACCTCTACCATTTAATATGTTCGTTTTTGAAGAATAGTTTTTGGCTGTGAAAAGCAGCCAACTGCTTATTCATAGCAGTTAGAATTTATTACAGCAATACTTTTGAGTATGGGTTTGTTAACATTGCTACTTTAAATATTGATGTGTGTATCATCTCCATATGCAAAAGGAACAGAAAAGTTACATAAAGATTTAAGAGGGATCCTAAAACAAGGCCTTCAAAAATTTCCTTGCTGTCCATGTTTGCAAGATAGTGGTTAGTTCTGCCATAGAAACAAAGACTAATTTGTGCTATGGATAGAGTCAGAAGATGTCATGTAGGCCCTCCAAAGTTGTAATTGGTGTTGAGTAAACCTAAAATCTCACTAAAGACTTCTTTATTGCAATAATGTACATTTTAAACCCTTTGACTTTATCTTTCTTTTTTTCCTCTCACTTTCACAGGAGCTCTAATGACAGCCAACAGCAAGTTACAGAGGTTTGAAGTCTGGAAAAATGGTACTCTCCTTATCCGAAATGCTCAGCTTCAGGATCGTGGACAGTATTTATGCACAGCTCAGAACGTGCATGGCGAAGATAAAATGATGGTTATGCTCACAATTGTAGCCCACCAGCCCAAAATTTTACTTTCCCACTATCGAGATGTCACGGTGTACTTTGGAGATACCATAGCAATGG
Source organism: Ammospiza nelsoni (assembly GCF_027579445.1). Classification (NCBI taxonomy): domain Eukaryota; kingdom Metazoa; phylum Chordata; class Aves; order Passeriformes; family Passerellidae; genus Ammospiza; species Ammospiza nelsoni. The sequence goes on along the minus strand of NC_080634.1, from coordinate 96,323,253 downwards.
AGTGTCAGGCTAGCGGGACTCCAAGCCCATTAATTTCATGGATTTTCCCCGACAGGAAGATTTTGCAGGCAGTCACAACCACAGAAAGCAGAATAATGCTTCATGAAAACCGAACTTTGTCTATCAAGCAAGCAACTTTTTCAGACCGAGGAGTTTACAAATGTGTAGCAAGCAATGCTGCAGGAGCTGACAGCATTGCAGTGAGGCTGCACATTGCAGCCTTACCCCCCATCATCCAGCAGGAAAAGCAAGAGAACATTTCCCTGCCCCTTGGTAGCAGTATTAACATCCACTGCACTGCCAAAGCAGCACCTGCTCCCAGCATCCGCTGGGTGGTCTTTGATGGCACCCAAATCCGACCTTCTCAGTTTGTCAATGGGAATTTATTTGTTTTTCCTAATGGGACTCTCTACATTCGCAACGTGTCCCCCAAGGACAGTGGGACCTACGAGTGCATTGCTGCCAACATGGTGGGAGCTGCCAGGAGAACAGTACAACTCCATGTGAAGAAGCACGCATCTAATGCTAGGATCACTGGGAGCTCTCCTCAGAGAACAGATGTAACATACGGTGGCATCCTGCATTTGGACTGTAGTGCTTCTGGTGACCCTTGGCCTCGGATATTATGGAGGTTGCCTTCCAAAAGGATGATTGATTCCCTTCACAGGTAAGGGAATCAACTATTTGAGGTGTTGCAGGTAAATTGCAGTTTGGATGAACTTAGAGAAAAGCCCACTCAGAGGTTTTGTTCCTGACTTCTGCAGGTTTTGAATGATCCTCTGAATCCTTAAGAAGGAATTTCAAATTATATAAAAAAATATAAGTCATATTTTAGCATAATTTTCTAGAAAGAAGTATTACTCTTGAAAAGTTAGCTTCAAGTTTTTAGGATAAGCGGCCACTGTTTGTCTTTTACAGCAACTTGTAAACGTAGCAAAAAGTCACGATATACAGGTTGTGTACTGCTTGTTCCAATGTGCTTAGTCTGAATACTATTGCACAGGTGCCTGCTTTTTTCCTGGAGAAAAGGGATTGTTGAATTTTATCTCTTAGGCAAATCATTACACACAGTAAATACAGGGCAAATAAATCAACTTATAATTACTTAAACAAACACAATAATTTAAACGTCATGTATAAACAAATGTTACTGCAAAATAAGGTCTGTGCAAACCTGGTTGTGTATAAATGCCTAAAACAATATGTTCTCCAATGTTTGCAATATCAAGTAAAATATCACTTCTACAATAACTGCCCTAACACTTGGTTGAAAGCAAATTTCTGTGCTATAAATTATTCGTAACTCACCTTAGAGCACTATAAAGAGATGATAAATGCATTGTAATTAAAATGCATAATTGGGAACAACTTTCTTCACAGCTGAACATAGTCATAATTTTTTTTATATTGACAAAAATATATTTAGGTAACCTGTATATTACAAAATATATAGCACAAAATCCAGACTGCATTTTATGCCTCATAGTGCTAACAAAAAAATACTGTGTTTCTTTTTAATTTTCCCTCATGATCTTTATGTGAGCTGCTTTTCAAATACTAGAGATCTACTTCGGGAAGATAACTGGCTACTGAGGTAGTTGGTTTTGACCACAATACACCAATTCCATAGCAAAGTGGAAAGGAATAATAGCTTTTTTTAGCATACTGGAATTTTTTTTCCTTGAAAATACCAATAATTGGCTTCTTTGTGACTTTTCTAAAAGTTTAATATTTATACTCAATACCAGAAGGAGTGCCTCATCTTTGTTTTCAGCTGAAGACTGAAGTACTGGACTCCATTGTGGTCCATATAGGCTCCTGTGGATTATATAATTCAGAGGTCTCATATTTCAATGTTATAGAATAATGTACAAGTAGTCAGAAGAGTGAAAACCACCATAATTTGTTATTTAGTGGTCAAAAACAGCATTAAAGTCATTAAACCCAAGAAAATTACTTGGTTACAAGTGAGTAGACTTCTTTTTTTCCATTTGCTTTTTGGTGGTGAATATCCTAGAAATTTCTGACCACCTAATTATTTACCAGTAGCAATTTTCCTCTCCTATTCTTTTTTTTTTTTTTTTTTGATACTGTTGAATTGTTATTCTCCCACAGATTTCTCTCAATAGTTTATACCCAAAATGTGATTTTGTAGCTCATGTTAAGTTCTTTTTTTCTTTCCTTACAGCACTTTGGAAACTAGAATCAAAGTTTTCAGCAATGGGACTTTGGTTGTTCATTCAGTTACAGACAAAGATGCAGGAGACTACTTGTGTGTGGCCCGCAATAAGATAGGGGATGACTACGTGCTCCTCAAAGTGAATGTGATGATGAAACCAGCAAAAATAGAACATAAGAATGAGAATAACCACAAAGTCAAGTATGGAGGGGACCTGAAAGTTGATTGTGTAGCCACAGGTCTGCCAAACCCAGAGATCTCCTGGGGTCTTCCAGATGGCAGCATGATCAATACTTTCATGCAGTCGGATGACAGCGGCAGCCGGACGAAGCGATACGTGGTCTTTGATAATGGAACCCTGTATTTCAATGATGTTGGACTGAGAGAGGAGGGAGACTACACCTGCTATGCTGAAAACCAGATTGGGAAGGATGAAATGAAAGTGCGGGTCAAAGTGGTGGCAGAGCCTGCAACCATCAGGAACAAAACATACATCACTATTAACGTACCTTATGGTGATGTTGTCACAGTGGCATGTGAAGCCAAAGGAGAACCCACTCCCAAGGTGACCTGGCTTTCCCCAACCAACAGGCCTATTCCTGCCCTGTCTGAAAAGTACCAGATATACAGAGATGGCACACTCCTCATCCAAAAGGCCCAAAGGTCTGACAGTGGTAACTACACGTGTGTAGCACGGAACAGTGCTGGAGAAGATCGGAAGATGGTCTGGATCCATGTTGACGTTCAGCCTCCCAGAATCAACGGTCATCTCAGTGCGATAACATCTGTGCGGGAGACAGCCACCAGAGACAGCCGGAAACTTATTGACTGCAAAGCTGAGGGCATCCCTGCTCCTCGTGTCCTGTGGGCTTTTCCAGAAGGAGTAATCTTACCGGCTCCCTACTATGGGAACAGGATCACTGTGCATCGCAATGGAACGTTGGACATCAGAGGGGTGAGACAGACGGACGCCGTGCAGCTCGTGTGCATCGGGCGCAACGAAGGCGGGGAAGCGAGACTGCTGGTGCAGCTCCTCATCACAGACCATTTGGAGAAGCCCTCCTTCAGGGACCCTGTCAGTGAAAGGATCACTGCCATTGCTGGGCACAGCATCAATCTGAACTGCTCAGTCCAGGGGAACCCCAAACCCAGCACGAGCTGGATCCTTCCCAATGGCTCTGAAGTGCTGAGTGGCAGTCGCCTGCACAGATTTTACCATAAGAGGGATGGGATCTTACACATCAGCAGCTTATCTGCTGGGGATGCTGGCACCTACCGCTGTACAGCCAGAAACGCGGGAGGGTATGTGGAACGAGTAGTCTTCCTGAAGGTGGGACTCAGGCCAGAAATCAGCAACCAGTACAACAACCTGGTGAGCATCATCAATGGAGAAACTCTGCAGCTTCACTGCATCACCCAGGCAAACCAGCGGGCACAGATCTCTTGGACACTGCCCAATGGTATGGTTATGGATGCCCCCCAGGCCGTGGGTCGCTTTTCCCTGATGGAGAATGGCTCACTTACAGTGCGTGAGGCTTCTGTATTTGACAGGGGCACCTACCTGTGCAAAGTGTCAACAGAGTATGGCACTTCTGTTATGACTGTGCCTGTCATTGTCATTGCCTATCCTCCTCGGATCACCAGTGAGCCAGCACCTGTCATCTATGCCAGACCTGGAAATTCAGTTAAACTGAACTGCATGGCCATTGGGATTCCTAAAGCAGAAATAACATGGGAGCTTCCAGATAAATCACATCTGACAACAGGAGCTCAATCCCGCCTGTATGGAAACAAATTCCTCCATCCTCAGGGGTCATTAGTCATCCAGCAGTCCACTCAGAGGGATGCAGGCTTCTATAAATGCACTGCTAAAAATATACTAGGCAGTGATTCTAAAACAACCTACATACACATATTCTAACATTAAAACAAGTGCCTTTGACTGGATACTCGTGTTCAAGTCACTGCCAAATGAGTGCAATGAGGAGAGTACTGCTTGCAACAATGGCTAACAAGAGAAGAAAATGGAATTAATCTGCATTTCTTTTGTACTCAGTATGGTAGTAAGTCTGGAACTGAGAAGACTAACATGTTGTAAAAGGTCTTAAAATTGTTAAGACAGTGTAATGTTTTTCATGCTATCCAATAGCATCTGAGACCTAAAGTACTCTATTGTCAATAGTCCAAAGCTATTTCTTGTTCTAACAAGCACCTTAAAAGTACCAAAGAAGTATTAACTGTTCATAAGTGAGCTGCAGTGATAGAAGTACTTTAGTAAAACATAATTTTCTTTATACCCTGAAGCGCCTTTTCATAATCTAGGCTTATAGAATATGATTATTAACCTTTCTGTTCATGCTTCTATCAGCTCTTCAAAATCAAAGACTAAATTAGCAAATAAGAGTGATCTATTTTAATAAAAATACATGCAGAGATTAGCTGCCTTAACATATGAACATACATTTGCCAGCTACTAAGGATGCTATGGTCAATTAATTCATTATCTATTTTATATATATTTTTTAATCTGACTATGAGACTAGAAAGAGTAACAATGAAATTGGTCTCATTTTATAAATTATTGGTCTTTACAAGACTCTGATACATTACAGTGTTTTATAATATTAAGGTCAATATACCGTACATTTTATAATAAAAAAATAAAATATTTTCCAAAGAATGTATTCATTGGTTTTCTTTTTTTTTCTTTCCCTTTTTTTTTTTCAGAAAATAAGGAACTCCAAGCAGTGGGAGTATGGAGTTAGGTCAAAAACCCTGAAGTAATGTACTGTTATATGTACTTGTATTTGACCTAATTTCTATTTGATACATTTATAGATATTTTAGGGAAGACAAATTAGTATAATTGTTTGTCTTTTTAAAATTTATTTATTAATTGAAATTTATTAATATTTCAGCATATATTTGCAATGGTAATACTTTTTCTGCAGTCAAGGATTGTTTACTGGATAATATGCATAATTTTCTGAAGATTTATCTCTTGTGCTTTAGAAATATTTGCTAGAAGGTGCTGAATATGCCCATGTTTCAACAAAGTATAACAATCAGAATTTTGGAAATGTTAACTTACCTTTAAACGTGTGGATTCTCTCAGATATTCCTGAATTCTTAAAGTTCTGCTTGCTCATAAAACTTATGGTCATATTTTAGAATATGGTTAGAATAAAAGCCTTATTTTTATTTTCTCTGTTGATCAAAACATGTCAGTAATGTAAAGTGTTTTGCTAATATTTACATTTTGCAAAAGCTGAAATCAAAGACTTCCTACCCCACAAGTTTATCCAGTTTAGAAAATAGTAAGCTGTTGCAAAATGTATACTTATCATAATGGCAAACAGAACTGAGCTACTTAAAGTAAAAGGTATTTTATTAGAACAACAATATAGAATTAAATGAGATGGGCATTGCTGAAGATACAAGGGGTACAATTTGTATTATAGAATATTTTATAAAACTTATTTTCAAAAAATTCAGTGCAGGTTAAAAATCTGTGGTTTGTACACAGCTTTATTAAAGTTGTGGATATGTTGCCTAAGTAAATAGCACTTAATTATGTCTTAGTTTCTTTTTTATGGTTTAAACCCTTGGGCCTTAAATCACCACGCAGTGCTCAAGGGGAAGCATGTCCCTAAATACGTGGCAGGGGTGTAGCTGCTTGTGAGAGCAGTTAATGAAGAAAGAAGAGAAGCATTTAAGATTTTTAATTAGGTTGCCCATGTGGTACTTTCTAATCTGGCTATTTTCCTTGAACATATCAGACACATCTTTAGATCCTTTACTTTTAACTTTATAGTAGTTTTCCAATTTGGAAAACGGTCATACAGTATTTAATAATAATAATACATCTTGTAAAAGAGTCTGAAGTCAGCATTTGGCATTGTAGTAGGAGTCAAGCACTTTTAATCATGTGTCCAGCCTTCACTTAACAGTTATGGGAATTTAGAGATATTCTTGGGTGCTGAATTATTTCTGCATATTTCTATTAAGTAGATTTCTTTTTATGTTAAGAGAAGAAAACAGAATCCAAACCCAAATTCAAACATTTGATCTTTCAGGATCAAAGAAAGCATCAGATCATGTTTTATTCCTCAGTTCAGAATTTTCACAGCTGCCAATGGAAGTTTTGGAGGCTAAGATATGAAAGATTTGGCTCTAGACATTTTCTTAAGTCAAAACTTGCATGCTTGCAAAATTCCTTCAAAAGGGGATTTAACATTTTTTTAATGCGTTATAATTTCCATTATTTTTGCCTTTACCCTTTTTATGAAAATATGCTCCCAATAAGAGATCTATAGCATATCATTTTCTTCCAAAATAAATGTAACCACAACTTAAAAATATAAAATGAATGCTTTTTACACTCAAGCAGTGTTGGGCCATATGTTGTGTCTGTCATACTCTTTCTGTGCTGATATGCCTGTTGTCCAGGATATCTATCCTGGACTCAAGATAGATATACTTCTCCTTTTTGTAAAAATAAAGAGATTCACAGGAAAACTAAGTCTGTTCTAGGATTTCCATTCTCGGGCCTGAATCTATGTGTCACTCTATGTGCTGAATCATCCATCAAATGAGGGCAGCTGTAAGACACTGAATTTTAATCAAAATTTATTCCTTTATTTTCAGGTAATTATCTGCAAGTTGTGTTAAATAAATCAATGACAAATTCACATTACTTCAAGGATGCAACACTTCATTAATTTTTTTTTTCTTCAAAAGTCTTCATTCAATCAGGACCCATGAATTCAAAGGCAATGTAATTCATTCTTTTCTGATTTGGGGAATGCTGGGAAAGTAGGTTTCTAAGTTTTTACTTGATCAATCAAAGCAGGTTCTGGATAGTTTCCATGGAAAGGAAAAACGTTCCTTGCCTTTGCTTTGTAAATGGAGAAGAAAGATTTGTTTGTCTTCAATTTGGAGAAGCAGAATAAGAAGGTGACTTATTACAACTGTGCAGATTGAAAATTACTGTGGTTGTAGATATATTTTTTTGCAATAGCCTTCACAAAAGGAGATTCACTGTGACCATATCCAGAACACAACTAGCAACTGGTAACAGAAATGGATGTAGGAATATAGACCAGAAAAGCAATAAACAGGGAAGTAAACAGGGTATTCATGTCTAGATCTGACAAAATTCCTGAAATGCTGTTGAGTTCACTTGCATGTTTTAGTGATTATCTTCAAAAGCTAATGAAGTTCAATTGTGGTACAAGAAGACTGGAAAAAAATACCAAAGCTGTAGATGAGAAAACATGAATCAGTAAAACTCTGGTATTAAGAGAGGTACTTTGTTTAGCTCATTATTAAACAATCAGTTTAAGAGCATCTGTAGAATAACAGAGTGATAGGAAGCAGCTGCTCTGTTTCTGTAATAAATCAAATAACAACCATCTAGTTACCCTCTCACACAAATAGTTAGTCCAGAGTATGGGAAGAGAGGGTTGATACAGTATATCTTACTTTAGCAGTTTGGTTTTTTGGTTGTCCTCATGTCCAAACTAAAGAAATGCAATTTGTCTTCTGTAAAGTGGGAAGTTGGAAGTTACAGAGAAGTCATGAGTAACTGCTTCTCAGTTAGGAGAACATGTCAGCTGAATCCAGCTTAGGTTCTGGTGACTTCCCACATTCATTAATGGCTATCAGGTATACAGAAGACATTTCAAAAATATGTAAATATTATTAAATTGAAAAATATTAAAGTACATTTACAACATCCCAAGTTGCTGTTCTGAGGGATCTTTCTAGATGGGTGAAATTATTGGAAATAAAAACTAATCACTCCCCCCCTCCAGTAAATATAAGTATGAGAACTATATTCAAAAGAAAGACAATGAATACACATACAGTAAACAGTGAAGAGTGAAGAAGGTGTAGGAGTTGCACAAGTTAATAACATGACATTCCAAACAAAACCTGATCACTTTGAAATCTGATCAAGAGGGCTGTGTGAATGAACATAATGGACATACTTTTCTTGAAGTCAGGCTCAAATACAAAGAAATTGGAAAGTATCCAAGAAAGTGATTTAGAAAAAATAACCTATAATGCTAATTTAAATTAGATGATCTTGTTCTGCCTAAGAAAAAAAGGCCAAATATTAAATACAACAGTTAAGAAAATGTGTAGTCCTTATCAAAACAGCGATGAGTTGTTTTTCAGGTTCACTGAGGTTTAGTATGAGAATCCTACTCCAAGCAAGCTCTAGGCTAGATACTAAAACTTTGTAAGAACAGTTGAACAATGTTTTATTTTTCTTGAGAAAATTTTGAAATTCCCATATTTGGAGACAGTTAAAAGAAGTTTAGTCTGAGAACTGAAACAGGTAATCAACATCCTTGTCCAAGACACTGAGAAATCCTGGGGTTTCTTTACATTTACCTGGGGAGTTTATGACTTTTATTTGGGGTTTCATTAGATTCCTATCTTTCCTAGATTTTCCTATTAGTTAGGTGCATTTGTAAAAGATTTGTTTGCTAGCTTAATCTGGGCTTATGATTTTTATCTATGTAATATTCATGATAATCTATGGGGTTTTTAACCATTTAGTACATAACAGATATGGGAACATGATAAATAGGTCCACTGTGACCACATGTTTATGATGGAAATCTCATGGAGAGATTTCTAGAAGCAGCTATGTCACAGGATCTTTTTGTCATTCAAATAGTTTGGTTGACAAAGGCATCTCACAACACATCATTCACAGGCTTGTCCAGAGCAGAAATAGGGAACTGTGAGAACTTAATGCATTTCTTTTACCTAGCCTGGGTTTTATTTATCTACGTGTTTTCAAAAATGCATTTGAAATCTTTCAATGCAGCCAGCTTCCTTGAAAATATCCTAAAAGCTGTACAAGCACATGTATAGCTTTTAATATAATTTCCTCTCTTTTATTGTTTGCAAATTGACCACAGCGGGTTTTGAATGATAGAAGGCAGAGTAAATTCTCACAGAGGACATTTAACACTCCGTTAATCAACCCTCAATCATCCTCCAAAAGATGATAAGACAGAAGCCACTGCACACAGTGGGGAAGCACATCAAGTAGATTGTGGCAGATTATCATCCTGTGGAACAAATAGTGCTTTGCTAGAGCTGTTGCAATTTCTTGATGTAAAAAGTTAAAAATTTGTTGGCCCCAAAGGTTTGTATACTTTTTACTGCTGTTTCTCTTGGCCTAAGAAAAGATACTGGTTTTTCCTGAAAACCTTTCTTGCTGGATCAGTCCAGTAACACCAGCATGGAACAGTTAGTTAGCAGAAATCTGAGTAGCTTTTGTAATTATCTGAGTTAGAATCTCACGTGCCATAAATCAGTTGAGCCTGGCTCAAGAGCCACCCAAAATGTTCACCTGTTTTGTGAGCATCCCTACCTTTTTACTTGGAAGGAAATTGAATTTCATAGGTGATACATTAGTGAATTAAAGAGAGTGCAAACAATAAAGAGACAGTGTAGCGGTAATTGAGGACACTCCTATTTTTCAAGAGTTGTTAGCACATGGGAAGTTCTGAGCCTCTGCTTACTCTTTTGGATAAGAAAACTTTTCTTTGCTTGGGAGGTAGACCTCTCATGTTTCTTTCTTTCCCATATGCAAGACCCACTGCTACTCTTCATATATGGTGAGAGTGATGCTTCAGACACAAGGGGTAATGCAGCAACAAAGATGCCATCACGTTGGACTGTGGATGTTATGAGGTTGAGCTGCAGCTGTGTACCACCTACTAAGCACTTCCTTGAATGTGGGACCTCCACAAAGGGAAATGCATGTTGGCAGCAGTACTGCTGCTTCTTTTCCCTTCTCCATGACCCCATTCATCAAGCACAGCTGGCTGTTACATCAAAGAATTCACAGACTGGCCACGCTTGATGTGGCAGATCACTGAGTGGTTAAGAGGCATAAATACATGATGTCTCACAGCTGCCAGGACTGGAGATGGCAGCCAGCAGTGTGAGTCTTGACAAGTGAGGAGTAAAATGACATGAGATGGATAGTCAAATTATAAAATTAAAAGCACAAGTGGTGCTGTCACACCTAAGTACCTCCTCTAGTGCTCTGTATCATTCAAAGCACACCTGATATCATATGTGTATTCCATAACCCTTGAATTAACAACACATGTATGGGTTTCCCTGTTACCTTTATTCCCAGTGTAAGTTAAAAAATATTCCAGGCTCTGAATCAAAATTAGATTTTTTTTCCTTGCTTCTACCACAAAGGGTCAATGGATTAAGGCGCTGTACTCAACTACTACGAACTGCTCTGTGCTTTTATGAGCTTCTTTGGAATATTACAGTAATGGACAAAATGAGGAACATTTTAATAAAACCCTATTTACTAACCTGGGAAAAAATCCCTTGGTAGTCATGGATGACAAATGCATGCAGCTCCTGTGAAGCTAGCAACCCAGACATCTCTCTGAAATCAGTGGGAAAGTTCCTGGACTCCAAATTGTCTAGACAAAGAAATTCTTAACTGTTTCTTAACTGAATCATCTTTTTTCAGTAAAGTGAGACTGGGAAAGGATAAGGAAATTAAAATTTGAGTATTTTGAAAAATTAAAAGGAAAGTAGGACAATTGGCACTTGAATAAGTGATGCAAAGGGCCTTTCTTATACAGAAATGGAGGTAAATATCTAATTGTATACTTTTAGAAAGCTAACGTCTTGTCAAAGTTTTTTTTTTTTATAGTGTGCAAAAAAGGCATTACTATCCTGCTCAGTTGCTTTTAAAAATTCTGCTAATATATTGCTTGAAATCTGAATACAAAGTGTTACTAGGGAGTCCTAGTGACAATATTCCTGCGCTGTTATTACAGCAAATGTATATAAACAAATACGCGTAGTTATAGGAAAACTATAACAGGCATCTTATACTACATTCTTCGTATTGTAAGCTGGAACAATGATATAATGAAAATTTATTTCTCTTCATCTTTAGGTCCCACATCTGTAACACAATATGGGGAGGGGGGCAGTGGGTGTGTGGATAAGAAGATTGCTAACAATACAGTTAAGCAAGGTGGAATTAGCTGATCTATTAGCATGCTGCCAAAAAACCCCCAACTTACACTCTCCTTTCCCTGTTTCAGCAGTAAATTTCCCCATTATCTACTTATGCCAGCTCTTTTATTAATGTGCACTCTGTCTTCAGCCAGTTCAATTAATTAATTTGCTAAAATATCTAATCAAGAGGGGTGGGAGACACATGGAGTGTATAGTTTTCTGGTCAGTAAGCTGAACTGGCTCATCCAGGTTACTAGTGAAAGGTCCATGAGCAAGAAAGCAAATATGCAGCAATCTGAAAGGAAGCAAGGAAAAGTAGGATCACCTTCTCCAACTGCAGTACACTGTTAAGCTTCCCCCGACATTTCATCTGTCTTTGACCAGTGACTAACTGGAGAAAAATACCCTCTTAGAGTATAAAAAGATGTTTCTCTTATACCTAAACTGTTCAATATGCATGGTTTTGTATAGCCTTGTGGATGTTTTCCTGAAGCATATGTACCTTCATAACCGCAGGTAATGATGCTGACAGGCAGACCACTGCAGCTGGGGAGTTGGTGACCCACATCAGAACTAACCTGAGCAGGTGCAGACCTGTGCAGAGCTTACACTGCTGTGTGACACATACAGCATGGCCTTCAGACCCACCTTGTCCTGCTCATGTCCCTTGACTGTAAAATTAACTCAGTAATTATAAAAGAGAAGCTCTGCAGGCAGCTCCCACTCAATGCCAGCGTTTACACTGCCTGCATGGCTTTGCCTTTAACTCACAGTGTGAGTTCACACATGCATATCTTCTTTGTTTGACAATAGAAATGATGAGTAGACTTTTTTGCTTTTTAAAAATGGTTCAAATTACCAAACTGGGGCAACTGTATCATGGGTGGGCTCTGCCCAGCATTTCTCATCCTGATTAGAGACCTGTTTGGCACTGCACAACTCAGGGTTTCCAGAACCTGAAGGGAAAAAAAGTTATCTATGCTTTTCTTCCCCTCTTTGTAATGCTAGTTCTATTAAATTCTGATTTAAAATACCCTTTATGGAGTGCCTTTCTTTCTGCAATCACAATGAAGCAGTACCTCCTGGTGCAACACACAGTGTATTCGTTCCTCTTGATTGCATGATAGCTGTGTATTATCATAATCATTCTAGGGGAGAAGTGTTTTCTTTATAAAAGGCAATATTGGTAAGAAAGAGAAAACTCAGGTAAAATCTATTATACAAACATTTTTGTTGTTTTTCACAAACTGAAATGCTTAATTATGCTTTCTCCAGTCTGTAAAGGAGGAACTCCTTCAAATGAATTTTTAGCTGCTTTCTAAGGCCAGAGGAATTTGCTCAGTTTTCTCTGTGTGCTGGACATCTTGAAGACTTGCCCTCAAACAGACCATATCCTCAAATTTCTCATAACCTTGCACAACAAAAGGAACATTAATCTATTCCTTAGTCACCTCAACACACTGACAGACAATTGTTCTTCATAACGGCCATGAAGCCAACAATAATGAGAGAAGCAAGGGTCTCATTCCTTTCCCCCTCATTAATGAACATTTTGTGTACCCTGGGAAGCACTGTAAGACACACACTTACAATAAAGGTCTGCTTGGCCCCATGAACTTATGCTATATGTCATGCTGTTCCATTAATCATTGTGTTTTGACTGATATAAAATGATTCTTGCTGTGTCAAGAGAAAGACATATAAAGGGTTAAAAATAGAGGAGGCATGAGGTGACCCTCTGGATATATAACCCCACATAACCAAAATTATCTGCAAGAAAAGGTTTGAGGGACTGAGTTTTGAGTTTTCTTTATTGTGACTTTTTTGTGGTATTTCAGAATTCACTTTGGAATGTATTTGGAATATGTTGTGCCAAACCTTTAAAACAAAATATATCCTGTTACAGTTTTTTCTTACAGCCCTCAGTTCCATTCTTAAACTGCTGGACAATGTTTAAGAGTATTCAGCTTACCCAGCTGAACTTTTATAAAAGACATATTATTAAAATAAAAAAAGGTCTGGTGATTCATTCAACATGTCAGTGAATCTGAGGGAGATTCCCAGCTCATAAAAAGTGAAACAAATAAGAAACAGGCAGTTCTTGCATAATCACACACAGCAAATGGTGACAGGCTTAATAGTTGTTAGCTAACAGAATCAGAAAAGTTATGGTTTTGTTCTCTCCGATTAACCTTGCATAAAACATGTTAACACATGGATACATAACTTTTGAAATATAGGAAACAAAACTAGTTGATCATGGGAGACTTACTCAGCAGACCGTCTCGAGCTGTCCCTCATTAGACATTTCCCCACACAGGCTGATGTAGCCCATCAGCCAAATTCAATTACTGAAGATTAGAATTGTGCTTCCTGACATTGTATGGGGTTCCATCAAACAGAGGAAAACAAAAACTTGCAGTAATTAGAGATTACTGAGTCAGACCACTCCTGAGAGCAAAATGTAGCTTAATTTCTTTTACTGAGCCCTAGCTTTTCCCACCCTTACTACCACCTGCCTGTAAAATATAACTGTAGTTTATAAACATATGTATGCAGCAAGGTATTAATAATTAGAGGCTGAAATGTGAAATTTTGGTCCCAGATATGGGGAAACAAAATGGCTAAAGTCTGCTTCCTGTTCAACAATGTCCAACTGCTTTGTGCCATCTCCCTGTTGCAGCTGTTCTGTGAGTTTAAGTACCCGTGGAAAAAAAAAGCGAATTGAGATGTGTCACTTATGGCCAGTTTCTAATAGCCTGGGTCAGAGTGACTTACTCCAAAAGTAATCCTATGGCATGCTGTTCAGTGTGGCTGTCTGGATCATAATTTGCTTTTAATCTTCACTTAGACCAAACAGCCGAATAGAAACCACAGGATTATACCATTGTAACAAGTTGATTGTAAATTAAGTGTAACATTTTGCAGATATATCCATTTTCTCCAGACATGCAGACCCTTGTATGTGTACACGTGTTTGTGTGTCTTTCCTTCTTTGTGCATGCATATATTTTATGTTTCCATACATATGTTCTCTTGGTATATATGTGTGCATCTGGATGTGCATATTTAAATTTTTGTTTAAGTTCACACTGCCCTTTCTCTGTAAATAAAGGAGGGAAATAAATTGTAGAGGTTCATGGAACAAATTAATTTTGTTTGATAAGAAAATAACACATGATTTTTCTTTATGTCTAAGCATGAAGTACTCTACTGTCATATGGAATGAAATCTTAGATTTGAGGAAGACCAGCCAGTGCTCCAAAAGTCTGAAATACCATAAGCTAGCTGAGGGAACATTTTTTATGATTTTGGAAGTGCCCAGATATTCCACCTCACTCAGAGGCTCAGTTATTGCTTTTCCTGGCAGGGGAGTATCTTCCAACTCTTCTTTGAATAGCCTTTTTTTGCTCTTCTCAGCCAGCATGAGATGCTTTGGAAATTGATGACCCAGCTGCAGATGCTACAGTGAAACAGCAAATTTTGCAGTGCTTTGATCATCTCAGGAAAACTCTCAGTTCTGGAAGTCTTTTATCTTATATTCTGCCAGCATGATCCATAGTAGACACTAGCAGTAGCTAGCAATAACTATCATCTGCTAATGGAATATGAATGAGATTTACAATCTAAATAAAGCAAATAGATTTTTAAAAATTCCATTGTGATTTTCCTTGGCTTAGTAATAACACAAATGAGCAGGAGGATTACACTACATATTTAAAAATACATATATTAAAATGGCATTGATGAAGCTTTTAATTTAATGTATTCTTAGTCTTGCAACATTCTGTTAGAAGTTTTCAAGGCTGCCAAAATCTATATCCAGCACAGCAAGAGAGAAACAGTGTCTGTTAAACTCAAGCATGCTTGGATGGTGGTGGATATTTATACAACACTTCCTATTTAACCTTTCCCTCTACTTTTGTACTAATCTGCAAGACATGCTGAGAAAGATAATAAGCAAGATTACAAGATACAACAGGCAGGACATGCAGAAGTTATCAAAAGAACTATTGCTGTTATGGGCAGTCTGACAGAGAATGGAGGCAAGTGAATAAATGCTGCTTTGTTCCATGTTGGTATAATCCTTTTGACTTTGATGAGATTAGATAGTTAAAAATTAAGCAAGATTTTAGCCTGTATTCAGCTCTGATACAAGAACATAGCTCAATCCTTGGCAACGATTTCTCCATTGAAGAAAAATTAAGATGACACAGAAACCTAAGGAATCTCAGATATCAGGTAGCAAGATTTTTTGGGAGATTTGAGGGTTACTTTGTGTTATGACTATAATAGTATCAAGACTATACTCTCAGCTTTTAGTTCAGGAAATGTATGAAGCAATCATTATGTTTGGCACCAATTTTCAAATCACAGGACAGCAGCTGGCAGGTCTTTGTGTAAGAACAGTAAATTAAAAACAAGTACTGAAAATTTTGGGAAGAATTTTAAGAACTAGAGAAGTGAACATAGAAGATGGACAAGAATAGCAACAGAAACCACTGGATTGCTTGAATCAAATTAAACTTTGAAAGATTTATTTGCACAGTAGTTTGAAAGTGAACTGTCCAAACAGTCTGTTTTTGCCAGTGTCTGATTATTTTACTTCATGTGTTCATTAGATTAGAAAAATACTCAGACAGATTAGAACAATATTCAGACACTGATTCTTATTTCTACATTATCTGCATGAAGAGTCTAAAAGAGTTTAAATAGAAACCATCAAATAAGTAATCCTGTAACTGAGACCGTTTCATTTTTGGAAGGCCAGGGGAGGGAGGGGCATTGTGTTATAGGCATAGCAAGTAGTAATGTCTAAATTAAGACTGTCTAACTCAATGGAAACACGAAAAGCTTCAGCTTGCAGATATTTATAACTTGGTTAAACTAATTGCTGAATTTAAATTTTCCATACTTGTCCTTTGCTTATGATGCAGGATTTATGGTGTTTTCAGTTTTTTGTGGGTTTTTTTTCTTTTTAATTCTTAACGGGTTTTGCTGAAAAAGCCTCAATTGTTTCCAAAAATGAAGCTAAGGAAAAACTTTCCGCCAGTATTGCAGACATTTTCCAACTGTTTCATTGAAGCATTTGGTGAAGACTAAGATGTTTGGAAGAAAATAATTCTAGGATCAAAGGAGATGTGTGTGTGTGTGTGTGTGTGTGTGTGTGTGTTTGTTGTTTTGAATCTCAATCTCAGATGGCTTCTTCTTACCACAAATGATGTGGGTATGGGTAGAACATCATATTGGTTAATATGACTCCCAGCAAGAAAATGCTGTAAACTAAATTCCCAGTGGTGCCTCCACATCCTGTAAGGATGACAGACTCCATCTTGGGGAATAAGAACCTAAAATTAAGTTGCCACACTCACAGATGTTCAGAATCTTTCAGAATAGGCTGGGCTTCTTCGCTGTGCAGAAATAGACCTCCAGTTAAATTGAATAAGGATTTGATCTCTTTATGAAGTGTAGGAAATTTTGATAATGAAGAACTGAATTCTAAAAAAAGGGAAAAAAACTACCACTACCATCACCAAAACCAGCAGAACTCAAACATTGAAATAGGAAATCAAGATGAATCCATGACAGCACAGGAACTGAGTATTTAACCTACTTGACTATTTGACTTTGATGAATGTAGTTTTATTGAAATCAATTTTAGGACATAGCTGGTAAAGAGGTCATCAGAATAAAAACCAACAATATCTAAGTAAAACAGACATACAGGCAAGTATGAGAAGACCATAGCCTTTGAAAATATTTCCCACATCTACATGAAAATAAATGTGATTCAATAATTATACTCATTTTTTTCCAGCAGTCCTAGAAACCTGAAACTGGGACAACAAGATGAAATACAGGCTTTACATCCCCAAATAGTGTGATAATTAATTGTAAACACATATTGCCATGTTGTAAAATTTTGGGCAAGCATGATATGCTTTGAGAGCATATTAATTTTTTTTCAGATATTTGAGAAGTAATTATTTTGGCAGAATATCTCTTTTTTATTATTTTATGTCTTCTTTCAGGAAAATGCCACCAACTATATGTCAACTGAGATCTTCTTCCTCTGCCCTACTTTGATTTCCAGCAAGTTTGAGGGCTCAGAAATGAAGAAGAACTACTAGAGTGATCAAATCCCTCCTGCTTTATAAAACAATGTGCAATTGAAAAAAAAAAATCATTGTCTAGACTTACCTGCTGGGTTTCACTGCAGTGAAAACCATGGATCTGTCTCCTGGTCTTCCAACTCAGACATCTGCCAGGGATCCCTGCAAGCTCACATGTCCAGGCCTCCTTTCCATAAAAAGGACTTGAATACGAAGCAGAAAGGTGGGTGACATGCCAATATCTTGCCTCAAAATGAATACAGGATACTGGGAAATTGGAGTGCTTCCTAGGCTCAGTAATATAAATAAATGTGTTCAATGTCCAACAGACTAAGAGAATATTGTTCTTTATGGGTTCTTTTTATTTTGCTTTTTTAAAAATTTTTATTTCTTGACCATAGGATGATGTCGTAAAAAGAGATGTATTGCACTACCCCAGTCAGTCAAAATACACTTTTTCTGGGATTCCTGATGACATATTTCTAATGTAGATTCTCAGTTAAGCAACTCTGCCACATAGCAATGAATGGGCCAGTAATTACTGAACTGGGCTTGTATTCTCACCAATTGGTTTAACAACAGTCAAGAAATATTGCTGACTATATTTATATAAGAAATACTGCTGAAAAATTGCAGAGTTGTAATGCAGAGCATTTAAATTTTTCTTTGAGGTCTTAGTGTCTTTGGGACTTGAATGTAATTACCTGGTTTACCAGCACTGAGACAATACTAGGCACAGGCAGCTGGAGGCTGAAAGGACATGACGTTACTAGGCACAGGCAGCTGGAGGCTGAAAGGACATGACGTTGTGCTCAAAGTATGGCCTCACTTGGGTACTTAAAGCACGCATTTGTTTATGTTGTACAGCTTCCTGAGCATTTGTCACCTTAGCAGTTCAGCCCTGCTGTCAGCACTTTTGAAGTATTTGCTATTTTACACACTGTGGACTCCTATGGGCTTTTCCTCCATTTATTTTCCATTGAAAAAATCCTTGGAGCTTTCATTTAAATTTCTCCTACTGTATCTTATGAAAGTGGTGTCACATCTGGTAGGCAGTGATTTTGTTTACTGCCATAAAAATGTCCCTGACATTACATGTCAAGGGGATTAATGCATTTTTTTACAAAACTTTTGTTTCCTTTCACAATATAAGAAAGGGTTTAAATAATGAGTATAATCATTGAGAGGTTTTCTTCTGTTATAAACAAGAATTGATTACATAAAGATATATTAAGGTTTAAAATGCTATCACAAATAAAAGTAAACAGAATGTGTGTTCAGCCACAGCAATAGGGAAAGATTCTTTAGTTTTCTCAGCTTTTGTCTTCAGCCTAGTTCTGAGAAAAAAAATCAGATTATTGTCCTTGGAAAAACAATTGAGTTATTAACTTATAACTTTAGGTAGGTGTCTACTCAACCATTGCAAAGAGGGTATCCATACGTTTAAGTGCTTTTCTGGATTGGGGCCCTAAGCATTTTTCAAGTAATCTGCCAGAAGTGTATTTAGTTCAGTGCAATGCAATAACCGCCTTAGCCTGAGCTATCCTTCCTTGACTTGGAAAATCTCTTTCTTTCCAGCTTTCCTTGGCAGTGTCAACTTTTCAGTTCTTACCTCTATGGATCTCCAGGAAAACCAGCAGTCTCCCCAGAACTTGTCTGATTGGTTTGTCTCAGGTCGTGTTATCATTTCACCAATTAGTCAGGCCAGTAGTCTTAACAAGCTTGCAGCTCTCCTTTGAATTTTTTTCCTATTCCAGAACAAAAAGCAAATTTGATGAAGGAAATAAAACATTTTTTGTTAAAAAAGACATCTAAATACAAGCAAAATCAGAGCCAGCTTAATGCTTAATGAGCTTTCATATCTTTACCTTTTAAGGCAAACTTTCTCAAACTGCAGACTAGACCTATTGAAGGATTTAGTATATAGTCCTAATCATATTTTGCATTACTTCATGGGTAGACTGCAGCTGAGAGGATGAAAATTTGGTGTCAGGATCCATATCTAATCTATGTTTGAGAAAACAGTTTTTCTCTAGCTGACAGAAACTCTGTCCAGAGAAAACTCAACATGAGAAATACTGTGCAGTTCCAGTCTGTCTCAATTCTAGTCCCAAAACAAAACCCAACATGCTTGCTCTGAGGACAAATACTCATTAAAGACTACACAAAGCCTGAGGAAAAAAATGAGATAGATAAACACAGTATCCTTGCATCCATCTTCCCTTCACTCCCCCTCCTTCGTTTACCTTGTGGAGAGATAGAATGCAAGAAAAGAAAGATAGTGTGGAAGGTAGTCTCACAGCTGACTAGTTGCAGCTGTGCTAATCACCAAAGATTAGGAACAGGCCTGTCCTTAATAGGCCACAGCTGTGTCCAATAAGAAGAGTGCTACAAAAGAGTGGGTGAGCTGGTTGTGAAGGGAGTTGGTGTTTGTTGGCTGTGCTGTGAAGAGGTCAGTGCTGCAAGGAGGTGTCCGTGAGAAATCACCAAGAAGGTATGTGAGCTTTTGAAATAAGATGGCAACATTACCTTTAAGTGAAATACCTATAATAATACTTTAGTCAAGGGAGTTCTCTGTCTCACAAATATGATGCTTGGTTCAGGTTTTCTCTCTTGCAGAATAGGATTGCAAGTATGTCTTACAGAAGGGCTCTGCTAGGAAAAGATGACTTTATGTGCCTTTTAGAACTACTCTAATTCATATTAAGAAAGTTAGATATTTAGGAATTGAATATTTATCAATTGAAGCAGATTTTTTTTATTTCCCTAAAATATTTCTTTCATGAGTAGTTTGCACCTTGTAGCCTCATTTGATTGAGTTCTCTCTTATACCTACATGCTTTCTTCACTAGCTTTTAAGCCAGTTCTGTCAAAAACTTTTCTCTAGAAGAATTTCCCTGTGATTTGAGTACAAGTTTGAATAGATGAGTTTGGTGAGCTTCTCTTTTTGTTCAAGTCACTGGTGCACAAACTGTGATCTACCCCATACAGGTTCCTGATTTTTGTCTTCTACTCAATTTCATTAACTAGTCTCACAGTTTACCAAGACTCAATTAAAAAAGTTAGATTATTTATACTAAATTATTTTAAATACTAAATGTCAAATATTTAAATATTTAAATTTGAAGACTAGATACTTTTTTAAATTAGGAGGGTTTTGTTGGGTTTTTGTTTTGTTTTGTTTGGGTTTTTTTTTTGGTTTTTAAATTACCTCTGGGGTTTTTGTTCCACTTAAGCTCCATTGTCTTTCTAGAGTCACATTCAAAGTTTCTTTGTACACTGTTTCTGTACAGTGTCTTCACCCCTTTCCAACAAATCTCAAACAGCTTCATTTCTTCCCAGATGTATAAGTGATGAAGGTATTTATTTCCTTCACAAATATTACTTTTATCATTTGCTTCTGAGAAATTAGTGTTTTCTGTAATTACTTAATTCTCAATAGTATTTCTCTAGCAATAGTTGAGAAACATACTGACTTCCAACCCAGGGGAAGTACAGCAAATTCTTATATCAAGCTTTGTTTATACTCAACTTTGAGCCAATTAGTTTAGTTTTCCATGTTATCTGTTAATATCCCCAGATGAGACTCATTACTTAAATGTTATTTTTTCCTTTTTTTGTAGTTTTTAAATAATTTCTTGTGACTTATCTTCAATGAAGACAGAACCTATATTGACTGTTAATTTTGTTTGATTTAGTTTTAAATGCTGAAGTGTCTAGGATATTACTGACTGTTTAATTTATTTATAAATATCTCTTCATCAAAAGAAATTATGAAAATTTTTCTTTAAAAGGAGATAGCTCTCATAAAGTGAGCAAACTTCCTGGCTCTGGCATAAATTTGACATTCTTTCTATCTTCTATTTCTTCCTGCTAGATGTAGATTGTTTTCTCTCGTTCTTGCTCAAGATATCCTAAACATCAGCCTCTTCCTCCTTGGAGTCCTGTCTCTGTTACCTTCATGTCATAGCTCTTTCTTTCTTCTGGCGGTGGATGCCCTCTTTCTCTGCTTTACATCTACATCTTTCATTTCCTTTCTGTATTCATTAGTATTACCAGAACCTTTCTGCCACTCAGTTCCCCACTTCTCTGACTTCTGTGCCCTTATCATCCATATGTCAGTGTGATTTTTCAGGTCACATAACTCTCTGCTCATCTCATTCAGGAGGCGTCTGCAAATCCTTCTGGCCATCTCATTCATCAGACTTCTTTCAATACTGTTTCATTTTTCAGATCTTTATTCTGTATGTTCTGTTAATGAAGTAAAGCACGCAAATATTGCTCAGAAGATTTGCATACATGCTTGACACCAGCATCTAGTCCCTCTTCCTGTCTCTTTATCCTTCAGAATCTCTCACTGCTGCTCATGACTATTACCTTTGAAAAAGTGGGAACTGAATATATGACTGTGTTTCCTGCTCCTAGGATGCTGGTGTTTTCATTGTTTGAACCTTTCCCACGGGATAATCCTTCTGTCTGAAGAGCTTTGAAATTAATGACAAAGCAACAGAGATGCCAGAGGCTTCATTTGAGTGCTGAGCTTCAGGATCTCTGTCACGAAAGACAAAATCCCCAAGCAGACAACAAAGTAATAAACTGCTCACCAACTGCATCCCTTGTAAACTGCATCAAACCAAATATCTTTGGGTGGACAGTTCATTTATGGCCAAGATAACAAGAAACATTGTTGTCTTTCCCCTTCAAAAGCAGATTTTACATAAACTTTTACTATTTTCTCTGTGTGCAGGAGAGAATTATCCATGGTTATTGCTTATGCAAATATTTTACATGGTAATACTTGACCTAGACAACAATACTTCCATCTTGCCTTGCTTTCCCTATCCCCTGAAGTCGAGGTCATCACTTCTATTGCTAACATCATTATGAGCATACTTCCTCTGGGACCTAGAGATTATGGGACCAGTCTTTGATTAGAGTTACAAGTTTGTGTTACACATCATAGTCACAGGGCACAGATCACTAATCCAAGGCAAATGTGACCAGGAGATTTGAATGTGTTTAGGCTAACATTTTATCAGGAATTATCTGGTCATGCATGTCCAGATCCAGGCTGGGACAAAGGCACACAACAAACTTGAGCTCCTTATCAGACACTGTAGATAATTTGACAGTGCATTAATGTTGGCATGTGCTTACATCATGACCTGGATCATGTTTGTGCTCATGGTTGTGCAGGGTGAGGGGGAGCACAGAGTGGGAAACTCCAGTCTGTTCATGCAAGGAGGAGCAACTTCAGCAGGTGGGAAGGAGAATATTCTCCCTAGTCCTAAACCATATTGGCTCAATTCAAGTCTTCCCAGAGTAGTTTGGCACACCAAATTTTTTCTCTTTCAGTGGTTTTAGGAACTAGAAAATACTCCCCAAAAACAAAAGACAGCAGCAGTCAGCAGCTGGAAACAGCTGGCTCTCCCAAATGTTTCTCAGTAACACAGTCTGCTGGCTCTGCTGAGTATCATTGAGAACGTGTCTGTCTTTGGTCCCACTGCCTTTGTTGATGACCCTGCTCTATTTCACAGTTTTTCTCAGAACTGAGCATATAGGCATAGAGATGCACGGAAGGAGAACTGGATCAAGTATTTCATACCTTCCTCCATCTGTTTTGTTAGGAGGGATAGAAGGTTATGCCTCTCTAGCGCTAAAGTCTTTAACTGCAAATGATGGGTCAAGACAAATCCCAGAGGAAGGAATAATAGAGGGAAATAATCAAATTTCATATTTAGAGCGAGACTCAGAATGCACAGCTGTCTTCATCAGGATCTGATGGTTACTTTAGGAAAGTTGTATTCCTGGCTTTGGCAGTTCTTCAGATTTATACAGAGCATTTAGTTATTTCATACAGGGCTTTGATTCTGCTGTTCAGGATAAGTCCATTTGTGCATGGAGGTCTGCTTGTGTGATATAGAAATGCAAAGAAAAGTGACCTTGACTGCACTTTTTTATGCATCTCAGAAGTATTTGACTTGTCTGACTAGTCAACAACCATCAGAAAACATAAATGGATTATGATAAAACACTTTTCCATCAGCATTTCTTTGCAGGTTTTTCTGGCCATGGAAGAGCATTTTTACTCTGGGAAACAGAAAAAGAAATTTCTATTTCTTTTTATTTATTTTTAATTTAAGCCTTTTGGGCAAAATATTTCACATATCTGTGTCCATCATATATAAGACCAATTTCTTACTGCATGTGTATCTTTTCTGCTAGGTGAATTTAATTAACACCTCACATATTTGAATTTGATAGGTTACCTTAAAAGTCACATGGTGATTACAGAATTTCATTTGATGGGAGTAAGAAGTTTGGTATATACAAAAAATCAAGCAATTCCCTATTTCCCTCACAAGAGCTGATGAAATCACTCCCTGTTCTGGTCTTCACCAATGGACTGGCTGCCATATACTGAGCCAGTGTTCTTGGCACCACTTTTATAGGGCCATCAGTTGATGGATTTCAGCTGGCAATGTTTTAGGGCTGGGTTAGACACCTGGAGCAGAAAATTTTATCCAAATATAAAATAGGCATCTTCCCTCTTGCACACCCCCTGCCAACGATTTAAAAAAATGCTTTGTCAGTTTGGAGTTCGACAAAAGAAAGAGAGACAGAGATGTTTAGTTTTTGTTTTATACAGGACTGAATAGTTAATTGAAGTGATAAGGTGCAAAGCTTGAGTGTGTGTCATGGCAATCATACAAGTTCAGCTGACCTTGGCCTTTCATTTGCTAGAGAATTCCAAAATTAGACTAAGGTCTGAGCACTCAAAACCCCCTATCCTAGCTCCATGTGAGAATTTGTTTGGATTTGACCCAAGGTAAGGCTCCAGCTGTGCCTCCCTATTCCCATCAGACAGGAAACTCAGAAATCTCAGTTAATCTAGAGCAAGCACAATCTAAACTATATCATAGTTATATATTAAAAGCTTTGTCTTTGCAAAGAGATTTATTTTATTAACCAAACAAGATCAATTAGTCTTGTATGAAACATTTTCCTGTCATCTATAAAGTGCCTTTGTCTTCTGCAGAGATGTATATTAAGCACATCAACATAGGCTCTCTCTCCTTGAAGCTGTACTATGTAAAGGAACAATTTTGTAATACATTTAAGGCAAATTACCTGTCAAACTTTCCTTTGGCTTTTTGCACCATTTCGTGCAATCACAAAAAGAAACATTTCAAATTCTGTGCATAATGGTAAAAATTCCATTTTGTCATTCTAAAATTATCTGTGGCCATGGTAAGTATTACCACGTGTAGGAGGAAACATCAGAGTCAGTGCAACAGTATCTGAGGTGGGGTGGTGTTTGGACAGATGGAATAAACCACAAAAAGAAGAAACAGGGAGCTAAATATTTTAGGAGAGGCTGCTCTATCAGCAATGAAGTCTGTCACGAACACATGTCTTTCAAAGAAACTGGTTGCAAGGTTCAGCAGGAAAAAAAACCAAAACACATAGATACTACAGATAAACATTCAAAGCAAACTTTACAATCCTGGGAAGTTTCCTTGCCTCCAAACTCCAAGGGCACAGTCCCATTTGTATTTTCAAATGGAAAAGACAGCTCTTTCACCTCAGACAAGCTGCAGAGTATGCATCTCACCACCTGCTGCAGCTGCCTGCTGGACAGTTGCCACAGTGCAATTGTTGTCTTATTTGTGTACCAGGGAAACACCATGTGGTTCCCAATGGGTTTTCCATACAAGATATTCCGTTGGTGCATGCCTTGCCATTATTAAAGCTGTGATTCCTCAGTTTCCAGCTGTTCTGCAGTTCCACCCTTGCTTTCAGGGCTTAGTAACTCTGTCTCAAAAAAAGTCTTCACAGGGTCAGTTTTAGCAAATAAAGTCTCAACACAAGTAAACACTGCAACATGAACTTTAAATTATCATCATGTTTATTTTCCATTATTTGGATTAAGTATTTATTGTTTCTACATTCCTAAAGAAGCAAGTCTGAATTTTAAATTGGGAGCTTTACTTTTACAAAATGACCCGTGGTAAGCATGTAAAAAAAATATGAGTTCTTCTCATGTAGTGTTGTAACTTCCTTTTATTTATTATGGGACTTATTATGTACATTGCTATCTCAACAAAGAATTTTCTGTTCTGAAGTTCTGTTAGGGTTAGTCACTTGCAACAGCAGCAATATTATACTAAAATACATATTACTGCATGTAGATTTGGATTTATATACACATTGTTCTCCTACTCTAAAATTTGTTTTGTTGCCCTAATTATCATCAAACTGTCTATACACAGCACTCCCATGTGTATTGTGGTCATGTCTCTATTGCCCCTTGACCCTTGAATTGCTGTCTGGCAAAAAGAAGTACATTTCACAACTCCATAAATGTTTCATAAAACTCAGTGGTTAGGTATTATAGCTTTATAGTTTGTTTTTTTTTTAATTTAATTTCTTACAATTATCTTCAAACACTGATCTTATATTTACATGCAATTCAGGAAGATACCTGCATCTGTTCAAAAGAAATCTCACTGAATGAATAAATTACAAGGATATATTTCTGACACCTCATAACTTATAGGGAATGAATGTCTGATGCACATATAGAAGCAGTTATGATTTTTTCCATAGAAATACAGATTTCTTAGACATGTAAGGAAAATTGTACAGAGCCTGCAAGAAGGATGTAGACAGCCAAATTTACAAGAGCAGATTGTGACAGGGGGAATGGATTCAAACTGAAAGAGATTAGGTGTAGATTAGGTATCAGAAAAAAATCATTACTGTGAGGGCAGTGAGGCACTGGAACAGGCTGCCCAAATGAGTTGTGGACACTCCATCTCTGGAAAAGGCACTGGGCAGCCTGCTCTAGTGAAAGATGTCACTGCCCATGGCATGGGGCCTGGAACTGGATTGTCTTTAAGGTCCCTAAATAAAAATGTTTTCTGCATTTAACATTAATTCATCAATAAACTGGAATTTTTATTATAAAAATATTAGATAATGAAAACTATTGAACATTTGTTCTGTGTTCTGGTCTGTTTGAACTTAAAATTTCACCCTATACCTATAGACATCCTTTGAGTAAGGCCCTAGATATTTTCTGTCAATTGCCACAGGATTTTGCTTTTGCTCTCTGACTAGTAGAGCCAAGCTCTACAGCTGTTCCACCTACAGTGAATTTTGGTTCCCTGTTTATTGGAACACATTTTGAGACAAAACCATTACTTACAGATTTGGAATCTGCTGTCTGAAAACATTCATATGAACAAAAGTTTTCTCAGATTATTCACAAATGTTAGTGTACAATAAAACTCTCTACATTGACTGAAGGCACACCCAGAATCTATTTAGGCTGAAATGCTTCTTAAAAATTCTTTGTACTATTTCTCAACTTCTAATTCAGCATATTGTGTTTCTTCTCTCTTTTCTATGCACTTACTTAATCTATGTGTTTTATTAACAACATAGTTCATCTTAAAATGGTTTCTCCTTTTGAACCATTTTGTGTTTTGCTATTTAGATCTGCCAAGTATAAATGCATTAAAAAAACTGCAGCAAATGTAAGAAGGAGACAGGTGTGACTTTTAGACTCAGGTTTATATGATAATGCAGCTTGAAAGGAAATCACATACATTTTTCCTAGATATCATCCTGTCTATATCAGCTCTTTCATATTCCATCAGTCTCATTTACATTTACAGAAGTCATATAAAAAGGGGTGGAAAGATTTCCTGCACATCATGCAGGTAACAGCCTACTGTTGTGTTTCGTGGACTACATATCACTGAGAATAATTTAATTTAAAATAAATTTAAATTAAAGTAGGAACAAGACATAAGACCTTAATTAACCAACATCTGGATGGCATCAAGATGAGAGGAATTTTTTCCCCTTTAACAAAATGTTTAATATCATCAGTAAATAGAAAATAGCAGGTTTAAGTTTTCTTGATTTTTTTTTTATTCAGATTGAATATTTTCAAGTTCTCTATAAAAAGCATTCCATTCTTTATGTTTCAGTTTATTTTTCAGCATTCCTTCCCTACATTACATGGGGAACATGGAAGTATTTAAGTTAAATAATTATCAAAATTTTAAAGAATATTGTAGATATATATATAACAATGAAACACCCTCTGTTTCCTCAAGCTATCTTTCTACTCATTAATTTTTTGGAGTTTATTTATTTCCAATATATTTGCTTTAAACTAGATGTACTCAGAGCTAAATGCATCCAGATTATCCCCAGTGGCATAAAGTATAACTAACAGCTATAAGCACTGATGCTTGCTGTTATTTTTAAGAGGTTGAGAGTCATGTCTGATAAAGATATTTTACTTTACTAGTTTATCTTGGGGTTTTTGTTTCCTTTTAATTTTGCCCTCAGGACAAGTTAAGAAGATTTCCATTTTTTTCCCATTTTAAACTCCAGGCTTTAATTAATTAATTTTAGACGCCATTTCTTATGTATCTTTGCTCAGCAGACAAACATATATCTAAATTCCACTACTTGGGAAAAGGCTGTTACTGTGAATATGAACTTCAGGCTTGGTTCTGGCTGACTAAGCATCCAAGGGTGGACAAGAGCCAGAATATCCTTAGGGGTACATGGAAAGCATAATCATATATTGTTCATATATTGTATGGAGCATCTGCCACAACACAGTCCCCATCTGGGAGTTTTTATGTGCCATCAAAGAACAAAAAAAAAAAAAAAAAAAAAAAAAAAAAAAAAAAAAAAAAAAAAAAAAAAAGAAGAAAGCAAAACTATTTGACTAGTATCAGTTCCATGCAGTCACAGAACGCAGTCACAGAACACAGAACCCTGTCATGTTCATTCCAGAGTAATGAACATGACAGGGTTCATTCACAGATGATCATCTCAGGTTATTGCCAACTACTTTGTCAGGGGAATAGGTGGGTTATAAAGTTTTACTTCAAACCAGATGTCATGACTTTTCCTCCCAAAACTTATATTCTTCTGTCAAAAACAAAGAAAACACTAGAAATCAGTGATCACATAGATGTTAGGCTTCAATTTGATAGTCTCCATGACCTGGAATTTACTTGTGAAATTTGCATACATTGTAATTTTTTCCATCTGAAATTGAAAATGAGGAAACCAAAAAATTTCTGTGTCTGAGATGACAATGTGGAGTAAGGGCAGCTATATTTGAAGGATGTTTATATTTAATGAGTGCATACCTGCCAATGTATTAAAGCCAAAATGTGGGACCAAGCTTAAAGAGAGGAGGTGGGCACAAGATGTTTGTGTAAGACATCTAAAATATTCTTGACCATCTTTTAAGCTGTTGAAGCAACTTTATTCAAATTCTCAGTATCATTACCGATCATTTGACAGATTTTGTTAATAATTCTAAACAATAAAAGGGTTCTTATTTTTTAAGGGTAAACACTTTCAGTCTGAGTAGAGCACCATTCCACAATACTAAACATTGACACCAGAGAAAAATGGAGCCATCCTGAATTACTTTATCCAAGCATCTTGCAAAACTACCCTGAAAGCTTCAGGAGCAATGATGGTGATGGTGTCTGTGGATTCCTTGCTCCAATTCATTTGGAAGTACTGCCAGAAATACCTAGGTGCTCCCATGTTTATGTTTCTGCACTAAAACTCATCCAGGAGCTGCTTCACAAGAAAGAAAAAGACAACTCAACGTGAAAGGGAATAACTGGCCATAGAAATGCAGACTTAACATTTTCATCAATGTTAAATAAAATTATTATCTTTGGGGGAAACAATAAATTATTATTATTAATCATCTCCCCTCTCCTTTTGGTCTAAACCACATTCTTTAGGAGTGAGTAATTATTCTTTTAGTAAAAGGTAAATTTAAAATTTGTTTGTCTTATGTAAGCCATGTGAGAGATCAGATGTGAAAGATAAAGATTATACAAGAGTCCAAGAAGTGTAAACAATGTTTTTTGAAACAAGTACAAATACTGTGAGCAATACTAGCAGTAACAATACAAAAATTTTTAAGGCAACTGTTTGTTTCTAAACAGTGTATGTGTCTTGAGCCAACTCCATTCCTTGTGTATACATACTCACACAGACTTGTTCTAAAAAATAGTAAAGCCATTGCTAGGAAAGGCTCCACAGCAGACTCCTGTTGAGGACCATTATGCAGTATAGCTTGACCCTGTGTGCTAACTTTTTGACTAGAGATATGATCATTACTTTTTTTAACATGAAAATGTCTTCAAAGCAAATTTTCTAGGCTATAAATTCACAAATGTTTACCAGATAAATGAAAAAATTCAAAAGTAGGTTTGTTAAGTAACAAATAGCGCATGTCACTGTATGTCAACGTGCTGTATGCCAAGCCAGAAATTTTAATAATTTTTCAGACTTATTTTAAAAGAAATTATGCACACTTATGCCAAGATTTAATCAGAGTAAACAAAGCCACACACATAAAGTACAAATATGCATAAGGATCCTATTCACATGGATCTTCATATGAATTCTTTTAAAGAGGTAGTGTCATGGTCACAGCTTCTTCACCAATTTCCTGGGCCTGGTCTTAACACCAGTGATCCACTGACCTCTGAATGGATCTACCTTAACTGTGTACATGGTGATGAAAACAGCAGTAAACTTGGCTGTGACATGAGGCAAATGGATCATAGAGAAGACCTATAAAATTCATGGTATACCAAAAATGAATGGATGTGAATCTGGATTTTAGGCTGTGCTGGGTAAATTTGTCCCCCTGAGGACAGTTTTTAAATATTTAATTTAACTCTAAGGCAAAGAAGGGCTGTGTCCTGGGGTGACGTTATGATGCTTGTATCCCCGTTCATCTGTTCTGTGCCTTTAAGACCAGCTCTGAAGAGTGGAAGTTTTGTTTGGGTTTCTCTTATCAGGGACACAGAGACGGGCAGTACATAGGGCTGTTTTGGCTTCTTGCTTTCAGCTTGCTGCTTTGCTTGCTTGCTTTTCTGCTCTTGCTTCTGCTTCTGCTTATTAGCTAGTTTAGCTAAACAGTCCAAATTCCTTCCCGGACTGTTTCTCCTCTCCTGTTCCTGTGACCATCTCGAACCTGCTCCGGACTGGGACTGGGAACACCGAGGGTTTGCACCGTTCGGCTGCAGCAGCTGCCCAGCGCCGGAGCGACTGAGAACAGAGCAACCACCCCCGAAAGAGACTTTCTGATTTTGTCATCTTTCTCAGAGCGGTGTCAGCTGGTATTGTTCATTTTGTGTGCTGGGAGGTGCTGGGCCAATCAAATAAACAGGTTCTTTCCACCTCTCTCCAAGGAATTTTTTCCCGAACCGGTTGGCGGGAGGGGCCGTGTGGGTTTTGCTTTCTGGAGGGGCCCTCCTTTGCAGATTCTTTAACAAATTTGCCCTAAAACAGGACAGGCTGTAATTACAAGCAGAGCATACTAGAACTGCAACCAAGTTTCTGCTCTAGTGGAAGCAAAAGTAAAATTCCATTAATGTAACCTACAGAACTATACAATACATATTGGTCATTAGTACATACGCCTAAAATAATAGCTGACAGATTGAAAATATGTGAAGTTACAGCTGTAACTGACTTCTCTGTACCAGGATAAGCAGCTCCTATGTAAGAGATAGGGAAGAAAAGAAATGATCTGACAATAAATAAGAAAAAGGACCTCTTTCCCCACACTGATAGCAAGATGAACTGAGCTGTCTCTAAACATAACAGAAAATGTCTCAGTGATATAAGCTAAGATAGGTCTCAAGTGAAAAAAAAATTATTAATTGTTCATTGTTTGGGAGTTAAGGCAAGTTACTTAGTCTAATTCAACACCTTTGAAACAATAATATATTAGGACCCAAGATGCCCCAAAGAACCTGGTCCTTGGCACTCACCCCAGACTCATGAACTGCACCAGCATGCCAGGACAACAACTCCTAGAGAAGTAAAACTTAAGCTGTCCCAGCTGATATTCAGTCTTCCTCTTTCTCTGTTGGAAATGACTTGAAGGTAATTACATATGACCTAAAAGCAGCATAGGGAGCATTTTTAGTCACATCAGATATCTGCCTTGCTAAAGTTCACAGAGATGGCTAAGTAACAATATTCACCTAAGAATTAGCCAATTATTTCCATTGTCATATTATTTCTTAATGTCAGTCCTTTAGTTCTATGGCAAAATAAAATATCTAGATCTGAACAGTCTCAATCTTCTCAGGCTGAAAAATCTATACTGCTGGGAGGAACTGTACCTTGCTTTCAACTTCAGATAGTTTTTAACTGAAAGTGCCTATGCATCTGCAACAAAACACTTTTACAAATAAAAATGTTTGAGGGACTGGTAGGGATCCTTAACGTGCATAAGAAGCCCAAAAAGCAGTGCAGGCATTCCCATAATCTCATGACAGTGTAGATGCATTAACAGGCAGGAATAGAATCATAGACTTCTTTGCTGGTCTATTAAATACACTTCTTTAATAACAGTCTCAAAAATAGAGCTAAAATGACTACAGATTATATATGAAATGAATAAAACAATTTAATTAACTTTTCTAACTAGGTCATTGGAAAAAACTACACTTAATTTTAGTCATCAAAAGTGTTTGAACTTGGTCAAGGAAGACCATTGTAGAATTACTATTAGAACTCTGATACATCTGAATAGAAGGTAAAACCAGTGAGAAATGCACTCTAACCTTTTCCTTCCTCTCCCCCTTCTTAAAACCTTGTTCTGCAATGTTTTCTGCACAGACTGATCTAGAACCACACTGTGTGGTCCCTAAAGTGTATAAAGAGACTTAGTAGGTAGCGTGGCCAGTAGCACAGTGGAATGTCAGTGTGGATTTAGCTTAATGCACAACATCCTGGGCCTATCCAGTCTACAAACTGCTCCCAGACTAAGCCTATTACACTGTGGTGTATCTGGCTTAAAAAACCAAACCAAAACAAACCTGACCAAAACAGGAACACATAACATTCCACCAGCTTTTTTCATTACAGCAAGCTGCTGAAAGTTTTTATGTGCATGAATGAAAGGGGAAACGTCCTAACTCTGTCAAAAATTTTGAAAGGAATATTCAAGTCTCCTTTTCTCAACTTCATTTTTGTGGGAAAAAGGCTTTCTCTCTCAGTCTCTTTCTACCAGACAAGTTAATCCACTGAAAACCAGGTATGAAAGGAATTTAAAAAAATTTTTGTTCTAATATGGAAATGAAATCTTATAGGTATTTTGAAACTTCTTTCTTGAAAAAAAATATTAATTCTCTAATGTTTTTTAAAGTTGCTATGGCTTGTTTGACTTTCACTCTGCTCTGCCTTGCAAGGACACAAGAACTGATGGACTTTCTTCATTCAAGAGGTCAGATTTTCTTCCTTTAGAATAAGAGCAAGAAATCTTAGTTTCTCTTATTCTTCCTAGGATATGGCTTTGCATTTTAAATGCTAACCAGTACAAGTGCTCATATGTAAGACTCCATGTGCTCTGATCTTCTGTGATGTACCCAAGCCAAATTTCTACAATGTAATGGGACTGGAAAGGAGAGAGGTGCTGTTAGCAGCCTTTAGCTTTCCAAACTCTCCTGAAAAGGGTTTTCATATGAGATTCACTCAGCTGGCTAGACCCTAGAACACCATTATTCCTTTTCAGTTAATACAAGAGTTGCCTCCTACCAGGTCTTGTCTGGGGTTTATTACCTGCATTAATCATCTCCTTAAAAGGGAGACAGCAAGGGGGGATTTGGTTCCAAATCAGCAAATGGGTGATCTGCCATTCAAATAGGGCGATGAGCTGAGCCCAGACCTCAGCAAGTAATATGGTGGAGAATTGCTGATCTAGAAGAAGTCTGTAGTCATTGCAAATTTTAAAAAACCTTCCTAGAATTAACTTCACCCACAAGATCACATTAATCTGCAGCTTTTAAAGATCTTAAGTTAGGGTTTTTTTCCACTTTTCTTCTTTTATTATTTTATAGGGAAAAAAATCCTACTAAATATTTGTGTATGAGATTGTTGTTAACTTCAGTGTGCATATAGACTTGTTGGGGTCTGAGCAAAAGGTTTTGCTTAGCAGGTTTTGCTTTTGGTGGGAGGATGAGGGAGTCAAGAAGAAAAGGGGAAACCTAGTAAAATGTACAATAGATCTGATGACCTGAAAATTGTAACCAATGGACAAACAAGAGAGAATAAATTCTGAACATACGTTGGAGATAGAAAATTACCTTCCCATCTGCTCTTTCATGTCTGTAACAAGCTAGAGATGTGTAATAAAGGAAACATCTGGGTTAGAAAATAAATTCCCAAATTAGATCACCACAAATCAGTGGTTAATGAAACACTAGGCTCTCCTCAGTGTTGGAAAAAAATAATAATTTCCATCTAAATTGTGGGATAATCTTTTCTCAACTGAATGGAATGTTTTGCAACGTTTATTTGTTTTATTTGCATTTATTTCCTTTATCTAGCTAAACTCTTAAACAGATTGAATTAAATAGTAAATGCAAGTAAGTTAATTTCACAGTGTGCTCCATGGAAGTTCACTTAAACAACTGCAGATAATAAGATTTAATTTTAAAAGACTGTAATGGTAATGCTTAGGCACCTGCACATATCTCACAAATTCTGTATCATGGCACTGAGAGTGTACATGCCAGTTTCTCACCTGTTCCTTACCTGATTCTGTGAATCACAGAATCACAGAATGGGTCAGGTTGGGAGGGACCACAGTGGTCATCTGGTCCAACCTCCCTGCTCGAGCAGGATCATCCCAGAGCACATGGCACAGGAATGTGTCCAGACGATTCTTGAATATCTCTGGCGAGAGACACTCCACAATCTCTCTGGGCAGCCAGTTCCAGTGCATGGTCACCAGCACAGTAAAGGAGCTCTTCCTCTTGGTGAAACTTCTTGTGCCTCAGTTTCTGACCACTGGAGATTGTCTTGCTTGGCACTGCTGAGAAGAACATGGCTCCATTCTCTTGACACCCTTCTTTCAGATACCTCTATACTGATTCTTCTTTATGGATCAAGTCCCCTCTCAGCTGTCTCTTCCTTAGCCTGAACAGGTCCAGTTCCCTCAGTCTTTCCTCATAAGAGAGATCTCTCTCTTAATCATCATTGTTGCCCTCCACTGGACTTGCTCCAGGCGCTCCACATCTCTCAAGTTCTGGAGAGGCCAGAGCTGTACACAGCACTCCAGGGCTGAACAGAGGGGCAGGATCTCCTTTGCCTGCTAGCAGTGTTGCTCCTGATGCCCCCTCACGATGCCCTTGGTCTTTTTGGCCACAATGGGCACTGTTGGCTCATGGAAGGCTTGTTTTCCATCAGCACCCGTAGGTTTATGAGAGCTCAATCGGTCATGAAAATTCCTGTTGAACCTACTCTTGGAAACTTTAGGAACCGCAGTGCACTGTCTTACATATTTCCAGTTTGGAAGCAGTATAGACAAAGTTAAATTGCTCCATTTATTTCAAGTATTCCAAACCATGTGGTTAAACACAGAATACTAAAGTATCAATGAAATAGAAAACAAACTGTCATGAATGGCACAAATAGCATAATAAAAGCAAAACTCCCCAGCAGTAGCTGTTCTTAAATATTTGTTTCAGATTCTTCATATGATATACATATTTTGTTTGCTAATCACTGCTGAACTTTTAATTGTGGTTGACTAGAATAATCATAGAATAATAAATAGAATAATAGCACATTTTAAAAAATCACACTAGTAAAATTTACTATTAGCAGCAGATACCTCACTTCTGTGCTTTTTTATAGAATACCAAATTTACCATAGAAACTTTGCCAAAGTTTCTATCTAATTTATACCTCATTTCAGAGAAAAGACATATTTTTGAATTATTTCAGTGAGTTGCAGAGGCTACAAAAACTGTTCTGTCTCTCATACCATCTAAACCATC
The DNA here is from genome assembly GCF_027579445.1 of Ammospiza nelsoni. Classification (NCBI taxonomy): domain Eukaryota; kingdom Metazoa; phylum Chordata; class Aves; order Passeriformes; family Passerellidae; genus Ammospiza; species Ammospiza nelsoni. Next base: position 96,288,064 of record NC_080634.1, on the reverse strand, counting down.
ACAAAAATTTCATAAGGCTATTGAATCTCTCCTTCGGTTATATCTAAGGGAGGTAACTAGTGTTGATCTGGGACCAAAGTCCCAGATTGATTTTCTGCTGCTCTGAAGTAGCCAGGCAGTGAGTGATCAAATGAGATGCTTAACGACAAGTATTGTTCCAGATCAAGGTTTATCATTACAAGAACAGTACTAAAAGAAAACTGTGAAGGTGATAATCATAATAGCCATCTTGGGAATAGAAATTTGCTTCAGTTAGGGAACTGGTCTATTGTCCCTATAATTAAAAAGCAGCTGCTTTAAAGACATTGAGGAAATGTCTCTTCTTTGTGCAGAATTTAATAACAGATACTATTGCGAAGAAAGAGGTGATGTTGGCATCTGGAGAATTTCATATATGAATTAATTAGTGATAGTGAGCTTTTTTTTTCTTTTTTTTCTTTTTTTGTTAAGGTTTGGGGAGGTATTTCTGTAGGTTAAGTCACAGCTACAATGTGAGAAGGCTTTGTAAAAGTAAAAAGATCAGTTATTTAAAAATTTAGTCAAGGAATGTACAAAAGAAAATTTAAAATGACTTCTGAAAAATCATGAAGTATTAAAAATATATTCCATGTAAACTGTCAAGCTAAAACTTTCTCCTGTAAAATGTTAAAATGTTCTCCTAAATACATGTATATATATATATATATATATATATATATATAACATAATTAACATATGCTTAGGCTTTTAAGGTTTCATATCTTGAAACCAAGATACCACAGCAAGACAAATATTCTGCCTGTGCACCTGACTTGCTAATAACAATAAAGTAAGCAGACACAAATACACTAATATGTACACATAAGTTCACATGTTTTTCCTCCCTTTGTATGTCCTCTTGCTATTTTGAGTGCATAAAATCAAGCTTATATTAGGCTCTTCAGAACATATTACTTAGACCTGAAACTGACTATGATCTGTGGAATGAATTATCTAACTTAATAGACATGTCATTAGATTTCCATCTTGTAGTCATCATATTTGTGCCTAATTAAATGTTTATACTGTGTTTTTGGAATAGATGAAATTTCTGGAAAATAAATTAATATCCAGTTTATAAATAATTTTCCTTAACTCAGTTTTTTATTTCTTTCTTCTGTCTTACAAGATCAAAAATCTTGTCAAAAGAATTTCACTAGCTAAAAGTTCTTTCTTGAATTAAATTCAGGAAATGCTTTCTGGAAAAGGGAGCTGAAGGAGGGTTCCTTGTTTTGCTCTAGAAGTCACTCTTGCCTATATCCAGGCTGCTTAGACTTGGTGTTTCCAATCAAGATCAAGGGATGTTTCCTACTGTTTGGAGCTTGTATTAATTACTCTGTACATCTGTACCTCCCAAACAGAGGGCTCACATATGGATGTTTGTACAAAAGGCAAAAGTGGTGTGGTCTACAAATATTTTCGATGTGTAGTTGCATTGCTCTCAGTAGGTAGACTACTTTACACTCCTCCATAAACTCTGCCCAAGCAATCAGGATCAGACCACAAGGGATTGTTCTTCTGCCCTCACGGAACTTTGACGTCTGAACTTTGCATTTTTCTTAAAATGACAGCATTCTCTGGTGAGCAATTACACGGATTACTTTCACTGAACTGTTACAAAACCACTTTCTAATCTCAGCCCTACAGTGAGTTAGTCATCTCAGTGTTACAGATCATAAAATCCTTCTCATAATATTACAATCGAGTCAGGCTGACCTGGTACACAAAGGAAATGAACAGAAACATGTGCCTTATGTAATGGTTTCACATGTAATTAGTTTTTATAAGTTGGATTTCAGCCACAATTTCATCATTTTCTCCATTTTTGTTGAATCCCTGTTGACATCTCAATAACTTTCTTCCACCACAGAGAGATGCTTGTACCCTGGCTGGCTGGTGAAGTATTAACAGTTTTCACAGTTCTTGTATAGAAAAGTGTGCGTACTGTTGAACACAAAAGCAAATAAAAGGCAATTTTCTTCAAAATCAGAGATGTGGCAGAATCAATTTGTGCAACATTATATGAGCCAAATTCACCCAGGCTGGAATGACTGCTCAACAGCAAAGAGAAGATGCAGTTCCTGCACCAGCAAGCAGCCCCACTGTGACAGAATCCACCTTCAATGGGGTAGCTGAGATTCAGTTTCTCCCTCCGCTTGGTCTATCGTATGAAATTTAGTTTAACTGAGCTACAAGACACTGATATTATGATCACAGAACAATATGTCAGTGCTGGGGTAAATGGGTTTCTCCCCTCTTTTCTTACTTGTTTTCCTGTTTTCCTCTTTTTCTCTCTCAAAAATTTCAAGTTGGTTTTTTTCATGATGTAGACGAAGAACTCAAAAAATATTCAGTTCTAGAGAGATATGTTCATCATCTTTGAAAGTATAAAGATTTTCCTGCCAACTATTTGATACTAAAATCAGAAGAAAAAAAGGAGAGGTTCATCAGAAAAGCCTCTACTATTCAACAAGTCTTTAATTTTTATTAATTTCATAACACAGGCCCAAGCATGTTTTAAGGCAAGGAGGGGAGACTGCTAAATAATCAAATTCAATGTTTTCTACACAGTTTTCCACAGATGTTTAAGGCAGTGCCAAAGCATATCTATTGATCAGACCAGCAGAAGAGAGTTAATGCTGCAGGATCAGACAGAGCAGAGCTATGCAGTTGCCGTGTGCCAAAACAATTTACTGGGACACAGCATCACCTTAACAGAAAGGCAATTTCAGTACCTGAAATAGCTTAGGCACTTCCTACAATGTTTCCTGGTATGGAAGGGGTCACAACCTGAGGAGCCTACAAATTTTGCATTCAGTAATAGAGAAGAGATAGTGATGCATAGAAAAGATAATTTGACCTGACCCACCAAAAAAGGTGTAAGAAAGAATCAGTTAAAAACTTCACTGTTTCTGTGTTACTAAGCAAAATGCAAGCATTAGGAACAGACCACCAACCAAAATGGAGAATATTTACACATCAGTCAGAGGCTGCATTCTGACTGCTCTGCAGTTTACTGGGAAGAGCTACTCCTGTCATCTCTAAGTTTGTGTAAGATTTCAATTAGCTTTCAGTACTTTAATAAATTCAATGTGAGATGCATCTGAAGTTCTTCCCCAGTCTCTGAAAAGTGCTTTGTAAGATGAAACAAGTGTCAAAGTGAGAGTTTAGGCTAATGAATATGTTTGAAAATTAAGACTTTAAGTATGTAGAATAATAACATCATAGAACCGTAGAACAACAGAATAGTTTGGATTGGGACACCTTTTAAAGAAGATACTTAAATATCCACTAGCTCAGCAAGCCTGTCATGGGCAGGAAAACCTTTCACTAGACCAAGTTGCTCCAGACTTCATCCAACCTGGCCTTAAGCACTTCCAGGAATGGAATGTCCACAATTTCTCTAGGAAACCCTTTCCAGTGCCTTACCACACTCCCTGTAAAAAATGTCTTCCTTTACATCCAATTGAAATCCATCCTCTGTCAGTTTAAAACTGTTGTCCCTTGAACAAGCCCAGCTCTCTAAGCCCATTTCCATAGGATTTGTGCTCCACATCTCTGATCATTTTCATGATCACTCTTTGAACCCAAAATATCCACAAATTTCCTGTGCTTAGGCCTCCAGAGCTGGACACAGATCCCATACTTCAGATGGGATTTTACAAGAGAGAAGGAGAGGGACACAATCATCTCTCTCATCCCACTGGGCACACTGCTCTTGATGCAGCCCAGGATAAAGTTGGATTTCTGCACTGCAAGTGCATATTGCTGATCCCTGTACAATATTTTTAGTCCACCAGTATCTCCAAGTTCTTCTCTGCAGGGCTACTTCAATTCATTCATCCCCCAGCCTGTCTTGGTACTGTGATTGCCCCACACACAGGACCTTACATCAGCCTGGCTGAACTTCATCAGGTTTGCACAGGCCCACTCCTCAAACTTGTTAAATTCCCTCTGGAAGACATCCCTTCCCTCCAGCAAATGAGCTGCCCCGCTCAGATTGATTCTTTATCCACCCAAAGGAGGGTCACAAAGATCATGAGGGGTCAAGAGGGAAAGCCATATCTGGAGCAGATGAGGTCACTTTGTTTGTTCAGCCCAGAGAGAAGGCTGAGGGGACACCTCACTGCAGTCCACAACCTCCTTGTGAGGGGAAGAGGAGCAGAACTGATCTCTTTTCTGTGGTGACCAGAAAGGCATGAAACCGTGTCAGGAGAGATTTAGGTTGGATACCAGGAAAAGGTTCTTTATTGAGATTGTGGCTGGGCACTGGAATGGGCTCCCCAGGGAAGTGGTCACCACACTGGCCTGACAGACTTCAAGGGACATTTGGACAATGCTCTCAAGCACATGGTGTGAGCCTTGGGGTCCCCTTTGCAAGGCTGGAGTTGGATTTCAATGATCAAATGTGAAACTAGTGTCTTGCAGTTTTATGCAATATACATCATGCAATTTTCATCCTGGAAATACTACACATGTGAGTTGTCCCACTGAAAGAAGTTGTGATAAATGCTTTAAATAAACACTGCAGGATCTGAATTTGTATGTGTAAGACTCATCTGCTCTGATTGTCAAATATATACATGCTTGATCAAACACAAACTCATTTTCATCTTCATAGTAACTATGGCTTCTAGATAGTGTGCAGAGATTTCTGTCAGAATATCTGCATAGATTTCATTTGTGCTTGCAGAGTGTGACTTACTAGTTTCTTAAGAGGCAATATTTTCTTTTCATCACCTGATATTGACACAGTTTTGTTGCTTTTCTGAATCGAAGTACCTAGTGGTTAATAATCAGAGGGTTTTTATCACGAAAACCTATCTTAGACTTGCCAAATGGAAAAAGTACAAGCACTTTACTGAAGAGAGTTGAAATAAATGCTGCAGAACATTTCTGACCTGTATGTCTATCAAATGGAAGCTTCAAATGGCAATACAAAACATATCCTGTTTTTCCCACTGACTGCATGGGAGTTGCTTTGTGGGCCTGGCTGACATCTCTCCTCTGGATGGACTGATTTGAAGAAAACAGATTCAGACGTCAATGCATATTTCAAGAAAACTATCAACTGTATTTATCCAATAGGTGAGTATAACCTAACAAAATGCTTTGAAATACAATTTTCTATAACTTGTTTGACCACTTTTCCTTTTAAAGTTGAATGTTGAAATGAAGATAAATTACAAGTACTATTGCTATGAAGCTTTGTACACTATATAATTCCATTGCATAACAGGTCTTATGGCTTAAAGGAGACATGTTACCATCAGAAGTAAATGGAGATATCACAATGATTCAACATACAACAGGCTGGTTACACCTGTCACATTTAGTTTTTCCACAAATGCTAAACAGTAAGCCTAAACTGACCTGACAGTAACCCTCTAATCCACTTATCTTCTATAGATTAAAGTAGTTTGAATAAATGTCATATTTATTCATTTATATTGGCACATTTTTAAAAACTAGATTGAGAAATTATTTTATAAGAAGAAAAGAATTGCCTCGTAGCTTCCTTTTTTTCAGGGAAACTTTACTCAATTAAACAGGGCATATTAAAGGAGAAGAAATAAGGTAGAAATTAACTTTTTCTGCCTGCAGTTTTTGTCATATGTGACATGGTCTGGTTTGTGTAGTAATATTTAAAAACTCTACATTTCAAAGATCTGTAGTGGCAGATGTGGTTATGTTTTTTAATTTATGTGCAGAACATGTTGTCTTGGTGAGTAGGAGATTTCCTGTCCAGATGATATATAGATAATCAAGGAAAAAATACAGGAAAGAAGCATTGTCTTCCTTTCCTGTGAGTTTTCTAGCAGACCTTACAATTCATCACAAGATGAGGAGAAGACAGCAGGGAAAACTTGCTGGTTCCAAGAAAACCCTCTGAGAGCCATAGCTCAAAATGACTTTTCATTCAGTCTACCAAACTCACTTAAAAATGTAAGAACTTAGAGGACTAATGAGCCAGGTCAGAGAAAAAAATCTTCTTTTCCGAGAGGAAGGCATTCAGGTAGGTATACCATGATCCACGTTGCAGCAGTCTGAGGAATTTGGGCATACCTTCCTTTCTAACACAGCATGGGCAGACAGTAATGTGAAATACATATATATGGTCTTTTTGAAAAGCCCTGCATACTAGTGTGCTTTCTTCTTACAAATTAGATGAATAATAAACCAAGATATTTAAGAAATGGGAACAGAAGGGAATTTGGTATGTCATTTACTCCATCATCTGCAGATAATGTGATTCTCATCAGCATCTGTTTTACGTGTTTGTTTACGCATACTTTTATTGGGAATGACTTTATATACTTACTGGATAAATGATTCCACAGGCCTATGACATTTGGCAACAAAAATATTTTTTTTCTTTTCTCAATCTCACTTTCTGCAATACAGACTGCAGCATCCCATGAACTCTCCTCCCTTGGTCAATCCCCAGGCCCTCAGCCCTGGAAACATCAGTAACTACTCACCATAGAGTTTGCCCTCCCAGGGTGAAAAACAGACTCCCCCACGGCCTTGTGTCACAGCTTCCTTTGGTTTCTCCTTCCCCTGTCACTGGCCCGGCATCCCTGGCGGCCACTCCCCTTCCCCTGGAGGCCAGGCCCCCTGCCCAGCCCTCAGCTCTGCCCCCCAACCCTTCCCCTTCTTAAGCTGCTGCTCCACGTGGTTCTTTCTCTTTCTAGCCCAGTTTCCCTTCATCTACTGTGTTGCTCCACTGGAATAAAACCTTGCAAAAGAGCCTTTCTTGCCTTTATCGCTGAGCCAGCTGTGGTGAGTGTTGAGTGGAGGTTTGACTGCGTTGCCTGAATGTTCACTCAGCTTGGCTTTGGACAGGAGAGGCTTGTTGGGGACAGGGGATAGACAGCAGCGCCTACCATTCTAACACCCACATTTTTAACAGACCTGTTATTTCTTGTTGGAGGAACATAAAAAGATTTTTTATTCCTTTCTGTATTCAGTTGATACATAGAAAAGGATTACTATGTTCCCTTTCATTTACTTGCTTTCTAACCTCAGCCGTCCATGTTCAGTCACCCTTCTGAAGCTCTTTTTTTATCCACAGTCTCATTATCATCAGTGTTCTTCTCTAATCACTCTGGTTTACATCCTTTCTTAATTACAGCACCCCAGATAACACTTAGTGCTCCAGCTGAGGCTTCAGGATCCTCAAGAAGATGTGAGGGATCACTTAATGTGTCATGCAGACAATATGCCTCCTAAAGTGCCTTTTGCACAACACCATTGTCTCGTGTTCTGATTGTCCTTCACAATGAGCTCAGTTCCTTTTTGTTGTTGACGTTAGAAAGCTGCTCCTTAGCCAGCTCCCTCCCACCCTGTGTAGGTGCAGAGGGCAGCTCCTAAAGAATACCTGGCCTCAAGGAAGCTGCCACCCGCTCAGGAACCCAGGAACTGCTGTGCAGACCCAGAAAACCACACTGACTCAAACACAAGGAGAATCCGGCTTTTCTACTCTGGGACAGGTAAAGGCTTGAAATCTAATGTCTCAAAGGATGCCATTAATGCAGAGCAAAGAGGGCAGTTAGTTCAGATTCCCTGGAGCCATGACATGGAAGGAAAGAACACAATAACTGAATTTACAACAGCAAACAGAAGCATGGAATTGATCCCTATGTTGGCAAACTTTTATATACTAAAGCAGCATGTCAGGACAAAAAGGGGATGAAGGACTTTGGGAACAGGGGGATAACTCTCTTGTCTGGAGCTTTCTCTTCACCAAAAGTTCATTTTTAATTCACTTAGTGGTGACATATTTACCACAAGAGGCATGGAAAGCTGCATTGCTCCTTTTCAACCCCCTGCATTACACACACACAGAAACACATGGACATTGGCATAGGATGTGCTCCTCATCATGGAAGACAAAATCCCCCATTTCCAGTGGCTTCCTAATCATCACGTGGCCCTGTCACCATCCCTCTCCCTCTCATTAATCCCTGTAGCTGAAGTTATTGTTTACATATGATTCTAACAACCTGTCCTTCGGAGCTGTAAAGTATATATTTTAAGTAATAGTCTTTCCTGCATCATGTCAGATTCAGTACTGATGGTCATGGCTAAAGGAGTGTTCAAACAGATGCAATTACAGTATTTTAGTTCTCTTTCCCTTTACCACTTTTTTCCTCCCTTCATATAATTTCTCTGTCCTGAATCTTGGTTCTCTGTGGAGCAGACAGGGAGAAATGAACTTACAAGCCACTAAAGAACTGATTCAATGTGTAATGTATGTGTAATGGTATTTTTCAATATAAATTAAAATGGGGAGGGGGACAGATTGATGCCAAATGGTGAAGGCTGCAACTAGTAATGGAAGAATTATTTTCATACATTTAGGAGAAAGTGCTGAAGTGCTGAAGAGTTTTATAATCTGTTTTATAAAACATTAGACAATGTCCTTCTAGCATAAACCTGTCCAGCATAATTATTATATAAATTATTAATTTCTTGGCTGTTCTCAGCAAATTAAAATAGAAGCCCCTTCTTTCCCTGTATGAAGAGTTGTGATTTCTGCCGTTTCAGAGGGGAATGAACTCCTCCTTCTGCTCATTCCGTGATATGGCCTCCTCCAAGAAGCTCAGGGCCAAATAAAATGCAAGTGTTTTCTACTTGTGGTTCTTTTTCCCAGTGCTTGAAAGGGCTTCTGGGCCCTTCCTCTGCTGTTTCAAATTTGTAATGAGCCCCTGCCAAAGCACAGGTCAGCAGTTTGCCGAATTTTTTTTTCTACTTAATCCTCCTGACAGGCACAAGTCCAGCACCTCTTGAAGATCCTCATTAAGTACGTCTGCCCTGCTTCAGCCAGGTGAACACTGTGTTGATGAAATAACCCAGAGGAACTGCTTGGGCCCAGCTCTTTTTACTTACACTAAAATGCTGCTTCTACTAGTCTTGGCAGTGAAAGGTGGTGTTTCTCTGAAACTCCCCACTCACCAGGTGGACTGCAGCAGCTCCAGCAGCATTCCAGCCATCTTCTTTTGGAAAACAACACAGAAGACTGTGTCAATATACAGCTATGAGTCACTTGAGCATATACACTACTTTTATTGCTCCATTAATGATGTCTCAGTAAAAGACACTGGTGTTTTAATAAATAGCCTGCAAGATGTTGTAGCAAAACCCTTGCTACCATATGCATGAATATATTCTTATATCAGATGTAAGAGTTCAGAACTGCTCTTTCAGACAGAAGCCTTTGACCCTGTGAAAGTTCCAAAAGATCTGAGCAGGCAGAGCCAACACATGGCAGGTAGAGCTGTCTGTAAAATCCTTCATGGCTTCAGAAATAGCACATCAAAATCTCAGACTTAGCAAAAACTTGTGGTGTGCAAATACAGCTTATTCTGTAACAAATGTTGGAGTGCTCATTCGTCTTTCCTTCTTCAGCTAGCTGCTTATGTGAGTGTGAGAGAGGAAACTCTTGCAGTTTCATCTGTAGAACTCCTTTAGGGGATGGTCAAAGGTAATGTCCAAGTGCACATTTTTATATTTCCAGAGCATGATTATAGTGATTGCTACAAAGCAAGCATCATGTTTCAAAGCTTCTCTTTCAAACAATATGTTAGAAACTTAGAGGCTTATGGCAGGTACAGAATCTCAAAGGGACTATTACAGTTCTTTTCATTATGGAGGTGATAGAAAGTAAATTTTCTGATCTTCCAGCATTTCCTTCAAATTTAAGGTGAGTGGGCTGCTGTGGATCTAACTGCAACTGATTTAAAGTCTCAGTACCTGAGGATGGGGAAAAACATTAAGTTGTGGTCATAGAGCCAAAAAGATGTCATTGACATCAAACTGGTGCAACTGAAGTATTTTTTCATGGAAAAGAGTTTTCTCCAGAATGCCTAAGTGTATAATCCTACAGGAATAAAATGTATTTCCCCAAAACAGCTGTGACCTTTGATCACCTCTGTTCAGCCCTTCCACTCCCCACCAACAGGATAACACAACTCGAACTTTGCCTTAATTTTCAAAAGCCCATAATTACACCCTGGTAAGTTATTTACCTAATGCACCTTGACAAAGTAATACTTGGCCAAGAGGAAGACTCTCCCAAGCATGCAAAAAGCAATTTCCTTTCAACCACCAGTGGAATAAAATCCCCTAGAAATAACTAATGTCCAGGATACAAAGCCAAGCAAAAGAAGGTCCTTCTTTCTCATGGCTAGAGGTCCCTTCACCTTGACTGAATGCTGTAGGACATGGCTTATTTATTTTTCTAGATTTCCTGCCTAGTAAGACTCCCTCATTAGTGAGAGAAACCTACTGAGCAATGAAACAACTCCAAAAATGTTTTCCAATGTTTACTGGAAAAACTGGCCAGGAAATCATGGGCAGGAACTGCAGGGTGGCCTTCTGCACTAGCTCTGCCCTTCCCAGCAGGGCAGCTGGGTAAGCTTCTTTTTCATTCTGCTAATGAAACCCAGGTCAAATGTATCTTTTTGCAAGTCTGTCTGACACTGGACACCTAAGCAAAAAGGCCCAAGCACCTAAACATTTTTAAATTCATTAATGAGAATAATATGAGTGTGATCAGAACTTACACAAAGGTCCATCCTTTGATTCACAGAAAACTGAGTTATTTTCAGCAAAGTCATGAATAGTAGTTTTAAAAGGAGTGTCTGCATCTTCTGCAACAAATGCTACTGGACAGCCTTAACATATCTTCCAAGAAAGAAGTGTACTTGTATATTTAAAAAATAAACAGATCTGACTAACTAACCGGAAAACTGAAAATGTGTCATCTTCTTCAAGGAAATGCTGGATGCTGAAAATCCCAAATTCTACATTTCAGTTTCTGCTACAGCTTTCTTCACCAGTTACTATTATTTAAACCCTTGTAAGACTCCCCCAGCAGAAGATAATTTAAAACTCCTTCATTCTATGTACATGTAACAAAAAGATGACTCATGCACTAAAAAGGCTATGTTCTTCCTGAAAATTATGTTCTTGTATAACGAATATTTCACTTTATCTGCCATGAAAAACAGAGACAACAACACTGCCTCCTACTATGGATTTTGAGGCTAGGACGCACAGTTCAGAAATATTTGGCAACTGCTTGATTTCTAAGGAGCAGGAAACTGGAGAAGCATAAAGTCTTACATAGACTTTCCCTCCAGAGCAAAATAAGCATTGCAAAGAAATTATGTAGCACATGTAGCTGTTGCAAAATAAGTAATTGTAGAATTTTGGATATTTTTTTCCACATGAGCATTGAATAATCCAGTGACCTTAGGGTATTTTGGTAACTAAGGCTACATTCCTTCACAAGTCATCACAGTAGGTTTTTTTATTAATAATGATATTACAATGTTCATTAAGTTACAGTAATGATGGAAATATCACTCTCTTGTACACCCTCACTGTTAGATCATCAGTTTGACAGTGAAATACCCCAGTTCCCAAACCAGCTCAGAAATATATGTATTTCAGTAGACATAAAAATTACTTGGTCCTTAACCAGGTCTCTCTGGCTTAACAACAGCCAAAATTTTACAGCAGATGCGTCTGCTATTAGAGATTTCTCTTTGCCAAATTGTTATTCTGGCTGGGATCAACCCCTTGGGTGTTGTGCTGGAAGGCTTGCCAGAAACAGGGGGCTTGTACTACATTTGGAACTTTATGTCTATTCCTTGGTTTTCATTTTTAGTTTGATCTTCTCTCCTGAAAAAGGTCACAGAAATTACAATGCAGTTACAGAATTACAACACACAATATTCATGTGACATACTTACATAACAATCATGTATTGTCAGAATGTTAATATTTCCAGTGCTCTAAATGGAATTCTGCAGGAGAAAGAAAGAGGTAGCAAACTTGTTCTCATATATGTAAATGTAAATGGTCACTAAATGTAACAATATGGAAAGCAATTGTATAATAACCTGCACAGTATTTTATCTTTTTTGTTTTTTTTTCTTTGAATTGGGTTCTAATTCAAGATCTTTTAAATTCTCTACTATTTTTCTTTGCAAAATATTTCCATATTAATATCCTCCACATGGTAGCAAAGGGGCTGTAGGCCTGTGAAAAAGAAAGAAAAAGTGACTGATTGTGTGTTATCCAGCCAATCCAAAGCTTACAGAAGTTGATTCAATTTTTGTTTTGGCTTCTGTTGATTTTGGGATCAGTATCTATAGCAGGGTTTGAGAAACCATAAAACTTTATTTTAAATAGGAAATTATGAGCTGCAAGCCAAACAATTTATTTGCAATAGAGAGAGAGAAAGAAGAGCAAGTCAGAGATTATTCTTCTTTTCGTGCTGTGGACTGTGGGGAAACAGCTCTATTCATAGTTTTGCTTTAAAAATAACTTCATTGCCCACCTGAAAAAAAAAAAAGATCATGATAATAAAGTAATTCTTATTGTTATTATTATTGTTATTCACAAGAAGAAATGCTAAGAATATGAAGGCATCTCATACTTATAAGGCAATAAAATTATGAAGTCTCAAACACATTATAGTGTGGTTTAATAATTTAGAATTTCTGCCTTTTTGGTAATTCCCATAAAAATAATAATTTTAGACACCCAAAAGCCCTTTGGATCACACATGTATTTGAAATCTGAATTTCCATTGCATACTTAATTTATCCCAGCATTCCTTACTGAAAGCATTAAAAGCAACAATTTAACTGGATCCCATTATCTGTTCAGTTCATCTCAGAGATTCTGTTCCTCCTTTGCTTTATCTGGCTGTATTTTCCAAGACCTGTTTCCCATTAAGAGGAGAGCTCCTGCCTTTGGAACAGCTACTGGAGGGCTTAAAAGTTCATTCCCGTGAAGAGTGATTCAAAGGCAGCTTCCTGTGTCTTAATGCACTCTTTCTTCCTCTTAAGACAGCAGTGGAGCGTAGATTTTCTCACCCCACATCAGACAGTGACTCCACATCTTGTCTCTGACAGCAGCCAGCTCTGGGTGCATCTGACACACACTCACGCAATGGGCAGTCAGAGACACAGAGCCCATTGAGAACTTTGCCTGGACTGACACCATCAAGGAGCTGACTTTCATTTTAATGCTTGAGGGGTTTATGCTCTTAACATGATAGCCTACAGTTCCATTGGTTACGCATTTTTAAAATACTTTTAACCCAGTTGTTCTCAAGTTCATTAGAATTCCCAAACTACTATAATATAAGAGGTATCTTAGTTACCTCTTCCAGAACGTTGTGTTTTTCTTCAGTCTCACCTCATGTATCTATGTTAACAGGAAACAGGTCTAGTCTCTCTGATATTTTCCTTGTCTAAAAAAGTCTAAAGAAACCACTTTAGGTTTTTACAGCAATGTCATATGTCTTTGTATAATTTCATCTCCGTGTGTAAAAACACACTGTGTCTTTACAAAAACTGAGTATTTCAGCTAGAGGAATTTTATTTATTTATCCAGTAAGAATGTAATCTCTTCCATTTCACAAGCTGATTTAATTTCTTATGAAGTTTGTCTGGCATGAGACAAGTGGTTTTGTGAATCAGTTTGTTTCACAGACTGAACTTTCTAGGGTTTTTAGGCATCAGAATTTTGATTGATTTTGAATGGTGGGTGTCACCACTTCATTATTCCATGAGCTTTGCCAGCTCTGAAAACCAACCAAACAAAATGCAAAATAAACTGTACCTTTCATAAGTCACTTTGTTGCTAATTATTGTGTAGCACTTTTCTCCTCAAGAAATCAATGTCTAAACCATACCACATTTCTTCACATTTAATATTTTTTCCAAAGACAAGCTCTTTGGCAAAATGAAGGCTATAACTCCTGCATGTGATTTAAAGGATAAACAAAAAGTGGGGAAAAAAATCTTCTGGTTCAATAAAATAATTCTGCCAGAGGAAAACCATAGCTAATGTCAGATTAGTGTGAAAACTACTTGGGCTGCTTGTGCCTTGTATTTCCTTGAGGCTGCCTTTCACAGAGGGATGGTGGTCTCTCACCAGCAGCCTACCTCCCACTTTAACTCCTCATTTTTGAACAATGTTTCCTCTCCCTGCCCATAGTAACTTATTCACAGAAATACATAAATTATGTGGGTTACAAATCTTTAATTTTCTGAGTAATTGCAAATGAGAACCTAAAAGTGCAAGCTCAGTACAGAACATCTCTCATGGCAGACACTTCCAACAAGCTCCCCTCCATATAGTATGGAAATTACCCAAGTATTTCTGTATCTATTGCCCAAGAAAACACCTGACTTTTTTTTTTAAACATTAATATTAATAATTTTTACAGTCCCTATTGTACATCCTAATAAAGGAAAAAATGTCATGACTGTCAATAGATCTATGCCAAAATTATTTACTGAGAACCCTTTCTACATCAAAAGTTGTTGCAGGAAAGTTCATCTCCATAGGGGGTTCCAAGGTGAAAGCACAGACAGCATCAAGGACATAGTGTGGAACAATACAGCCATGGCTACTGACTAATTCCACCATGCCACAAACTGTAACCTGTTCTAATCCCAGTACAGGCTTGGAAGCAAACACCAGTCTCTCAAGGGGACAATTGACACTATGACGTTTAGCAGCTATGCAGTTGGGTATCTAATGTTCATAATGGTTCCCAGCTACCCATTAAGAATGCATACATTTTTCTTCATTTATTATTTATTGAGCGTGTGTATCTGTGTATTCATAAAGGATAAACATGCGTTGATCAAATCCAAAGTTAAGGTAGAGTTCCTCGAGATATTAGAGCCATCACTATCAGGGGTTGGTACTTGAAATATGGAAAAAACTATTCAACAACAATTAAACTACATCCAGTATTCATCAGTGGATTCAGAGACCTAACCTTACTATCATTCAGAAGATTGGCCTTGATATTTAATAGGCCTTTATTTTAGCATAATCTATATTTAAAAGCAGGATGGAAAAACAAAGTTTTGTGAAGATCTGAATTGTAACATACATTCTAATTTGTTCAAGTTAAATTTTAATTTGAAATAATAAAAAAATGGTTATTTTTGTATATATATTTTTGTTGTGTTCTACAATAGCAGCTGACTTAATTTTCCATACTTGAACTCCGACCACTTTCGAGACTACACTCAAAATGCACATAAACCTAAATCTTAAACAAGCATTCAGTTATGCAGTGGCTAACTTGATTTCCACACAAATTGCACTGGGTTCTGAAAAACACTGCCAGACTAAAATTAAAATAACAGAAATGGGGATTATTTTAGCAGTATTGCCTTTACAATAAAAATTTTTACACCCTTAGTAGTAGAGATTAACATAGTACAAAATAATGCTCTTGGCCTTATAACAGAACGGTCATATCTTGGATCATAATCTTTCTTTAGAAGAAAATCCTGCCTCTCAGAAACCAAATATGTAATAACTGTAACTTCATATCTGACTTTTCTGACTGGTCCTGGTTCTCGTCATCCCCAAGTTGATATAATGTCTGGTCTTCATTTTCTAAGAAAAATATAAATGTTTCAAATTTTGTGGTTCTTCAGAGCAAAAGTGAAATGAAAGGAGTTACACTTTATCCAAAAGTTCTCATGATGAGATACAGTTAACAATACAGTGAAATTGTTGTCCAGAATTTTTAATAAAGGTTAGTTAGCTGTATGAAATTTAAGTCATATCTCAAAACTGAATCATAGATTTCATGCAGAGTTCATGAGTAATGCAATAAAGTCCCTTTTTAAGGGCTTGCATCTACTTTTATGCAGCAGATTGGATTATAGCAAAGATTTTGTACAGCTCTAACATTCACTGCTATTTTGTCTTCCAAAACCAAATTCCACAGCTGTCAGGAAAATACTGTGCATTCAGCAAAGATCTGATTTTGGGAGGTAATGGACCCAGTGAAACACTAAATCTAGGTCCATACAGCACTGCACGGAGCTGGTTATGCATTTTAGCAGAGCTTTGAACTCTCATTCCAAATCATGTCCATCAAAATTCATTGTATTTGGAACATGCTGGGATAAACACTTTTTTTTTTTTTCGTAATTTGAGATTGCTGAATCCCTCATGATGAATGTCAGACTCAGTCAGATGCCTCTCATCCCAAATGCTTTCCCCAGTGCCTGCATCTCCCTTTTTGTGGTGTAATGCCCACCACCCTTTCCCTCTTCTTTGTGACCTTCCCATTTGTCTGCCAAAACCCACCACAGCCACAGCCACGGCAGCCCATGTGCTCAGCAGCTGTGTCCTTGTGCATTTGGCACAATCTGCCAAATATTTATCTCATGGGTTAGTATTTAAATGTCTTAATGTGTCCCCACTTTTCCAGTGTATGTGCAAAACTGAACGTCTTCAGCAGTTAAACAATGCTGTCTTTTAGCAGCATGTTGCATTCCTAATATATGTGCTGCTCTTTTCAATGAGAGGATTATTTGCTATTCAGTTTAAGAGTAAGCATTAATACTTTTCAAAGGCAGAAGAAACATTGGAATTCTGCTGTGTTTTTCCTATGTTTTTGGCTGGCTGTTTGCAATGGAGAGGGTGGCAAAAAATCCTAGCATGCCAGTGGCACTGTAACAATTTCCTCTGCAGCAATGGACTTCCACATGACATTCTGATGTGGAAGTAGTGACATTTTGCAACCAAAACATAATTCTAAAATCAAAATTTGCTGTGCAGGTCTAACTAAGAAGTTAGGAAATGTACTGCTTTCCTAACTTTGTTCCCAGTCTCACAAAACGTGCTGGACATAGATGGCAAAAGAGAAACAATGAGCAAGTTTCTGTAAAATTATCTTGATGTTAAAGTGACATCAGCACCTGAAATTACAAGAGTCACAGCTGAAAGTGTGAATCCTATCTAATGAAAATATAGGCCAAACTAAAAACTTTATCTTTAAATACAACCAGAGTGATATTTAAGTATCACAGACCCTTAAATTTTTCAGTCCTCTCCTGACATGTTTTTATTTTCCTCTCTATTATGCTGATTTAAATACTATAAAAATAATAGACTAAAATTTGTTCTACTTTTACAGAGAAATTGATATGTTCAGCAAGTCATGACTAGAGACAGAAAAGTAACAGACATACAGCAAGACAAAAGAAGCAATTCAAACTCACGGAAGGAAAACAAAGGCAGAAGTATCCCTATCAATTCAATGTTCATCAAATAATGTAAAGAAATTACAGGAAGTAGAACAACCAAGGTACCAAAAAAGCAACCATGAGGTCTAGAGAAGATGAAATGAAAAACTCAACAACACAAAAGTAACCTGTGAGCAACCAGTACAGTGAAATGTGTACACCAAATGAACAATTATCTACTTGTACTGTACACTGCTCAAAAACAATGTAACAATTTACAGAGGAAAATATTCAGTTTGGATGTTACTGTCCCGTCAATCTAAGTATTAAAAATAGAAGATATCCATGAGCAGAATGCATAAGTATCTGAAGATAAATTTTATAGATACAATGGTACAGAGGAAAATTTCCACAAGTTTTATGAGCAAGGTAGTTCTGGTAACACAAAAAAGACATGATGCTGAATAATTCCCAAAATTTGAAGCAAAATAAAACTATAAATAAACAAATAAACAAAAAAACCCAAACAAACCAAAAGAGAAAGAATAAATTGGGCTATCTCCAACTGGACTAGCAACTGACTATATTTTTTCAGAATTATAATCTTGGACCTATACATGTGAAGCCTTTATAAAGTCAGAATCCAATTTTTTTTTTTCAGTGAATCAAGCTGTTTTACTCAATTCTCAACAGCTGCCAGAAGTCTCTGAATATGATACATTTTGCCTTGGGTTTTTGTTTTGCTTTGTTTTAAAGATTTGTAAGTGTTTTCAATAGTATCCTTCTGTGACTTAAGTCTGCTACCCAGATACACCAGAAATGAGTGAACTCAAAACAGTAGGATGTTTTAGTGAATCACATAAATCAAATATTTTGCACATAAGGAGTTCTCTTTATAATGCAAGCTGTTCCACCTCCTGTTAGTATGTTCCCATTTCTAAATTTGTCAACAGCATGAATAAAATGTTGTGGACTCTGAGAGCTTTTAAGTTTGAGGTATCCAGAAACTTCCAGGCTCAGTGAATGATCCAGGCTGTGGATGAAGCATGTGCTCTTTGACCTATCTCAAAGGGACAGGGAATATCAGGAATATCCATGTATCACACAGAGGGGATGTCAGAGGCCCTTGATGGGGATGGGCTATGAGCAGGAGAAGTGAGGACTCCAGCCCTTTGCATGAGTCTCAGCTCCCTTGCAGACGTATTTTCCTCCACCAGGGCCTAGGAGTAATGCTCAAAGAATTCCCATCTCTTCCTTTTTGGATGCCCACTGGTGACTTCATCTAAATGGATGATTCACAGCATCTTTCTTAAGAACTTGATGGAAAAAGAAGTTAGGTCAGATTTAGAAGTGTATGGAAATAAACATATTGAACAAACTGATAAATGGAATGTGCTAACAGCTCTCCTGAGTAGTGTGACAGTGACCTACTCCTCACACCTCCTGGGAAATGTGTGAGAGGCTTGGAATCATAGAATCATAGAATCATTAAGGCTGAAAAGACCTCTAAGATCCAACTGTTAACCCAGCACTGCCAAGTCCACCACTAAGCTATGTCTTTCAAATCCCTCCAGAGATGGTGACTCAACTGCCTCCCTGGACAGCCTGCTCCAACGCTTCACAACAGTTACAGTTTCCATTAGGAAATCTTTCCTAATATCTAATTTAAATCTCCCCTGCTGCAACATGAGGCCACTTTCTCTCAACCCCTCACTTGTTACTTGGAAGAAGAGACCAACCCTCACCAAACTACAAACTCCTTTCAGGGGCCTTCTTTTCTCCAGGGTAAACCGCACTGGCTCCCTTAGTCACTCCTTGTCAGGACTGTGCTCCAGACCCTTCACCAGTTCCATTACCCTTCTCCAGACCTGCTCCAGCACCTCAATGTCCTTCTTGTAGTGAGGTGCCCACAACCAAACATGGAACAGCATGAGGGGCAGCCTCACCAGTGCCGAGTACAGGGGGAGAATCACTTACCTGCTCCTGTGGCCACACTATTGCTGAGACAGGCCAGGATGCCAGTGGCCTTCTTGGCCACCTGGGCACACTCCTGGCTCATGTTCAGACAGCTGTTGACAACATCCACTCCCATATAACACTCCTTGTGTTACCTCAGCACTGCTGTCCTTACAGCCTCTCTATTAATCAGAGTAAATGATTTGTAGATGCTAAATATGCTTCTTACATCTGCTCTTTACAGAATGCATGCAGACTGCAGGCAGAGACAGTGCTACAGAGGAAATGCAGATTTAGCTGCAGATAAAACCACAGAACTCTGACTAGAGCCCTGAAAAGCACATAAACTGCAGACTGAAGTGGCAAGAGAAGTACAATGGCAGGGAGTACAATTTGTCTGTGTATGTGTGAAGAATTTAGGGGTGAGGAGTTGCAATCAAGATTTGTAATCCATGGGAAAGACAACTTTCTGAACCTTGCCACAGACAGGGAAGAAGAAGGTATTGAACTGGGAAAGTAGGTGTAATGTCAGCAAAGATAGAGACAAGTCAAAGGACAGCTCTTTTTATTAAAGAGCTGCAGTCTGTGGGACTGAAGTACCTGACAAGAGAAAATGGTAGGGAAGGGGGTAGAAAATGTCTGAGTTAAAGGTCAGAAGAGATTCATTGAGAGGGAACAGGAAAGGGGCACAATGGAGTTTGGTAGGAACAGAGCCAAAATGTAAATGAGATCATAAAAAATGTTTCTTTTCTGTCTGAAATGCATTGCCTTTTTTTAAAAGGAATGATAAGCCCTGAAAATCAAGAGGTTTTCTGCTTTTAGACTGAGAACTGAGCATCTTTAATTATCAATGCTGTATCTGTGCCTCCACGGCTTCTTCATTATCTTCTTGACTCTGTGCACATCAGTGGCTCACAAAAAGGATTACAAACCCATTAGGCTTGAATTGAGAGGGAAAATGGAGTTCCTGAATAACTTTCCACTTGGGGAACTGAAAATAAGCACCCAAGTGAGTTTTTAGAGGTACTTGATATCTTTTTATTTATTTTGTGAACACCAGCTTACAGCCTTGTCATTTGAATGGACTCACTGAGGGCTTTCCTGGACTCAAAAGCACTTTCACACTCAGATGCCAGTGATCCATGAGGGCACTGTGCATCAAGCTGAAATGCTGCCAGGTCTACAGAAGCATTAATAGTTATGAGAAACTAGAAATAGATATCAGCTACCTGTATGGGTTATATCTAAACAGAATAATATTTTCATCTTTAAAATAATTTTGGTTCTTGCACTTTTGAGGGACATTAATGAGATTTTTCATAATAAAAACTGGTATTTCTACATGTGCTTATGTTGCCTTCCCATTCAGAGGACAAACAAAAAGGAAGATGTCCTCCCACCTCACCAATTTCTCCTCATTTCTGGATGAGCAGTATTTTTCATTTCAGGAAAAGGAAGTATGAATGAAGATGTTATGCTGAACGCAGCAGAGAGCAAGGAAATGTAAATATTATTCTGGAATTTGCCAAGAGTGACATGCATCACCACTTGGCTGCTGCCACTCTCATGTAGGTGAGCTTTATAAAGTCTCTTTTATGGTTCATGGGTACGATTTTGTATGAATATCACTGAAACAAATCAAATTCCAAGGCAAGGCTTTGATGATCAGCACAAAATCCAAACGAACCTTTTCTTAGATAGAAATGTATCACTGAAGCAGATTGTTAAAGTTGTTTAAGTTTGGTTTGAGCAAAGTGCCCTTGCAAGACAAGCAGCCAGGGATACCTTGTACGGTACAATGCACGTCCAACACTTGCAAAGATACATTCATGGCAGTGATGTGTGTAAAGCTCAGGGGTGGCCTTGGCTAACAGGACTGTGTCTGTTCAGACCTTTCACACAACCATAGAATCACAGAATGGTCTGGTTGGAAGTGACTTTAAAGATTATCTAATTCCAACCCTCCTATGCTTGTCAGGGACATCTCCCACTAGACCAGGTTGTTTAACAACCCATCCGACCTGTCTTTGAACACTTCCAGGGATGAGACATCTAAAGCTTCATTGGGTGGCATCTTTCAATGTCTCACCACCCTCTCAGTTAAGAATTTCTTCCTTATTCCTTATATAAATCAACTCACTTTCAGTTCTTTAGAAATACATTAGATCTAATTCTGCAGAAGATGAGTACTTTTCAGTGCTAGACTATAGTCTGGCCAAAATAAGACAAACCTTAAATATGTCCAATTATTTTAAGTGACTTTTTTTCTGGCATGTAGCTGAAATATTTTTTAAACACCTGTGTCTTAACATATATAGGTGAACATACATTTAAGTCATGTTGATCAATTTGCAAATTGCTTTACCATGTGATAAATCATGCCAAACAGAAATCCAAATGTCATCATTTTTTCAAAATTCCCATCAAAGGAAATAGAAAAATATTAGTCAATGATGAAATCCAAATACTAGCATTCTGTCATGTTAGCAGAGCCAAATTAGTGAGCATAAGAAATAAAAGAAGTAAATGAAACAGTCTTTTCCAATATTTTTCTGCTTTTGCAGTTCAGTTCTTTCAAATTTATATTAGCTTATCCTTTCAAACCCATTCCTGACCACTGCATAGGCATTTTTTCTCTAGATAAAATTAATTAATTCTGAGTGGCATTTCAACAGCTTTTGAGCAGATGTTTTTAGTTTTAAGTGGACCCTGCAGACTCAAAACTAATTTACTGAATTTTTTCACCATAGAAAGGAAGTTAATGAGTGTCTACTACCACATTCCTTTCACCTTCGGTCAACTGACTGTTTTACAGTGTATTTAGTGCCCATGTAACAGCAGTCTCATATTTTAAAAACTTCAAAATCTAGTAACAATTCACTTTGATATATTGCATAAAAATTATTGCTTGCAGGGTTTTTTCTTTAGAATATGCTAAACCTTGTATAATATCATTTTATCTGAATGACAGAAAAAAATTTTTGGCATAAATTTTATTCAAATTTTTGGGGGTTTTTTGCTTTAAAATAACTGAGAGACAGCTCTGCCAGGTAGGCACTTGGAAGTCATATTATTTTCTGCTTCAGTAATTGGACCAAATGATAAAATAATTGAGTCTACAAATGACCTTTTAATGTATTCCTGAAAAAGAGATCAGTCCTTATAATACATTTAGACCAACAGTTAGTATTTTATTTAATTCATGCAGAGTCCATACATCTGCTGATTTAAAGGCATACATTTTATTTTTTGTAAAATTGTAGCATCACTGGATTTCCCTTCACTCAAAAGGAATACTGATTTCTACATCTCAGGGACTTGATTTTGATCCAAAATGAGAATCTGTTCCACACCCAGAATATTCACTGAAGGGAAAAAACAAACAAACAAGCAAAACAAAACAAAAGGCCATGCAGAAAAAAAACCCTACGAATTTTCACCTGACTTTTAGCTACAGGTGAGATGATTTAATTTGGCTCTTTGGCCAAATTGTGAAGACTGCTGCCCTCTGATGCCTCTTTGGTAGGTGTGATAGAGATGATAATCCATCCTAATTCTAGTGAATAAACAGCACAGTGCTCATTGTGCTGCACCTTGTAGATGTACCTACAGCAGATAATAAAATTCAGATGCCTTGGTAAAGCATTAACCTAACTGGAAAAAAACAATCTGCTGGGAATGGCCACCCACAGTATGAGGACATTGAGACACAGGCTTCTGTCAAAATTAGTACAACACTTTGGCCAGAGTATCCAGGACTGAGAGGAAGGTCTAAGGAACTGAGCACTTCTTTTCCCAGTGTAAGTCATTACTGATGAACAGAAAAGCAGTAATTTATACTCTAGTCAGTACTAATATTACATTTATCCAGTAGATAACACAAATCCTGCAACTTTGTTTAACTGTGTGTGGCACTTGCTCACTTCTTCCCTGCATGGGTAGAAAACTAATCGACAATATCAGCACTGAAGGATTGCCCTTCATATAAAGCTGTAAATCTGATATTTAAGAATACCACAAAAAAGACAATACCAGGAATATGGAAGAAAAGTTTTAAAAATACATGCTATGCATAAAAACCATAAGCAACAACAGCAAAGTGTTTTCAGAGAGCAAGGATACTTGAAAAATATTTGAGCAAATGTATGGGCATGCAGGTTACATAAGGATCTACCCTCCATCTATGATCTTCTTCAGTCTCAGAGACTTTTTTAAGGATATTTCTCTGGTTACCATAAGTAAAAAATAATTGAAATTCCATAGTTAAAATCTGAGTCTCTATTCTGATAAATTTACTCCAGTTGGATCCTGTCCTGCTCTTCGGATAACTTTCAGTATTTCCACCGAGACTGCTCATAAGGTAAAGGTTTCCTGACTAGATCTGGAGATCTAAAAGCAGAGCCAAACTTCCACATGGGTTGGCAGATCTTGTTCTGTGAGAATATCAGTGTCTTTTGAGGCAGTATCAAGTACAAGTTGCAGCTCTTCATCAGGTTGTGCAGGTTTTCAGGCAGGGATAGCTCAAAATGTTTATATATTATTAAGGAAAGCTCAATTTTTTCGTCTAAGCTGGCCAAATCTCAGGAGCACTTCTGCAAGCTCCAGATGCTGTTATGCCTAAATTTCCAGTGCACTGGGTTCCCGTAAATAGAACCAGCTCAGACATGAGTAACACACTCCCCAACAGCTTTCTACTCCATAAGCTTAAAGAAACAACTGCCTCACCTGGCAGCACTGCATATTTTGGTCCAAATATCACTTTTTAAAAAAATATACAAAAGGGCATGGTAATCTTGGCAAGCTTTTTGATACTTATTGCTCCTGTCAGTTGCAGACTGTGGGAGTTTTCAAAGTAAAAAATTCAGCAGCTTTAAGGATGAATGGCAAAACTCCTAATGATGATAAGCAGGCCTCCACCATTTTAAGAAAGGAATCTTTTTTCTGTCTCAAAGTTGGAATTAAAACTGATCTAGTTAATTTATACACTGGGAAATATCTTTGCACTTAATTTAATTTCAGAAGAAAAAAACAAAATAGCAAAAAATTTGGTCACTGAAAACCAAAAATGAGCGGGCCAGCTCCTTTTTTCTGATACATTTTATAGTATGCACCTGCTGCATCTGTGTGAAGCCATCTGGCTTTGTTTTCTTGTCTTCACTGCTCTCTGGTACAATAAAGAGCACTTCACAGAGAAGTCTCATAGGAATGAAGGGAACCACTCCTGTACTGAGTTCCAGAATCATTACCATTGTACACAGATGAGCTTTAAGCCTTCTGAGTATGCAAATCAAGACAGCAGCATGTGGCTTAACTGCCCAGCAAGACCTTTCCAGAAACCCATGTTTGAGTATTGCATAGTTTTCCTGGAGCCATAAATACAATCATAGCAGCCATGCCAATACCAGCATCTACAGTACCACAGTCCTGCATCACTTTGCAGTTTTATTCAGGCAGGGATGCTCAGGTGTGCTCCTGGAGATTCAGGGCTGTTTATGTGCTCATCATTTGCTACGGGTATTTAAAGATGGGTTCTGTCCCTCATGGGGTTTTCTAAAGCCTTTGAGTAAACTTGGGACCTTGATTTCAAATCAGAATTTTTCAATAAACTGCTCTGAAAAATCTGTGGCTATTTGCCTCTGGTTAGTTGCTAAATACTCCTGAAAATCTGCTTCTGCATGTGTATCTAAAGATGCAAGTTTTGTTATTTTTAAGTGGCAATAGCTCCAAACCATCTTCCACTGTGCAACCAATCTCTACATGCTACATAGGTATGGTATAAATGGAAAAAAAAATAAAAGAAGCTAGAAGTGATCAAGTATTCTCCAGAAAACATTTACAGCCTTGTATTTCTTCAGGGGTTTCTCCAAAAAGTCTCCCAGTTCAAACCTTGGCTCCCAGGTTTGTTAGGCAGCCTTTTCCTGGCTCTGTGAAATCCTCAGGCTGCCTCTGATCACACAGGGCTGCTCCAAGCAGTGCCCTGACTGTTGGACACTTCTTCAGAAATAAAACTTATTGAAAGTCATTTGGGTGGTTACCCAATCTGTAGCAAGAATAATAATAAAAGGTGCACACTTGTAGTCCACATTTCCTATAGCCAAAAATTGCCTCATATATTTCTCACTTAATTTTACCTGCGTCTTTGATCATTACATTTTCTTGGATGCAGTCTAGTTAAAAATTTTTTGTCTATTTTTTTGCCATTAATAACCATTCATGTCTTCCATACCTTTCATTCTTCAGTGCCAATCATGAGAAAGACAACATTCCTTGAATTTGAATTCTGAGGAACTATGAAGCCAGATAAAAGTCTGTGCACATGATAGCTCTGTTTTAGCTCTGGTAAAAAGCTATGTTTAAATGACAGTTCCATTTTTTGTGATTTATATGCTCATATATGCAAAGAGTCAAATGCAGTATTGTAGATCTTTACTTAATTGCTTTTACAACTTGATTTACTATGGGTATTAAATTAGCTCAAAGACTGCCTCATCTTTTTAATAAATAAGTTACAGAATTTTTTCCCAAGCAAATCTGTTCTGGAAATCTGCACCTTTCTTCTTTATTTGTTTTACTGTCACTCAGAGAATTAAAATGTATATAAACAAGATATCCATGAAATTCCATGCATTGGTGTCATAACTCCAGGGGCTTTGAATCTTCATATTTGAACAGTTCACTCAGACATCTGACTTGATGGAGCACAGATGTCTATGATATCACTAAGTTCTTTGGAAGACAGAGCATGTTATTGCATATTATTCATTAACATTGAATATGTTTCTGTTTAATATGTGTTCCTGAGATCTAATTCCCAGTGTCATCTAGGATGCTTTCTGCAGATAAAGAACAAGTTAATGCAGCTCTGCTGGCACGTAGAGACTCAGTCCCAAAGCCAGCAAGTGGAATTAATCTAACTAGGTAGTTTGTTGTGGATGCTAATTGCCTGCATGAATTCAAAATTAGATCAAACAAATTCATGGCAGAGGCCAATCAGGGCTATTAACTATAAAGCTCAGGAAATCTGATGGTGGTGAGAAAGTATGCTGCTATTCATTCCCTGTTCATACACTTTTTCTTATACAGCTGTTATTATCACTTACACAAACAGGAAAAAATTAGATCATCGTTAGTCTGATTCTGTGTGGCTCTTTATATGGACCTATCTATATTTTGGAGAAAGATACAAAAATTCATAGAAAATACTTTAATCATAACAGTAAATAAATAGACTTTCCAATGTAATGAAAGCCACACAAGGAAAACTAAAATAACACTAAAATACTAAAATCATTGTAAAAGTCCTTTGGGTTTTAGTGAAGACTCAAATCAGTGATGAACAATACTGCTACTGGAAAAAAAAAATCCCAAAATGTCACTACCAGAAACATAGTGCAAGCCTAAAACAGCAAACAATTTGCAAATTCCAAAGAAGTTATATTTCTTGCATTGGGTAAGCCTTTTTAGTTCTTCACCCTGGTTTTTGTGTATGAAAATACTCCATTGACTGCATGCTGAGCTGTCAGTCAATACACAACATTTAATTTGTTAAAATTCCACTCTCTTCTGTGCCCAAGGTGTTTGGAAGGTTGCTTGCTCACTGCTGTAGAAATTCCAATGTCACTACTAAAATCAGAGCTCACTCTCTCTTGTTTAAAGTTCTGTCACAGCTCCTCATATATCAGTATTTCCTGAATCCACAACAAAGAGAGATCCAGAGTCTCCCACTAAAGTAACTAGGGAAGCATTCCTGACTTCTTCTGCCGCTATTACCTGAACAGACGTGGACTTTATTTTGGGGCAGCTGTATTTCTTACCACATCCTGTGACTGCAGTTTATATTAAATTCCTTTCTTATCTCTCTAATGTCCATTCTCGCTGTATGCCACAGTCTTTTTACAGGAAGAAAGTGAGTGTTGATTAAAGCAGCATAATAAATCATTTATAAGCCCTGTAAAAACCAATAAATGTTGATATGGTCATATGTTGTTTCAAAATACGCCTTAACAAATATTTTTAAATCAAAGTCCAGTTAAGGCTAATTTAAAAGATAAATGGTTAGGAATAAATATTAATGTACAAAACCAACCATTATTAGATTGCTGCCCTGCAGAATACACAGGGTTTTCAAATGTAATTAGTGTCTAGAAGTTTAATAATCCAGCTGCAATTTATTTATGTTAACCAATCTCTCAGGCTTTTAAATTCAAAGCACTTTGAAATCAGATCTTAAAAGTCTCCTGAAACTCCTGGTAAATTGTCACAGTTCCTTAAAGTGATGCAGTTACGTTTCTCAGAGTTCATAAAAAAGTAACAGTTCATTTCTCCTTCTCCTGACTGCAGAAAAATCTGGAAATAAACGTTCTAGTGCTTGAAAGCTAGAAGGGGGAGGAAAAAAGCCCAGAATATCTTACCTTTAGATGATATTTAAAGGAATTCCATGATTTGGGAAGTTTGACTCATATTCATGAGTAGTTTGGATGAAGAAAATCACAGATCTTTTATCTATCTGCTAATATCACATGTACAAAATGAAGGTGTGATTTTAGTATATAGCAGCATAACAGGCCTGTTTAGGTATGGGTTGAAGGTGTAAATATATTAGAGCAAATTAGGGAGCAGAATATACAGTTGTAGCATCTGAAACCATATACATACACCAGCTATGTGGGTTACTACTCCTGAGCCCCACACATTACATTTACACTAAGAATGCTGGTGTGGGCTGTCATCACATCTTTCTGTTGAAGCAGAGAATATTATCTCATGTATTGATTCTACTCTTTGTCTAGCCAAGGGAGCCAAAGCCTGCAGGTACCAATCTTGATGTGAGGCAGGGAGGAATCTTTCTAAATATCAAAAACAACATAGCCATTAAAGTGAAAGTTCATCTTGATTTTTAGAGTAAATGAGCTTTGAATTTTAATTCTTAACAAAAATGGTGCCAGGATATTTACAAAATCATTCAACATGCTAAGGAAAATACAAGATATTATTACACTACCACATTTGTCTTCACAGAAGTTTAGAGACGTTTTCATAGCATATATTTATGTATAAGGATATCAAACCAGAACTTGGTTCTTTCATTTATTTTAATGCGTTAGCACCATGCTATTCATACCTCTCAATGTGAAATAAATTAATTTTTTCCTTCCTTCCTTCTTTTTTTCCCCTGAAATAAACACAAACATATGGATATGCTGTTAGGAAAAGAGATTCATTCTATGGTGGATACATTAAGAAGATGTAAGTTACATCTGTGCTTTCACAGTGGGCTTCAACTAACGTTGGCCTTTTTACCTCTCCTCCAAACCAAGATCCAGGAATCTGGATTCCTTTTGTCCAAGGATTTGCATTTAACATGCCATTTGCACTGACCACAGAGGAGGCTGGGCACCTTACTTTCTTAGAGCTAAAGCTAAATGAGATTAAACATTCCTTCTTTCCAAATACCACATTCAAATATTCTAATACTTTAAAAAATTACAAAGATGTCCTCATCCATGTGTAGTAGATACATTATTTGATAGCAGATATCATAAATCTAGGGATAACTAATTATTCCTTCCTATGTACTTATACTGTGGAAGTTCTACAGTTTAATATTTTTAGTGGATTATAGCTGAAAGCAGAGCTTGTTTCTCAGTGATAAACACAGACGTTTTTCATAGATAAAGTTATAGTAATTAAAATTTGAGTACAGATCAGATTTTTTCTCTGAAGTTAGAAGTAACTGACAGTAATGGATTACATTCAGAGGTACCTCACTGCACTCTGAAGGGCTGCAGATCCCCAGCCCAGCACCTGCTGCCGACTGCCCTGCTGCTGTTTGAGGTTTATTGTCTGGGGCCCAGCTTACCCAAAAAGCTGCTCCCTGCAGCCTCTCCACTCTCTTCTTAGCAAAAGTCAGGCTTGTGGCACTCCCTAACTCAGCGCTCCCACTAAAATGAAAAGCACATACCAATCCCTTCCCCACTACCTCTTTCAAGGGAGTGGGACAAAAGGCAGGGAACATGAGCTGGAATAAGAAAAATTTACTGGAAACAACAGTGAGATCAGAAACAGTAACAGCAACAATGTTAAGAACTAAATTAAAAAAAAAATATTCACATACAAAAATTGTTCCCTGACTGGAACCCATGAGGAGTGAGTCTTGAGATAACAAACTACCTCTTTGTTCCCAACTGCAAGCTACAGTCCCCTCTTTCCTGGAAGTGAGAATCCCTTGCTTCTGCCCTCCACTCCTGATGTGAATGATAGAGAATGGCAACCCAGTCATGCCCACATGACTCCAGGCTCTGCCAACTCACAGCAACTACAAAAAAAATGAACTCTGTCCTGGCAAAAACTTGCAAGAATTGGTCACCAACTCTACCAAGTTTGAATGCTACTGGTTCTGTTTGAGATCCAAAGTCTTGTGAAATAAAAATTTAACTGCTTGTTCAAAATACCAGTTAGCCAGATGAAAGCCATAATTTTGCCCTGCAAAACTGCTTGATTGTATCCTCAGAAAGGCAGTTCTACAATGTGTCTACTCCTACTCATACAGGCTCATATTTTTCATAGGAAGCAAATTCTGTCTACAATTTTCTTACTTAAGTGCAACTTTCTGACATAGTAATAGCTCAAATAAGATCTTTCCAAAGATTCATGGTTAGAGACACCTCGGGTTTTATGATTCACCTACTCAGTTACTTATAATAATCACAGAAAATAAACCTGCAGGCTTTACAAAGGTTTCCAAATCTTTTCACTTTCACTTTAGATAATGTAAGAAACTAAGTATACAAAAATCTAAACATCTGCAATGACTTTCTTGCATCATCCAATTTCAAATCCGATAAAGCTCTTTGCATAGATTAAAAGTGTCCATTCTTAAAACTACTTCTTTATGGGCTTTTGTAGAGCAGTGCTTCTGTACCTAAGCATTGCTAGTTAAACCAGACAAGCAGAAGAAATAAATACAAGAACTGAATGCCATTTGCAGAAAAGAGTGAGTCAAAGCAGAGCAGTCATTACCTTTCACTAAAAGGGTTTAAATGAGCAAGGTTTGAATCTAAGGAAAGGACCACTGCAGAAACTAATTGTGAACTGTAACAATTCCAAGTAATCAAAATAAAATATTTTTAGATTTTAATCAATGCACTTTCCCTAGAGATGCTAATTATCACTGACATTTTTCCTCTATCTCATTCCTCAAACACCCAAAGTCTGAAACCTCCTATGAGATCAAAACACCACCCTAATGTGAAGGTTTGGTCCATCCTTCTAAGCCATCTGTTTTGAGAACTTTTTGTATTTTTCACTACAGATCTTGTGATCAATCAGTGAGTCATGGGCAGTTCTGGTACTGGCAAAGCAGATAGCCTCCTCTCTTCATATATATACTCCCAAACATTTTATCAGGTCATTTCTAATTCATAATCTTATGTTAAGGGAGTCCTGCTAGTTTGTCTGACCTAGGAAAATTTACATTGAGATATAATTTGTATAACAGGACTGAACTCAGGAATGTGTATGTCATTACCTAACATGCCTTTTCAGCTTGTGCCTATTATCATTTTCCAGTAGTGCTCATGTCAGAAAAAGTTGAAAAACATACTTTTAAAAATACGTGCAGAATCAAAAAAACCCCACCAGATTAAACACTACCTGTTAATTCAAACCTCAAAAAAAAGTTTCATTATACATATATATAGAGCTACCTCCAGAAATAACACTTCTTGTGGAAGATACACATGTAGGACAGAAAAGTGGTCAAGAGGAGCTGAATCTAACTGATTAATGCATCCCAGCTTGGCAGGTAGAGCGTGTCAGTTCTACAGGCTGTTCAGAGTGTCCTGTCTTGTGCTTGAAATGCATTTCCCCATACCTCCCTTTTTATGAACAAAATGACCTCATCCTACATTCAGTCTTTTCCACTAGCATAAAGGAATACATATTCATGCACTTCATTTTTCCATTCCGTTTTAACAACAGGCAGGTCAGACCTTTCTGACCACTGGAAAGGAGTATATTAACAGCAACAACACACTAGTTCAGTCTGGTTCTGTCCTGCTGCTCTCCCATTAAGTATTCAGAGTTGAGAGATGTTTATGGACAGAATATCAATCCTAGTTCTGGGTATTTCACTACTGGCATGACAAGTGCGATCATTTTCCTATAAAATGATGACAGCCACCTAGAATAATAAGGAAATGAGCAGAAATATCTCCAGATGAAATAAATATTTTTTAATTACCAATCCTACATCTGAAAGCAAGGCATGCAGAGAGGTGTGGGCAATTTGCAGTTTTTCCATCACAGAGATCAATGGGAGGGTTTTAAAACTATTTCATTCTTCCTAGAGAATTAGCTAGCAATGTAAGTCTAGCATGAAAATTTCCAGTTTGTAACATTTATTTCCAATACTTTGCTTTAGACATTCTTATGCTGTTTTTTTTGAAAGTCACCAAAGGTTGCCCTGATGGGGGAAAAAATAGCTCTCTAGTTCACATTTTAAATAGATTGTTAATTTATTACAACACAATAGTCAAAATGCTGTGAGTTTCTTTCATTCTTTATACAGGTTTCCAAACTCTCCAGTCATCATTAAACAAATCAGCAAGAACATGAGGAAATAAGTGCTGCCATAATTAAAGCATGTCTTTCTGCATATTTTCCCAGTTTATTGCAGCAAATCATGCTGATTTTTTTGAGCTACCTGAACCATGATGATGATTCTGATATTTTTTGTCTAACATTTTAGAAAAAACGCAAAACAAACTATGATACAAATAACTAAAAACTAAACCTCAAAATATAAAGTATGTGCCTGCCATAAAATACCAGCATAGTCCCAAAACACTGATAATCAGAAAATCTTATTTCTGCTTCAACCTTTTTATCTTGGTCTTGTTTGCAAGAGGGAATTTGAATGTTTGAGAGATTCAAGTCAAGTATTAACATAAAAAATTTCTGTTCACATAAATGAAATGCAGAGCCCTGGAGGAAAATATCAAGAGGTTGAGAGCTAGACAAAGCTATGGTTAACCTCTTGCAGTGCTGGTGGTGCTAGATTTCTGGTAGCTTGGACTAGGTAACTTCCAGTATTTTCTTCAAACTGACTCTAAAATGAATTGATTTCAGCAAGATCTGCTGCTCTGGCTTAAATGTGTGTCAAGAGCACTCTTAGAAGATCTGATGTCATACAACAGCTTACATTGATTTTCATGCACATGCAATTTACAGTGACTTAGTGTATTTTGTAGAACAATATCCTTCCTCAAAATCCTGACACCAGGTTTCTAAAAGCAAGTTCTGTTGATTAGATTCAAATAAGAACAGTATTATGGTTTGCCATTCAGTCAGTTGAAACACTATAAGTGACTTAATAGTAGCTGTTCTGCATTCCTTTCTGCATTCTACTCAAACACTTACATTGAATGAAATTTTTGTACTCTTGGCTAATGCATCTGATTAGAAATCCAAGCACACAATACACAAATGGCTAAGATACCAACATTATCTGATTAGATCATTAATATGACTGTAGACAATAACAAGGTCTTTCAAACCCAATTACAAATTGCTGCCATTATCTCAATTATGGGATTTAAAATAGAATTAATTCAACACCAATGACCAAGAGATGGGGGGGGAAAAAAAAGTGAGAGACATCCTAACAGAGCTCTATTTTGAAACACCTTCTTGTTTGCAGTTTCTTACAGAACACAGGTTCAGGAATTTATTTTATGACCTAATTTCCCCCAATAGCATTTGTTCTGAAGCTAGGTAGTAAGGAGATCTGCAGTGCCCCATGCTTTGGTGATTGCAGCCCTTGTGCTCTGCAACTAATGGGGCCCAGATGGGACCAAGAAAAAACCAACTGAGCTGGCTGGAAAGGGACTGATTTATAGTCCCACTAATTCTCCTCCCCCTCCAAAACAAACAAACCTAAGGAAAGGCAAACCTACTTGGCTGCCACAGAAATCTCCAGCTCATGTGACTTGTGTTCACTCTTAGAAGTCTCAAAATGGAGCAAGAAAATGAGACCATCAGATGTGCTCCTCCTGACAGCACAGACTGCTTCAGAGCCAGCATAATTTCTGTTTCTCTCTTGAATTCATTGTCTTGGAGGAGGCCTAGGAGGGATAGTAGAGTCAGGTAAGCTGTGTGTGATATCTCAATTAAATGGTATGTATTTTCTGTGTGTATGTTAGGGCTCCGGCTCTCCCAGGATTGCTGTATCTGAAAGCTCTGCTGCAGCAGAAGTCCAGCCTGTTTGTGAGTTTCTTTCAGCTCACACAAACTATCTAACAAATGCTGTGTACTTGGCATTATGAGTTACTGGATAATGCGTGAAATTAGGTATGTTTCCTTTAAAATAAACCCCATCTAGATATAGAAATAAATCCTATTTTCATACACAAAACCTCTCACACACAATTTTTGCCCTTTCAACAACTGTTTTCATTTTGCACCAAAAAAAAAAAAAAAATTTGTTAATGCTAAATAAGACAAATTTTAGAGGGTATGTGTAAGTCTGTAAGTCAAATGTGTAAATCAAATTTTAGAGGGTATGTTTTTTCATCTGGCCTTCTTCATGTTTGTTGTAAAGTCTAGTGGTGATCCAAGAACAATCTCATTCAGATAAAATTGTTTTATGAAGTTATAACTCAGCATGATTGCTTTACTACCTCTCCACCTGTAAGCTGGGATACAGGATTAAATTACATCTTCATTAATATTACCAAGTTTTTGGGGTTTTTTTAAATATTATGTTTTGGAAGTTAAATACACATTTAAATATTATTTTAGCTTCAAAAGTAGGACTCTGAAAATGGTGGCATCACACCTGCTGTCTGCAATTTCAGCAGTGTGTAGAATAACCCATCTCTGATATTGCTGAAGCTGAGTGTGTGGCAAGGTGTCCCTGATTTCCCCAAAACAATGCCACACAGCACTCAGGCAGCATGGTTCTCTCACCTCTAGTCTGAAACTCGACTCTTAATTATTTGCAGAAGCTGCTGACAAGTAGGAAGTGGTCATGAACACAGGCTGGAGTGTCAACTTTAATGTGTTAACTAAATTCAATATCTTTCCTGCACAAGGTAATCTTATGTCATTTGTATGCACTTTTGTGTGCTGTATTCATGTTGTTTTGTAAAGCTTCTTACTTTATCCATTAATCTTTGCAATAAGCAGCAAAAATTAACTGTGGCTTTGTTCACTTTCTCTTAGGAAAATGAACTCCCTGCTTAGCAAATCCAAGATTTTGGAAGAATGTGGTCCCTTGCAGAACAGGAAATCTGTGTCTGAGCACTACAAGAACAAAAAGAGAGATGAGGAAAAAGTTCTTTTTAAGATTATCAACCAAACTAGTAATTTAATGTTTTAGAAGGATTTAGGTGCTTGCTGAGGAGCTGTTTAATAATGTTGCAGCAAAGAAAGGTAGAGATAGCCCAAGGATGTTCATATTGCCCTGCTGTGGCAGTGGGATGACCAGTAACAAAAGCACAATTCCAATGCAGGAAAAAAGGCAAGCATGGTCTCCACAAGAATCTCTCCAAAATCATCCAGATGAGGATAGCATCTTGCATTGCTATACACCTAAAAAAGCAGTGATTATTTTGTAACTTAACCATGCATTCTTGTCACAAAATTTCATTATGAAATCTTAGAATTAATATTTCCCTGAGAAGTGAGAGATGCTCTTTGAAAGAAGGAAAGAGTCTCTGCTGGTGGCCATCTGAAATGCTGCTAACTAATCTCATCAGCCTGAAGCTTTTGTCATGGAAAGTGGGACCTGAGCCAGCAATGTGGCCAGGTGATTGCTATAGAGCCTGAGGAGTGACAGGACTGATCTGAGGGCCATGAATGAGAAGGGATGGCATGGGAGAGGCTGGGAAGGGGGCGGGAAAGTTGGATCAGTGAGACCCACCTAACCCAAGAAATACTCTGTTTCATCTTCCAGAGAGTGTTGATCCATCTCAGGTTCATGGCTTAGTGGTGGACTTGGTACTGTTGGGTTAACAGCTGGACTCAATGATCTTAAGGGTCTTTTCCAACCTAAATGATTCTATGACTAAAATAGTTAGAAGCAGATGTGTATGTCTTCAAAAGGAACAGCATAATATTGCATTTATACTGACCCCTTGTTTCCTTTAATAGCAAATAAATAAATAAATCACCTGGTGACAGAAACAGCTGCCCCCAAAATTTCAAAGAACCACCAGACTAAGCAAGACAAACTATTTTCACTGCAGGAACATCAGGGTTTTAAGCCCTTGTCTCATTCTATGGGGGACTTTTAATAATCTTTCATTGCAATTGACTGCTTTGCAAATGAAGCCAGCTAGAGGGTCTGATGCCTTCTGTCTGCCCTTCTACATGGAAGGCCAGTAGCTGTTGGTGCAATATTTTGTTTTGCCCTGAGCTGGTTTTGTTTGTGACATAAATGTGGGACTGCATTATTAAGGGTACATGATCTAGTATGACACAGCTCATCAAAACATTTTCACACTCTGCAGGCTATAAGTCTATTGATGTTCCTGAATTTTGTGAATGATTGCTGTGAGAAGTAAAGAATGTCTGCATAATTTTATTTGACATGTAAACTACACCATGGGTTCCAAATCTGTCATCGTAGTGCTGAAATCCATCCTTGACACTGACTTGTGCAAATGGCAGGTCTCACTAGGAGGAAAATATTTTTTTCTGAAAAGCAGCGAAATTTGGCATTATAGGAGGCAAGTCTTTGTAGGGCTTTTTGCCAGTCATTAAACGATGGCTGTCAGCTAGAAGTGGTTCCCATGTAAATAAAACTCTCTCCACAGTGTACTTTTTCCCTTCTGGAAGAGCTGTATTTAAATACAAATGAATGCAGACTCTGATCACATTTCTTTAAAATGGAGATAGAGAAACTTGTGAGGGTTGATGGGGAGGAGAGCTGGCTTTCAAGAATTTTGAAATTTTAGATAAACTTTTTAAAAGCATGAAATTTGGCTGGTTTTGTTTTTCTTTCAATAGACATTTGGGGTAAAAATGAAAAAATGAATTTCTGTGACCAATGTATTCAGAAAATAAAAAGCACTGTTACACAAAGCTAACCTAAGACCTGGATACATTTTGTATTTATATTAGACACAAGCACATGCCATGGTTGCTTTCTTAGAAAGGGACTCTACTAAAAATTAATGCTTTTCATGCAGAATAAAACAAAGAAAACACTGTACCTTAAATAATTTTTGAAGCACTGCATAATTCCAAGGATACCAAGCATTCTCCACTCTCATTGATTTCAAAACCTAAGGCATTAGGCCTGAAGTATTTTTAAGGGGATCCTAGGCTGTACAAAGGTCTCATGTCCTTTCTAATGAAAATCCAACTCACTTATAAACCAATTTAGTGCCAAGCATATCAAAATCTGAAGGATTTCCTGCAAGATTTCTGATTCAAAATAGAAAGAAATCCCTTTTCTTTCATCCATACCAAGCTTTTGAATGGCAGTTCTCACAGCTGTGACCATGAAAACAATTAGAAAATGTGATATTTGTAATTCCAATGTCTTTGACTTGGTCTGCAGGAGCACCAGACGGGTCAATACAGTAAAACCCTCAGCATGGATTCTGCCCTAAAGACCATTTTACTCTAATTATAGAATGACACTGGAGTGCAAACAGGCCAGATAGTAAGGAAAATTTTGAATCTTGCCTACCAACACACACACACACACACACAGTTCTGAGAATATCAGATCTTTCTCCCTGACATAGTTTAAAAGGCAAGCTGTCCCATCCAGCTCCCTTCATCTTCTTCTTCAATAGGAGTATTGAGTAGCTTGGTTATATGGGTGATTTTAAATTCTGAGTCAAGACCATCTTTCATTAGAGATATTACTGAGAGTACCATGAATGCAAAATACCTTATTTTTCCACAGGCTGTGCTGGTTGTTTGAGTCTTTCTGGGTGACTGGGAAAGCAACAGGCAAGGTCACTAAAAATCCTAAATCTCAAACTCCTTTGCAAATGCTAAAGTAATTCCCCAGTTTCTTGCAAAATCGTCTGCTTTTCATTGTGCTTTAACACCACAAAGTCAAAAAGAAAATGTTTTAAAAAGCAGAAAATGTTTTTTTTCATCTTTAAAAATCCAGAAGGCTCTTTTTATGTAACTCCAAAATCCCTTTGTGGCATGCTGGACTCCTGCAGCCCTGGTGGGTCTGCTTAGGTCAGACTTGAATTGACTGCCTGGCTGACAAAGCCAAGTAATAGTTATGAATATAAACAAATTATATTACCACCTTAGTTATTTGATATGTTTATTTGTGTATGGTTATGCACATTGGATGGTAGTTATCTGTACTCAGGCTGAATCTCAGCATCTCCTCTCTTCTTTCTGTTAAAACTTCCCCAAACAATTTTCTGTTTCTAATTTTTCACACATGTGTTAATCCAAGGACACTTAGAAAGCAGAAAGAAAATTGCTTTAAAAATCCCCAAGCTTTGAGTTATTCTGCATCCAATAAATTGTTGAGATGTTTACTATTCAATATCTGCTTCTAATTTATGTACTGTTTATTCTTTCTTCCTCTTTAATAAAGATATTTCCAAGCAATATTCTGGGTATAACCAAAGCCCAAAATACAGTCCTTGATCCAAAAGCCTTACAGTCAACAAAAGTTTATATAATATTCATCATATTGCATTTATGTTCTCTGCTCTCCAGAAAGGAATGTAACATATCAACAGAATAATTTGAAATCATCCAAAGGAAGTAGGAGGAAATGTCAAAACCAAATAATTTTCTTCAATATCAGATAATCACATCTGTCTGGAATTTTAATCCTGCTTGTGAAGAATTCCAGTGTGAAGGACAGAAGCTTGCATATAATATTACTTAATTTTAAAATAACACAAACAGAGAACTCAAACTGAATATAATCAAGGAAATAATAATATTAAAAAAAATAAGACTCCTTCCTATTCTACAGAGGGAATGAAACTAAGATTTCTGAAACAGGAAAGGCTCCCCCTCTCCTTCTTGCCACCATTTCTTTTTTTTCTTAACCCTCGTATTTATCACCTTCCAAAAATGTTAAATCTTTATTCAGGATGTATAATAGGTATATATAAAACCATGTTCATCCCAAACAGATTTGTTGGAAACTGATGTCTCCTTTTTCATATACACTTCTGGAAGTCAAAAAAGGGACACTGTAATGTTGGGCAACACTGGGAAAGTTAGCTGGTCAAAGCAAACCTGATTCACTGCCCTTTTGCCTCTGCATTCTACTCCTGTGTGAAATACTGTAAATTATTATTCTTTCTGGAACATTCACACATTGACCTTATCATTCTTACAATGCCGTAATGACATTGTATTGACATTATTGACATTGCATTTACATTGACATATGTATGACATTATAGTACAAAAAATATTGGAATTTGTCTCTGAGAATAAGATTTATAAAGAAAAAAATGTGTCAGTTTTTATGTACCTTTCTGGACTTGCAGGTAGAAC
This sequence comes from Ammospiza nelsoni, assembly GCF_027579445.1. NCBI lineage: Eukaryota > Metazoa > Chordata > Aves > Passeriformes > Passerellidae > Ammospiza > Ammospiza nelsoni. The sequence goes on along the minus strand of NC_080634.1, from coordinate 96,249,557 downwards.
AGGCCTTTGGATCTCTAAATTTCAGTGACATGTCATCATTTACACTCGTAGAGGTGTGGTCTTTGGCTTTTGATTTCCAAGAGGATGCACTAAATAGTATAATATAATTTCTTTCTTACTGGAAGTGATAATAATAAATCTTTAGTGACTGTAATATGTTTTATGTTAAAATGTAAAATCCTACAGTTTCTTCATGGAAGGTGGGAAATGGGTTAATGGAGCTGAAAGATGAAGTGATCAGTTGATTTGACAGTTGCACAAAGAATATGCAACTTTATCTAATATAGTATTAAAGAAAGTTCAGCTTTTATTTTATAAGATGCTGAGCATGAACCACTTCCTATAAGTAATAAAGGATACTGTAAACCCCAGAACTACTGAAGAAGATGTTTGGTATGCATTTTTCACTGATTTATTGTTTCTGCTCTGAAAAACATTAGTTGGAAAAGCCAGTCTCTAGCCCCTTTGGAAGCAGGAGGATATTGGAAGGGAGGCAGAGGAGGTCAGTGCTGTGTGCTCTGAACGTGCTGGAGTTTAATCACACTCTGAGCTTTCACCTCTCCTAACTGCAAGCAGATGAATCCTCAGCAGCTCTTCCTAGAAAAGGGTCTGCAGTGCTACGGCACCAGCACCAGGCTCGTTCACCATGACCAAAGCAGCAGTAACAGAAATTCAGTAATGGAGAAAGGAGAGCATCCTCTGTACTGGTGGGGGGGAACAGGAGCTGAAGTTTGATATTACCTCTGTATAGATACACCTCTGTATAATTTCCTTCTGAAGTAAGTTTGTTGTCACCTCTGTATAATTATCTCTTGCTTTACCGACAGCACTTCTGTTCTGAATTGTTGTTTTCCAAAACTAATTTTAATATAAAACACCATCGGCAGTGTCATAAACCAGCTAGAATTTAGTCAAGTTTTCCATTGTAAGGATCTCTTTTCAGATGTCTAAACTAGAACTTAGTGGGGAGAAAAAACTTTCTGGGGCATGAAGGGATAAAATTCAACCTACAAAACGTTCAGTCCCGGGGAGCCTATTTATTCTGAACTGTTTCTTAAAAGTAAAGAGAGAAAAAATAGTTTAAGGATTACATATACAGTAAATTTTTTATTCCACTGTCTCAACTCTGTTGACTCCTCCTGTCAAGCAAATGTTTTACTCTACTGTCTCAACTCTGTTGACTCCTCCTGTCAAGCAAAAACAATAGGTTTTGATATGATCAATAAGAATAATTATTTGGCATACAATGCAATTTTAATCCATTTTGGGTTTAGTTTTTTTGAGGTAATGGTATTTAGGTTTCTCAGAGGGCTGGACTGGGATCTGATCCAACATATTCAGATTCATTAGGCGGGATTTTGTATCCCAAGATAACTCTTTGGAAGAAAACAAATACATCTGGATTTCACATACATTGTAATGGAAAGCTGCTAAAGGAAATGCTAAAGTAACTATTTCATTGCTAGTGCATTAGACCCAAAATATAACCAAAGTCAAACAGTCTTAGGGAATTTAGGTACCAACCAGGTTATCCACAATCTATTACAACGAAGAACTTATTATTCTTGAAAAATAACGCTACGTGTCATGAGATGAGATCCATATAGAGTTTTCCAGGCTCATAAGTTTAATGTTTTTCTTTAAAAATAGTTTGAAATGTCTTCTTTTTTTTTTTTCCAGAACCTCAGAAGAATCAAATAGAGTGAAAAATGCTTATTTGTTATTCAGAATGGCTTTGATCAAAGTTAAAAGTCAAAGTTTACAACCACCAAAACAGTTGTTATAATCTCTGTGGGAAATGCCATGGAATTGTGCAGCCACATATGAAATAAAAGCTTTTCAGTGAACACATAATTATCAAAATCTACAATTCTTTTTCTGAGCACAGCTCAGATAAAAATAAATAAGTCTCTTTCTCTTTAGCGCTGTTTTGTAAATACATAGCCTCTAAATTCTGTCTCCAAGGGATGCAGTTTGAAGTAGTTTTCCTTTTAATACTTGGTGGGGGGGGGGGGGGGGACATAATCACTCTTTCACTGTGTAGTATTTATTGGCACAGAGCTTTGATAGTCCAAGTCTTCAGCTGCCTTGGAACACCTGTAAGATATCCAATTTTTAAGCTGGAGAGTCCAGCAATAACAGCTGTGAGACAGGTGTGATAGGCAAGGAGCCTGCCCAGGGTGAGCTGTCTCCCTGCCTCCTGTCTCTTCCAGGAGCAGGATTGATCTGGGCCTCACAGGGGAGGTGCCTTCCAGGACTTGGCAAATCCAAAACCCAGACTCCCCAGGCTCAGCAGGAATTGGGCCAAAGTCCCTAGACATGTACACACGTCAGTCTGGGAGCTCCACAAGGTCTGAAGGCATACGCTCTTGTATATTAAATCTTTTCCCTCCAAATAGGCAAAATCACCTCATTCATCACCTTTGTCTGGCCACTGGTTTATCAAATAAGTGCTTGGATAAAGAAGACACTCTACATTTAGGCAAACACAAGGTTAGAATCTCATTATAAAGCTGGAAACAGCTTTAAAAAAGAGTATAACTTGTCTTTAAAAGAGTTATATTTATTATTAAAGTCCCATTTTTGGCTCTGTAGCTTTCACTTAGGATATTTAAGAAATGCCTCAATTATACCTGCAGAAACAGCTCACATGGCAACATCCCCTTTCTGCTCAACACAGTTGAAACTTCTATTTCTAGAACAGTTGTATTCGGGAGGTGGAAATTTAGTGGCACTCCTTCACACTTCAACTTGTACAAGCATTTATCCAATCTACTCTCTCCCTTTTTCACTGCAATAGATAATCTGTTACTGTGGCTGATGCCACCTCTGAATCAGTTTATACATCAGGGGTTTAGCAGAATCAGAGATGAGCTAAGGCTGCAACTGGATTGTATTCGCATTTTGTATGAGTAGTAGTAAGCATGGGCATTCTTTTATTCTGTATATAATTGTATTGGCATTTATCTGCACTGTATTAATAATTGTAATACATTCATATTCATCTATAATATTAAAAATTATTTTAATACAATATAACCCTTTATTTTATTGCTTATGTGAGTTGTATATATTTCACAGATCATTACAGATACAGCATTCACAGAGTACACTTAAAATAAAGAAGAATAATGATTCCTCTCACTCATCTCATGCTTTAGTCTCTGGCATGAGACAGTGCTAAAGCACATGAAACAGCAGGGAAAGACAAACTGCAATTGCATCATTTCTAAAAATTACAGCATTTCTCTTCCGAGTATAATTTTTCCTCAGCTACAAGAGGTGACTAATTTGCTCCAATACTTCAATGAGCAATTGTAGCCTTCTCTGGGTAGCACATAGTGTCCATCTGCAATAATCTCTGCACGCAGGGAAGCTTCCTCTTGTTTGGTTTGAGGCCAAGTCTCACTCTCCAGGCACAGCACAGGCCTTGAGAGCTCATTTTTTCCCAACATCAACTCTTCTCCAACAGAAACAGTGTTCTTCCAAACAGAGGAAAACTGACAACGGAGAAAGAGAAAGAGCAGCTTCTACAAGGAAATAAATCAGTTGCTCTCTGTTTGCTTCCTGGAATAAGGGCTCATCTTTTTACTTTGTTTGGACACACAAAGGAAAGAGGGAAAAGAAAAGCTAACAATGCTATGTGCCTAAAAGCACATAAAAAATGCTAAGCTGATTTTAAAACCTTAGGAACACCTGTGAATATTAAATTGGCTGGGAATATTTAGAGGTATCAAGCCCCAGTTTTTTTTCTAGACAATCATGCACATTGGTAAAAACACTAAAAGCACAAACTGCACAAATATGTTCCCTTCAGCAATGGACAATCCACAATCAGCTCCTGTAGGCATTTCTGGTAGCAGCTGTCAGTAGGTCTCATGGCAGAAGAGTGTCCTCCTGTTATTTAATGCTGCAGAAACAGAACAATGCACAAAGGTAAATCTTTCCCTTTAGTTTTTCATAACTCCTTCTTCCTTCAGTGGCACATATTCAGACATATGATAGAGATATTATTATGAACTTTGATTGCTAGATGGTTTTCATAATTATTTTTTCAGTTCTGAATTTTGTCTAGCCCTGAATACAAATATAAAAGTCTTAATAATATTCCAGGTAACTTTGCACAAAATAATGGAAAGAACTTGCTGGGTCCTAGAGTCTGATTGTCTGCCTTTACAGGCAGATATATCATACGATTATTTTTAAAAAGAAATAAAATTATGTAAATACCTATTTGAATTAATTATAAGTCTCATTATTCTATGATGGTTGTTCTAGAAGCTACCCTCCTAAAGCCATCTTTAACTGTTTTATCCTTGAACATCTCTCTCCTTAAATCAGGAATTCTTTTTCTGTTTGCCTGCCTGACGTATATACAAAGGATTTATGAGTGATGCCACCCTTTGTTTCATTACTTTCACTGCAATTTCTAGAAATTAATATGATTTATTAATGAATCCACCTCCTACCAAATATAATTTTCTGCCAATTTGTAGATGGAAAGAGAAAAGATCTCCTCATGGTTACTGCTCATGATGCCTCACAGCTTGGCTCTGAGGATATTGCACCTGGCTCTTCTAAAATCATGTGTCTTTGACCTATAATTGCTCTTCAGAGAGCTCAGCAGGATCTCAAACTCCCCGGCGTTTTGGCTAGTCTGTTCAAGGGTAACATTGGAGGTTGTAAGGTTGTTTTGGTTCATGAGCAGTAAGTGGGGCAGTACATTGTTGTTCCTTGTCAGTACCTCCAGCATCTGTCAGGAGTCAGTCCTCAGCATGTTCTGAGAACCTGCTGCAAAACTTGTGCCCTGCCCTGCTGTTGTCCCAACAAGTGTATGGGAAATTGAAGTCACCTGTGAGGACCAGCTTCTGTCAGCCCAAGACTTCCTTGAGAAACCACTATAAGGTTTCTTCAGCCTCATCATCCTGATCCTGAACAAAAACATTTTCCTTTAAAACTTCAACCAGATTTTACCTATGGACAAATGTTACTCATATATAAGCATATTCAGTTCTAAATAAATATTGAAATTACCTCCCACATTAATTTTGTTCAGATCTCCTGGAGAGGAATCAAAACCAGTTGTTTGTGTCACTTGTTTGTGTTTTTCTATAATTGCACAAAGATTCTGCATACATCTATAAGAAATAATTTACTGTAAACTTGAGATGTCTTAAGAGTTACTTGTTATTTTATATGCATATTTTTAAAACATTAATGAAAACTATGGTATTGAAATTATGAATTATAGAAATTTAATTTTAAAAACTGTAGAGGACTGCACAGAAACACTCTAAGTTCAAATAATGAATTTGAACTGTTTGTCTACTTATTTCATAACAGAGACTTTTATTCCCCTTAGGTAATCAATCTTAATTATGTAAGCTACATTGATTATCATAACTTTTTTTTTTTCTGTACAACAACATCAAACTGATTAGGACAATGGGTTTCCTTCTAATAAGTAAATTACAGATGAGTTAAAACAGCTGTCATTCAAATATCTTTTTTCCCTCTGAAAGATCACAAGACTGATTACAAATATTGTGTATGCAGGAAATACTTCATCATTGATATATATCCTTCTGGGAATGAGGGAGGGCAGGAGCATTGTAAAGAATGTTAAGGCTTGAAGCAACCACAACAGAGCCTTTGTTCAGAGGAAAAAAGCCTCTAATCTATTAACAGCACTGTGTTTGCCAAGCAAGTTTTTGTTGGCAGTTTTGAGAACCCTGATCCAATGGCTGGGCCTGCCTGTGCCAGGCATGTACCCACCCACCCAGTGCTGGTCAGCCTAAAAAACTCTGTCCATCCCACAGTTCAAGGCTGCTGAACTTGAGTCAGTTTTACCCCAAAGGCTGTGATGTTCAGGAGAGATTTGTAACTGTCTAAACGGAGCCCCACCAGAGGCCAAGAAAACCATCAGCGTCCAAGGTGGGCCTGCAGCAGCCTGAGCACACCAGGGACAAGCTGGAGTTCGTCAAGCCCCACCTAAGCACACCTGCCATAAATTCTGGGCTGAAGTTGGATAGCTCAGCATTTGGCATGTTTTTAGATACTTCTAAACTAATATATTTAAGAGATGTGCATTTTGCTGAGGCTCCTTGTTTTAATTAGCATTACAAAAAGGAATTCTGTAACTGACAGAAGAATTGACAGCATAAGATTGTAATCATTAACATTTTTTTTTTTCCACATAGGTCCTATCCACTAAGTGAACTCATGGAAGTTGCAAACATGCAAGCATTCTGAAATCATAAAGCTGGGCATAGATTAAGAATTTTCTTCTGCATATTAAAGGATATAGGGTTTTGCTACTTGCAAGCACTACATTCCCCTGTATTGTAGCCATCAATACATCAGGTGATGGTTATGCTTTTAATGGATATATCTACTCTTCTGAAATATTTTCCCCTGAGCTTTCCTGTACACAATGCATCATTTTTCATGAAGGTGTTAGTGGATCTAGCATGCACAAACTGGATATTTTTTCAAGTGTAATTAAACTGAAAGACAACCTGGAGGACCACTTCCAGAGTATTCCCACAATTTCAGATTTCAGTGTCTGGGAAAAGTCTGAGTTTAGTTTGAAGTTAAAAAACCAAAAAAACCAACGCTCAGGTATTGTGAGGTTATAGCACCAACTGCCTCCACTGCAGATCCAGCAAATGGAGCATGCATTTGTTCCTGATCCTTGCTAGGATAGACAGTCTCTATACAACCTTATAGATGAGTTTTTGGCCAAATTTTACCCTTTTCTCTAAGGATGCAAAGACACTCTTCAAAAAGAAGTGAATACCATGATATATTTAGAACTCATATTTCCACACAGGATAATGCAGATTGCGTGTAATGTTCCTCTTGTAAAATAGCCTTACACCATGGTATATTTTACTGCCTTGCAATCTCACATGACAGTTTTAAGGAACACAATTGTCTCCTTATGTCCCATTTTAGGTTGCTTATATTTTATCCCTTTCATATTATATCCCTTTCATATCCCAGTATTTCTCATAGTATTTCTAGAGTTGCAGACAATGAACTATCAAGTACTATGTTGCTTGTATGTTGCTTTCATCAGGAAGGAGTCTTGCAAAATTTGGTGGATAACTTCCTGAAGAATGTGAGATGAATATTCTGTAAGCTCTTTGGCACCACAGACTAGCTGAGCTGAGCGTTTAGGGTGACATAATGCATTTTTCCATGTAGATGCTAGGGAGAAAAAAAACCATAAAGGAATCTAGATTTTATCCATATTGTCGCAAAGTCTGGTAAGTGCATTAGCTAAGGGCAGTGATTAATTCAGCACTCCTGTAAATGAAATGTTCTGTCAGAGTAATTTTTAGCCTTATTGTTGGCAGTTTCAAGTACTTGTAGTTTCAAGTACAACTTCATCATTGTCTGTTGGTAACTTGTCACTTCCTAATTTTGCTTATTTCTCATCCTTATGCTCACTAACATATTAACTATTTTGCATTATCACAGTAATGTGTCTTTTAATACAAATGTCCCAGTGTTTTCATAATATTAGCAGAACATTTTCCAGCAGCAATGCACTTCCCTTCACATATGATCTCATGAATAAATTATTCCTGACTTGCTGCCATATATACCCCTAGGTCATGTATGTATTTTTCTTAACGGGTGAACATAAATTCTACTGTATGGAGAGAAGTAAAATATGCCTAACAGGGAAGAAAACACATCCCTTGATAGCATGGAGGCAGGAAAAATAAATGTTGCTCAATTACTGCCCTCTCTCCCCTGTATCTCATTTATCTTTGCTCTTTTTTTCATATAATCATATGTGACAGAGAAATTAAGTAGGACATACTGCACCAGCATTAGGAGGAACAAAAAAGGGACATAGTTTTCATGATACTTAAAAACACAACCTCAGAGAAAGAGAACTTGTGTCATGAAACATACAACAGGAGCCATTCCAGGTCTAACTTTCTTGAAAGCAGGGAGAAGACACTACACCCAGATAATTTATAAGTTATACCTATTAGGCACATCATTTATTTGTCCACGTTAGCTTGACTGATGACCACCTCTCTCCACCTTGTACCCACTGTCAGTCTTCATGAACCCTTGCAGAATGCACCTATATGCTTGTCAGGCTGTAAAGACATGCTTCCCTAGAGGAATTCTTGGGAAGAGAAAGAAAAAAACAAAAACAAAACAACACAAGGATCTGAGAGTTACAGCTCAACAGTGTTAATAAACAGTAAAGCACCTGGAAAAACACTGGCTGGAATAGAGAAACCTCATGAGTGTGTGTGGGAGCATTATTTTCTCACCAAGCCTTATTTCTGGACAATGTTTAAATCAATCACACCATTTAGATTATTTCCCAGCCAACTAAATTATTTTCTGAGATTTCTGTGCAAATTTTGCTTCATGGCATCATTGCTGTGAGAGAAACTTCTGCTTGCTTCTAATAGTGGAAGAATCAGCATGTGCAAACATTCCTACTGTAAACAGCATGACAAAGAAACTGGAGGCTTGTTTTGAAATCAAGCAAAGTTTGCTTTGCCACATTAAGATCAACTGGAGGTGCAAAAGCTCCTGGCCTCTGATGACTGAACTGCTTATGCAGTCATGTGCCTGAAAAGAATCAGACATTAAAATCTGCAAGCATTTAATGTGAGGATTGCTTGGGGTCTGCAATAACAACCCACCAGATACTGGCAGTCATGTGAAATGGCTCAGCCATGTCAGACAGACCATAATGGCTCACTGGCATCAGTCTGGGTTTCTGTTTGTGCACTCAGATTTGCCTAAGGAATATAATATATGCACAAAACCTGCAGAAAAGAAATGCTGGTTAGAGGAATCAGAGCCTGGAGGAAAGCCAGAGAATTATTTTATCCATAGAAAGTTAGATTCCTAAGTCACAAATCTGGACAAATAGGGATTAGCATAAAAAGTAGATTAGCATAAGAAATATGGAGTCCCTTTTTACAATGTCTTTATACCAGCACAATACATAAAGCTCTAACTGTGCTTACATTTTATATCTGCAGATGGTTAAACGGCAGAAAGGTTATGATAATTTCTCTATTTACAAACACAAGTCTAGTGCTTATACTGAAAATAAATGGAGGATTTAGACTTATAACCCATGAAAAAATTGCATTCCACAAAAAGATCTTATTGAGCAAGTCCTAGGCCCTTAGAACTTGGGTATTCAACAGACCTGATTGCATCTTGTAAAAACCAAGGACTGCTCTTTATAAAGTCAGTTTGTCCTGTTCTTGAGCAGGCCCTTACAGCTGCAACCAAAATAACTTTAAAAAGGTAAAGAATGTAACAGGATTTATAGTTCATATAAAGTGACACATACACAACTGTACGAGATCTTTAAAAAACATAAAAGATTCTATATTTTTTCTACACTAGATTATTAAAATTCATATATTAATATAAGAGAAAAAGCAAGAAAGAAATGAAAAATTTGTTTGTAACCAAAAGTTCAGATGTTTTGTTAACCTGCAAAATCAATCACAGGGAAGGACTAGATTTTATGAATGGAGAACAAAATATACACTGTTTTAACAGTGAACATTTTGTATTAGCATGAGAAATATGGCATAATTGTTTTTTCATATGCTCAGGAACTTGACTGAAAAAAGTACAATAAGTTGGAAAAACTAAATAAAGACTATTTCAGAGAAGCATCAGTCGCTTTCAATTGCTCCCTGACTAGAAAACACCTTACTTGCTATTTAGGCATTAAGCTTGCCAAGGACAAATGGTCCAAGAAGGTCATCCTTACTTCAAGGCCAGTTTGGCTTTTCTCCTACACTGCATCCACGAGTTTTACAATGAAAAAAATCCTGCAAAACAGCTTAAAAACACTGTGTGCTTCAGTCCAGACTGTCTTGCCCACACTGAACTGTTCAAACATGTTGGATATTGGCCTTTCCAGAGACTCCTGGAATTGTACGTCCATAGGGACAATTACATCATCTAATCTGACCTGAAAGATACCAAAAGACCTCAGGCTTCATCCCCTTTTTTTGTACTAAACCAGAAAGGCATCCTAGCTTGAGCTGAACAAGATAAGACAGAACTCTACAGAAGTGTTCTTCAATAGTTTGTTCCAATGTGAGATAAAAATAGTAGCTTATTTCCTCTTGATAGTTATCAAGCCAGATTCTGCTGACAGCCACTGGTATTTATTGATATATTAGTGACTCTAGTATCCCCCTTCCACCCAGGAAACCTGAGTACTTGTATGTACTGAGAGGTCACCTCTTGGTACATTTTCTAATCAAGGCTTTTAAAGCAACCCTCTGTAAATTGTCTTCTGTGATCCTGTTTTTCTGTGAAGTTGAAGTTAACTTGGTTTCTCAAAGTCATTTGAAAACTTATCAAAACAACAGCTTTCTAGCCCTCGATACTCCTTCTTTCTGTGCATAAATTCACAAAATAATTTCTCTAGACTGTAATTCTGGCAGTTAATGACTAAAAGGACACTGTCCCTAGTCCCTTTTCACAGTCATTGTCTCCAGGGTATCCCCCCTGGTTGTCAGCTTGCCTTTTTCAGTCCAACATGTGAATGCCCTGCTTCTGTAGAAAGGAACCAACTTAAAAAGCAGCCCAAAGTCACTGTAGGATTGACTTGTCTTGATGATTATTTAATTTTCTTCAGTCCTTGGAGCAAAGGTGTCCAGCTGTAATTTTTTGCTCCAAGTCACAAAGACAATGTCATTTGTGCTAGAGCTAAGGCAGATCTTAGGCACATAAGCAGGTCTTAAAATAACATTTGCTCACAAAAGACTGCCTTATTCACAATATGCCAGTTGTTCTATTCTTAATCCATTTCATTTATGTTTCTCTGGTGCTGTGGAGTATTTTCCTCTAAAATTAGAATTTATTCCATGTTATAATAAGGCTTTCAAAGCCCCAGGTAGATTGCAATCCAGTAGTTATGACCTCCCAAATTAGTAATTGCAAAGGAAAATATCAGGCTTGTTTAACTGGCAATATAGCTAGTATAGGATTCCTTAGGTCAGTCTTCCTGTGCATTTTAAACACCCCCATCACATCAGCAGTCTCCTACTTTTTTGACACTTTCCTGATATTATCAGTATTTTTTTTAAAACCATAGTCTCAAGCTAAAGATTTCCTTTGACACCTGTTCAAGGATATAGTCAATATAGCTTTCAGTCAATGACAGACAGAAGGCATGATGTCTCTGCACAATTATCCCAACCAGTCTGGGTCATAACAGAGCTGCCCACTTCACAAAAAGGTCACAGATGAGCTGTGCCTGACAGCTGATGGTCCATTAGTACCCACAGAGTTTTTGTGAGTGCTCAGGAAAGGGCACTTTTCCCACTACCACCAGTCACAGTGCACATGGATCTGTTCATCAGCTGCAGTACACAGAATTAGAGGAGGTGTCTTCCAGAGACATCAACCCACAAAAAGGACAAAGTCAAGAATATAACAGTTGAGAAAATTGAAGCATCAGGTAACATGCACTCTGTGAGTGGGATGCCAGTCACTCAAATCATGCCTGCAGTGAACACATCTCTTCAACAAGCACAGCACAGAGCAAATCATCAGCTTTCTCTGGGTCTATCTCCTTATCCACAAGCTCAGACTGCAAGAAAGCCAGAAAGACTGTTGAATCCTTCTCAAACAGCCTCAGTATCATGTTCCTTTTCTTCCTTTGCAGCAACATTGGCACACAGGGCACAGAGCTTTCCTCTGGCCGTGCTTCAGGAGCAGCGCTGGTGTCAGTGCAGCTGACTGGACCCAGTAGGTGGCAATCAGCATTTCCCCAAAGCAGGGGTAGGTTAGAGTGACCCTTTCTTCCCCAGAGCACAGAGAGGCTGCAGGGGATAGGACAGGAGTGGTGCTCTGGCTATAGGTAATGCTCCATACGCAGGTGGTGCTCCACATACAGAGGGTTGGGCTGTTCAACTTCCCCCTCACCCTTATCAAACAGCCTGTGCCAAGGAGAAAGTTTAGAGGAAAAATTTATTAGGAAAAAGTTCTTCACCAAAAGGGTGGAATGGGCTGCCCTGGGAAGAGTTTAAGTGCCCATCCCTACATGTGTAAATGTGATGCTTAGGGACATGGTTTAGTGGTGGACTTGGCAGTGCTGGGTTAATGGTTGGATTTGATGATCTTCGAGGTCTTTTTCAACATAAATGATTTCATAATAGAAGTATGGAACAAACAGGGTTCAGGTCATTCATTCACATCAGGCCTGTGTCTGTTCTCATTTTGTTTTTCTTTGCCTTAGCCTGAGCTGAAGCAAAGCTCTTGATGTGTATGGCAGCAGGCAATGAAAGGTGACTGTTGCAAGGAGGAATTCTTTACCACAGTTTTTTAAATAGACTGGGGTTTTTTCATCTAATGCTTTTAGCAAACTTTAAGGAAGTCAAAATCTGTTCTGGATATATGAAAACTCAGCTTTTTGGAAAGATGTGTTTTTCTTTTTATTCTCTTTTACTTTACATATAAATTAAGGAAAACTTTTTCTATCTTTTAATTACAGGAGGGCTTCCAAAACAGTGTTAACTTGCTTCTATAATTTCTTTGCTAAGAAGTCAGCTGGCAATTAATGACTTGTTCGGAAAAGAAAATGTTGAGTTTTTTTGGGGTGGGCTTTTTTGTGTTTTTTGTTGTTTGGGTTTTTAAAATTTTTTTCTGAGCAGGTTTTTTACTGCATAGAAGAAAACAGAAAAGAATCAAACAAGTATAGAACAAAACACAGAATTCTCGAGAATATTCACAATATTCTGTGGATAAAGAGATAGACCCAGGAACAAACACAGGAATGCCACCTAAAGCCTGTACTCTATGTATATCTCTGAAGAGTTAAGGAAGCTGATAAATCTATCTGAGCTGTCTGCAACAGAATTTTGTGACCTGTGGTTGTTTTCAGCAGAGAATAAATTTTAATGGGTTATGTTAGAAAGATCTTCTGAGTCACAAAATATTCTTCATTTAATGTATTTTATTTCCACTGTATGCACTCAAAAGAAGTTGTACTAGAATTTAATTATGCACATGATAAATTACAGATGCTTTAATTACAGTGCATCAGTCTTCAGATAAATTTAACCAAGAAGTTGAGTTTAACCCTGAGGAGCTGCACACCACGTGCTACTCCACATATCATATTTTAATTATATAGCATATTTCAATTAAATTACGAAATGGTTAGAAATCAGCATAATTGTATTTCAAACATCTACCATCTACCTATTCCCAGATACTGGGATATCTTGCATACAGATAAATTCTCTCAGATAATTTTATAACACATCACACAAATGGCTATCATGATCACAAGAATCTTGGATTGCAAAGCAGAGATTCAGAGGACACTTACTCATCAAGAAGACCACCAACAATATGAAAGTAGGTTTACTAAAGTACTTGTGTACTTTCATAAGCTGTTTAAACTACTTAAAACACAACTCATCTTCAGCTCTCCCACTTTAGAGAATACCTGGGCTCAGTGTTGCAAACTTAGCACTCAGATGAAAGTGAATCCTGATATTCAAATGTAGGATGGCAGAGGACTCTTTGCAAGCAATCAAAGTAATTATCTGGATTTGGTTCAACTCTGGGAGCTGTATTAATTTACATTTAGTCCTTCTGAACAGTCATGTTGAAAGGAATGCTGGAGGAGCCTCTGAATCCTAACAGCAATAAACTGATATTTTCTTTGCAGAGCAAGGAATTTTCACTTCCTGGCCAATACTGTATTTCTCTACCCTCTAGTGGTGAAAAACACTTGAAAAAACTACTGGGCTAAAAAAAAATATGACCAATATTTTAGGAGATCTATAAGCATTCAGAAGTCCTTAATGAAAGACAAAACACCTTTTTACAGTGAAAGAAATTACCAGAGCAGTTAGAGCACCAAAATATACTGGGTTTTCATAATTAGCAAGTTGTCTATATTAACAAACCCAGCTTCAAATGAGGTGTGCAGTGAGTTAGAGGGTGCATTAGTAACAGAAAATTGGTCTTGATTCAAATAACTGCTATTGTTACTTACTTCATAGAGTGTTTTGTCTAGGCATCTCCTCGGAAAACTTGAGCACAGATGCAGCCTGATGATCAAAAGCTAAGAGAGTTCCTAGAGAAAAACACTGACTGGCAGCAGAGTGGGAATAAAGTACCCGGTACTGTTGGACACCAGTTAAGTTATAAAACTTATAAAGGGGAACTGTTGGCTTGTGTAACATTCTGAAACTGACTGTTAATACAATATGGGAAGGAAGGAAAGAAGGAAGTGGCGGAAGGAAGGAAGTGGCGGAAGGAAGGAAGTGGCGGAGGGAAGGAAGTGGCGGAAGGAAGTGGCGGAAGGAAGTGGCGGAAGGAAGTGGCGGAAGGAAGTGGCGGAAGGAAGGAAGGAAGTGGCGGAAGGAAGGAAGGAAGTGGCGGAAGGAAGTGGCGGAAGGAAGTGGCGGAAGGAAGTGGCGGAAGGAAGTGGCGGAAGGAAGTGGCGGAAGGAAGTGGCGGAAGGAAGTGGCGGAAGGAAGGAAGGAAGGAAGTGGCGGAAGGAAGGAAGGAAGGAAGGAAGGAAGGAAGGAAGGAAGGAAGGAAGGAAGGAAGGAAGGAAGGAAGGAAGGAAGGAAGGAAGGAAGGAAGGAAGTGGCGGAAAGAAGGAAGGAAGGAAGGAAGGAAGTGGCGGAAGGAAGGAAGTGGCGGAAGGAAGTGGTGGAAGGAAGTGGCGGAAGGAAGTGGCGGAAGGAAGGAAGTGTCGGAAGGAAGGAAGGAAGGAAGGAAGGAAGGAAGGAAGGAAGGAAGGAAGTGTCGAAAGGAAGGAAGGAAGTGTCGGAAGGAAGTGTCGGAAGGAAGTGTCGGAAGGAAGTGTCGGAAGGAAGTGTCGGAAGGAAGGAAGGAAGGAAGGAAGGAAGGAAGGAAGGAAGGAAGGAAGGAAGTGTCGGAAGGAAGTGTCGGAAGGAAGGAAGGAAGTGTCGGAAGGAAGTGTCGGAAGGAAGTGTTGGAAGGAAGTGTCGGAAGGAAGGAAGGAAGGAAGGAAGGAAGGAAGGAAGGAAGGAAGGAAGGAAGGAAGGAAGGAAGGAAGTGTCGGAAGGAAGTGTCGGAAGGAAGGAAGGAAGTGTCGGAAGGAAGGAAGGAAGTGTCGGAAGGAAGTGTCGGAAGGAAGTGTCGGAAGGAAGTGTCGGAAGGAAGTGTCGGAAGGAAGGAAGTGTCGGAAGGAAGGAAGGAAGGAAGGAAGGAAGGAAGGAAGGAAGGAAGGAAGGAAGGGGCGGAAGGAAGGAAGGAAGTGGCGGAAGGAAGGAAGTGGCGGAAGGAAGTGGCGGAAGGAAGTGGCGGAAGGAAGTGGCGGAAGGAAGTGGCGGAAGGAAGGAAGGAAGGAAGGAAGGAAGGAAGGAAGGAAGGAAGGAAGGAAGGAAGGAAGGAAGGAAATCAATCTGTTCTGCTTTGTTGATAAAGCCCAGCTGGTAAATTCCAAGGTGAAACTGAAAATAGAGAGACTTTTAAAGGAATTCTATAGTTAGTAGACACGTGGCATGTAAAATACAAGGAAATTTCATTTGTTTTCTGTATAAGTATTTTATTAGGCCTTAGAGGCATGTTTCTTTTAAAATAAGAGGATCCTAGTTCTGCTTCTGGAAATCTGCTTCATACAATGCCACCTGTAAAATCACTCTTTAAACTTCTGTAACAGGAAAATAAAAGAGAATTTTCAATTTCAAATATATTTTTTAATGACTCAATAGATAAACATTTGTGGGAATATTCTGTTGTAGTGACATTCCCAAAGCTACATGCACAGTAGAATTTACTTCACTGGCCCTCAGGAAGGGGGCATTACAGTATTCAATTACAAACTGCAAGAATTTTTTATTTTGTAAACTGATAAGTAATTGGCATTGACAGAGAAAAATATAGTACTCATCATTTTTATAAGGCTACAGATGCCACAGTATGTGGATTCCAGAGCACAACCTGTAAAGTACAAGCAAAAAATCCCAAAATATTTTGGTACACTTGTCTGCTCACCTCCCTCCAAGCCTATAGATATTGAAGTGAGATGTTAGAAGACACAGTACATTCATGAGTGAAAACCACGAGGCCACATCCATTTTCAGAGCACTTAAATGGCACAGTGGAATATGGTACAATCAGCTCTGCTGAAGATGCACTTTGTTTAAAAAAAACACATCTTCTAGCATTTTATTTAACTGTAGCCATTACTCTCCTCCCAACACAGTGACAAAAATGCATTTCACACTTTTGACCAACATAGCTATGCCTGCAGAAGTCTGTAGCACAACTTGGTTTCAGAATGCAATTGATATAAAGGTATTTCAGGTCTCCTGATCATGCATGTTTTTGTTCTGTGCTGTTTCTGTTTTGTCTAAGCTGTTTCTTTGTGACTTCATTAGAAATGTTCCCACCATTGATTTCTGGAGTAAAGCTGCATTCCCTGACATTGCAAACAATACCCCTGTGATGAACCTGGCTGTCTCTTTTCTGCAGTGCTGGAGCCACCCTGGTGCTCAGCTGCTCTAAGTGAAATGGATACTGTTTGTGAGATTTGACTTTAAATAGGCAAGAGGATCTACTCCTAAGTCAACACTCAATTCTGAAAGACAAGTACAAGCTTTTAATGCAAAAACACTATTTTAAAGGACTTAAATTTAACAAGAACTATTTTTAATGCTGTGTTTCTAGGTCAGTGCTCTCCTTTTTTTTCCTCTTTTTTTTTTTCCTCAGTGGTGAAAATTAAAGTTAGTAGGCTTGAAGAGAAAATATTTCATGGCTGTGGAAATGCTGAACTCAGAAAATAACTGAAGATAGTTTTAAGCTAACTTGTGAAGTGTAGTAGAAAAGAACAATTACTATGAGGCACTAAAAGTTGTTATGCCATTTATTTTAACAGAGTTTTATATAATATTCAAATATCAATAACCATTAGTATTAATTTCCAGTTAATAGTCCTCTACTTCTTGATCTTGAAAATCTTTGATAAAATATATTTGCACAAAAGTATTCCTTCTACTTGAGTTCACAAAAACATTAAAAACATGTGACCCCTGTGAGTGTCTTACCTATGTATTTACTGACACTGATGGTTTGTGGTTTTCAGTATGTTATCTTATAAATTAACATGCTATTTAAACCTTTTATGAAATTCTCATAGTGATTTTTCTCAATAGCCTCTGATTGCATGAATGTATTTAATATCAGCAGCAGAAAACAGTCTAAAGTGAAATACTGTAGATTTTTAATCATTCCCTGTAGTTGTAATAGCACATATAACTTGTGATATCTGAAGGAACAACTTCAGTGATGAAAAAATCATAAGTCAGCAGAACATTTGATCAGGTAATACCTTCACACCCTCATACACTATTGTGGCTTATTCCAGTATTTTACACATTTAAGCAGTTTTAAAGACCCAGTTTTCAAGGACTTTCTAGGTATGTGCTTTGCTTGCACCAGCTATCAAAATAAAAAAAAAAAGCAGTTTTTGTGTAACTTGTCAGAAAAAAAACCATGTTGGTTTTCTGGGAATTTTTTTTTTGATCTCTCCACCCTGATTTAATCTTATTGCTTCTGGAACACTCTTTTTGTTTGGGTTTTTTAATCTCTCCATTGTAAGCTTTAGTCAAGCAGTCTCAACTGCCTCAAAACTCTTCTAAATATATTTGTCTCTTTTTTCCCATGAAAAAAAATATTTGACTTATCTCTATAAATTTTGGTATGTACACATATGTCGCAGACATTTCTTCACAGAAATCATTTCTTTCGGATTTCTGTGTCTTCTGGAAGACAGAGGCCTCAGAAGACAAGGTAAACAATTATTATCAGCTGCTATGGAATGTAATGGGATGCACCTTGATTGGCTCATTTTCTAAGTTTATAATTAAGGGCCAATCACCAGTGCAAGCTAGGGGACTGAGTCCCTGGAGATAACTTTGTTATAGATTCTTTCTATCTATTCTTAGCTAGCCTAGCAGCTCTGCAAACCTCTCTTTATTCTATTTAGCATAGTTATAATGTATTCTATATATGATATATAATAAATTCAGCCTTCTGATCAACATGCAAGATTCACCGTCTCTCTCTCACTACCAGCGCCCACACAGGCGCGGTAATATCTGGTGACCCGACGTGTCAGAGCAAAAATTAATTTGATAAGACCAGAGGAGCAAAATTGCTGCACTGGGTACAATCCTGTATGTGTAGCATTTGATGGTTGCTTTGAAGTGACCACACAAGTGGATTCAAGCCAGGAGCTGAAGAACTGAAGATCCTGATTTGGACAGAGTTCACAGCCAAGGCTGACCACAAAGAGAACCTTCTGGAAAACCTTCAGGAAAGATGATGGAAAAGAGCAGCAGACCTGTGGAGCTGGCCAGAGCAAGCTGGACTCTTTCAGAAGGTACTGTGGGCTTTTCTATCCCTGAGGATTCAGCCCTTCATAGCTTGTGGCTGTTCGTATGGCAGACACATGCCTTGCCAGAAGAGATTCAGTTCTCCCCTTCAGAGGAGAAGCTCATTGCCCTCTGGCAACATTGGTGCAGAGAAGACGGATTTTTTTGGAAATTACAGACCTCTGTAAGTTTTTTAGCTGGGCAAAGCTTTTTGGGTTTTTTATTGATGTCCTGTACGCTTTAGATGTTTTTGTCTGGGAGTGCATGGACTCGATTATCCAGTGCATCTACAGTCAGGGATGCGTGTTGCCTTCTATCTACCCAGCATTTATAAAGCTTTTCCCAGTTCTGAAATGCAGAGCAGCGTCTTTTCAATGGATTTCTAACTGTAATGGGCAGGCTCCGTTTCCATCACCCTTGGCAGAAGACCCCGTGGGTGATGACTTTGGGCTTCCCAGCCCCCCCTGCTTCACGGCGCGGGGGGGGGCGAAACTGCGCCACGTGAAGAAGTTTTTTTTACTTTGTTTCCGGAGCATGCTCAGATGGAGCCTTCTCCTCCCCCGCTTCTCCCCCGCCAGGGGGATGGGAGTGGCCGCTCAAGCCACAGCCGGCCTCTCAGACTCCGCCTTCAGACATGGGGGCGGCACCGGTCTCTGAGGCTTCCTCCACGCCCCTGCCAGAGCCGTCACTCCAGGAGATCCAGTCTCCGCCTCTCCAGGAGGTCCCGCCCGCGGTTTCACCGGCCTCCCCGCCCCCGCCAGAGCCTGTGTCGGAGAAGGCAGAAGAGACAGCACTTCCGGTGGTTGAGCTGTTGCTAGGCAACAGCGATGCTCCTCTGCCGCTTCTCCCGCCTCCACTGTTGCCGTTATCCGCTCCGACGGAGACTGCGACTGCGCCTCCGCAGCGGACCCCGGAGTCAACAGCGGGGGACGGCGCCGGCCCCGTGCCATGCCTGTCACTGCTTTCAGGGCCGGGGGACGTGGCAGCGGCATGTTCCCGCGCATCCCCGCCGCCTCAAGCCGAGACAGTCCCAGAGTCAGCGGCAGAAAATGGCGTTGAACCCGCGGGACCCTCGGAGAAGCCCACGGCTGATCTTACAATCAGCGTGATTCCCTCCCCAGTTCCAGCTCCCCCCTCGCCGCTCGGACTGGCTGCTCCAGCGGCTCTGCCGTTGTCGGGGGCTCTGCCCTCCGGGTCGGCGTCAGAGACTGCCATGGCACTGGCGGCTTTTTCGAGCCCGGGCCGTCCCGGGCCGGCTGCCCCAGCAGCCACCCCGGCGGGGGGGTCTCTCCTTCAGTGGAGCGGGGGCTGCCCACCAGCTGACTCTTGCGGCAGTCCAGCTGCTGGTTTTTAAGATCAGTGGCGGTTTGGGGGGTGGTGTTTTGGTTGCTGTCCCATGGAGGCTGCCATCTCTGCCGCCCCTCTTGTACCCTAGTGGTGAGGGGCAGGTGGGTTCTGCCGAAAGTTCTGCCTTTGGTCCCCAGCCCAGTGGGGGTGGTGCCGTGATACTGTGGGAAACAAACATTTCCAGACCCCAGATGGGATTGCTGGGGAAGGTTTCTATTTCCTTACTGCTGGCATGACTCAGTGGTTTAGGGGAAAGGAAGCATCTCACTACCCGATTTGGCCTGGGCCATTGGGCTCAGATAGTTCCTGGGCTGGCCCCACTGCGTGGCCTCCTGAATTTTTTGGGGACTCTGGTTTCTCCTACCGGTCCTGGTCCCCCTTTGTGAGCCAGTTGTGGGGTTCCTGGTCCAGCATGGGCCAGGGCCCCCAGGACCTTTTCCTTCTCTGGCACTGCTCTGCTCGGCTGCTGCTCCTTTGTTTTCGATAAAAAAAAAAAAAAAAAAAAAAGATTAAATAAAAAAGATTGAAAATAGCAGGCAGCAGCTCTGAAGCGCTGAAGCACTGAAGGGCCAGAAAAGGACATTCTAAAAATTGTTCAAATTTTAAATTGTTTTAAATTGTTTAAAATTGTGTTATGCTGTTTCAGGACTAAAAGGACTCTCAGATGTCCAAAAGAAACAACTTTAGCTGATGGACTGTTCCTGAAACTCAGCTGCATGGACTTGAATTCTCTTTGCATTGTTTTTGGCATTTTTCTTAGATTGTAGGATTGTTTTAGTGATTTGTTAGTATTCTATATTTTATAGGTGAAGAAATTTCCTGTTCATTCCACATAAGCATTTTTCTTTTATTTTATATAATTTAGAAAGGTGAGATGTTGCAGACATTTCTTCACAGAAATCCTTTCTTTCGGATTTCTGTGTCTTCTGGAGGCCAGAGGCCTCAGAAGACAAGGTAAACAATTATTGTCAGCTGCTGTGGAATGTAATGGGATGCACCTTGATTGGCTCATTTTCTAAGTTTATAATTAAGGGCCAATCACCAGTGCAAGCTAGGGGACTGAGTCCCTGGAGATAACTTTGTTATAGATTCTTTCTATCTATTCTTAGCTAGCCTAGCAGCTCTGCAAACCTCTCTTTATTCTATTTAGCATAGTTATAATGTATTCTATATATGATATATAATAAATTCAGCCTTCTGATCAACATGCAAGATTCACCGTCTCTCTCTCACCACCAGCGCCCACACAGGCGCGGTAATACACATATATTCATGCACATTAAGGTATGACTACCTTCACTTCCTTAGAATGAAGACAGTATGAGAGACCACTTTTCCTGTTATTCAGCACTTGGGTTACATATGACTATTCCTAAAAACCTGTGTCCATGCAGATGCCATGGAGGCACTCATGGCCTGCATTGCTCTGAGAGGTTCACAGCAGGGCTGATGATGCAGTGTTTGGGAGGCAGGGGCCTCTCCAGAGTGGCACAGGTGACAGGGCCACCTCTGTGGGACAGCACAAGGGCACTCCTGGGGGTCATGAGCCAACCAAAAAAAAAGAAGCTGTAAACCTATGACAAAAAAAGGTGCATGACCACAGGCAGCAGCAGGACCTCAGGAGTCTGAATTAAGCACCCTTTTATGCAGTACGTATAGGAAGGAGTTTCTTTTCCATTTAAGATCATCTACAGAAGTTTTTCTTGACAGGCTGATCATGCCTCTTTTTGCTTTCAGTTATAGCAAAGTACAAGCTATTCTCAAGAGAGTTAATATCCATATCTCTTGTGGGAGATTCCTAAAGGTGTGAATCCCTAGGTGGGATTCCTACAAGGGAAATCCATAGCCATGATTCCTTCAAAAATGCTCTTTATAAATTCTCCAAAAATCACGGGAGCAAGATACAGAAAAAAAGTTCCAATTTTTTAGCTAGGTTCTTATTCCTCTACATTTCACTGAAGAGTTAGATCATGCCTACATGCAGGTTCCTGTCCTGACCATTTATACTGGCCAAAGTAGGCTGGCAGCACAGTTTGGCAAAAATGAAAATTTTATAGATTTCCTTGAGAGGTTAAATGGTGTGTAAGTGATCTGAATCATTCTCTGAGACTTGTGAGCAGCAGCCTTCTGAGTGCATGTCTAAGGCTTCTATGATCTCAGCCCTCCAAAAGGAAAATATTACCTCTGTTGATATAAACACAACTGCTTGAAAAGAAAGATATACAGAAAGAAGGAAAGACAGACTGCATTGAAATGTTACTTTCCTTTGAATTCCTCAGAATGACTGAACTCAGGCAGCAGTGTGATACAACTTATATCTGAGTTTCTATTTAAATCTTTTATGTTGTCTGTAATGAATTCCCTAAGGCACCTCTACTAGAAATTTTTTTGTAATCCTCTGCCACCTTCGTTTATACCAGAGAGCCTCCCTATGGCTTCTGTAACTTTTCACATGGAAGCCTGAATGCCTGTGGTCCAAGATATAATAAGGCAAAACAAATTTCCTCCAGTTATTCTGACACTTTGAATGTAGAATCTAACATAATTTAATATGAAAATTCTCCCTTCTTCAGACAAACAACATTTTGTATTACATATTTTCTTTCAATAATAAAGCATGCATATTGCATACATATTTACATACAAAATCTTCCAATGTAATTCTAAGCTCTTCTATGTAACTACCATATTTGTATAAACATAATGACAGATGCTTATACAAATATGCCTCTATTTGTCTTCTTACCTCTATTACAACCTGTGTAAGTTTACCTTGGAGGGTGATCAGGACTTCATCTTTTATAGTTTTATTGTTGTTACTGTTTGGGGTTTTAGAGGTCTTATAGCAAAATGTTTGTGAGCACTGTCAGGAATGGTATTGCAATGTAGTTAGGATAGGTAATAGGTGTAATGTCATCCCTGTCCAGTCAGACAGGGAAAAGTCACAGGCTGCCTGGGTGATGTAGGTACATATGCATGTTCTTTCTAACACAGTAATCCTACTGATAAAAAGGACCAGAATTTCAGTAGTCACATATGCCCCCATCCATACACTGGTATGTTAATGCAGTTCACTCAGTGACTGGGATTGAGTGGTGGCAAACTCTGGTTTTGAGTCATGGTCATGTTCCTGAGGTGACCCTGCTTTGGCCTCTTCACCCTCCTTGTCTGTCTTTATGGGATGAAATGATTTTCATAGGCAGTTCTATAGTTTCAGTTATATATAGGAGTGACTCCTGCCAGCACAGGCTGGTCTTGGAGGGTGGTGAAGCCCTTGAACAGGTTGCCTAGAGATGATTTGTATGCTCCATTCCCAGAAGTGTTCAAGGCCAAGTTGATTGGGACCCTGAGTATCCTATCTAGTGAAAATTGTCCCTGCCTGCAGCAGGAGAACTAGATGATATTTAAGGTGCCTTCCAACCCAGGACATTCCATGAATCTATACTAAAAATCTTTGAAATTTTCCAATGCTACTGTAACAGCCTAGAGGGCTGGAGGGCTCCCGAAGAATTCGGGAGGAAGGAAAAGAGGAAGGAAGGAAGGAAGGAAGGAGAAGGAAACGCCGCGAGCGGTTTGTGTCGGCCCGAGGAACGCGGGGTGTAATTGCGGGCAGTGCCCACCGGATGGCGCGGGCAGCGCGGAGCGGGAGCAGCGCCCGGATCGCGGCTCGGGCACGGCTCGGGAGTGGCAAGGACACGGCACGGCTCCGGCACGGCAAGGACACGGCACGGCTCGGGCGCGGCTCGGCTCGGGCATGGCAAGGACACGGCTCGGCTCGGGCACGGCTCAGGCATGGCAAGGACACGGCACGGCTCGGGCACGGCTCAGGCACGGCAAGGACACGGCACGGCTCGGGCGCGGCTCGGCTCGGGCACGGCAAGGACACGGCTCGGCTCGGGCACGGCTCAGGCATGGCAAGGACACGGCACGGCTCGGGCACGGCTCGGCTCGGGCACGGCAAGGACACGGCACGGCTCGGGCACGGCTCGGGCACGGCTCGGCTCAGGCACGTCTCGGGCACGGCTCAGGCATGGCAAGGACACGGCTCGGCTCGGGCACGGCTCGGCTCGGGCACGGCTCGGCTCAGGCACGGCTCGGCTGCGTCAAGGCTCGGGCACGGCTCGGGCATGGCAAGGACCCGGCTAGGGCACGGCTCGGGCACGGCTAGGTTCGGGTACGGCTAGGTTCGGGCACGGCAAGGCTCGGCTAGGGTACGGCTCGGGCACGGCACGGCTCGGGCACGGCGCTGCACGGGCACGGGCACGGCTCGGTTCGGTCCCGGCGCTGCTCGGGCACGGCTGGGTCCCGGCTCGGTTCAGTCCCGGCACGGCTCGGTCCCAGACAACCCAATGTGGCACACAGCACCGATAATCCTCGCCCAGACTGCACAGGACATGAACATCACACAGGGTGCACAGCCGGCAGGAACACAAGTATATGCTGCAGTTGTGAGCGGACACACGGGAACTCTGAGAGCAAACAAAGCTACGTGATGACCAGCAGCTATTACACTAACATAATAAATGTTTATAAGCACTTTGTTTTAACAATCTCTGCTCAGATCTTCATTATCTCAACTCTTCATGCCTCATGCTGGATCCAAAACAAGGACTTTGATGGTTTAACCCCAGCTGCCAACTATACAGTATGCAGCCTCTTGCTCTTTCCCCCAACACCTCCCTCAATGGGGAGGAGAATCCCAGTTAAACCTCTTGAGCTGACATAGGAAAAAATATTTGAGACAAAATATAATTGCAAGGAAAAGGGGATAGCGTAACAGAACACAAGTGAAACAAGCAGCATACTATACAGTTCCTCACAACCCATCGACAGGTGCCTTCCCCATCCTCAAGCAGCAATCAGACCCTTCTGGGCAACTATAAAGATAGTTCAAATACTGGGCATGAGTTTCTATGGTAGGGAATATCCCTTTGGCTGTGTCAGGTCAGCTGTCCTGGTTATGCTTCCTCCCAACTCCTTCAGCAGCTCCTCACTGACAGAGCACGGGAAACTGAAAAGTTCTTGACTTAGGTAAGCTCTGCCTCACAACAGCCAAAACATCAGTGTGTTGTCAACATTATTCTCATAATAAATCACAAAAACACAAGCACTATACCAACTACTAAAAAGAAAAAAAGGCTCTGTCTCAACCACAACCAGAGTGCTAGAAGTGAAGTGGCTGGGATGGATTTGGGCAAAGAACAAAAGGGTGAGCTATTTATAACACTACAGTAAAGAATCTAAGTGTCTGAAGCCTTTTTGGCACAGGGGAGGAGATCTGAAATACCAATAGGAGGAAACTTGGCAGGCTGATTATATCACACAACCACAAACTTCCCATGGCAAGCACCAGGTGCTTACAAAGGTTGAAGCAACTACTGGATGCTTGGAAACATACTCTGTGACACATGCCATGGGCCAGAACACCATCTTTGGCATTGAAAATCGACTTCTGTGGTGACACTGCACCTCCAAAAGAGCTGATTCAGTTGTGAATGTGACTAACAATCTCATAGACACCTGGGCCAAGAACAAGGCATTGACTGGGTGTATCACATACCCTGTCATGCACCAGCCTCTGAGATCATTGAACACTACAGTGAATTGTTAACGTGTATGGGACATTCAAGCATTGGGATACAAATTTAACAGAAGCCATTTCTTTAGAAAACATAACAGGATCTTCTAGTTGATTGGCCCGGCCCAAATGAAGCTGCTGCACACTGTGGGAGCAAGTGAGGTTTCTGCAGGTCATGTATGGCTGAGAGAAACAGTCTGGGTTACACCATTTATGCCATTGGCCTTCTTGGCCAATGGACACACTGCCAGCTCATGTTCAGCCAGCTGTCAGCCAGCATCCTGAGCTCCTTTTCTGCCAGGTCACTTCCCAGCCACTCTTCCCCAGTCTGCAGCACTGCCTGGGGTTGCTGTGACCAAGTGCAGGACTCAGCACTTGGTCTCACCTAAACACTTCAACACAATCCCACACACTAACACTAGCAATCACATGTGTAAACACTCTCGCTCACATTCACTGATACACTCATACTCTCACACACCACCAATGCACACAAATGTGCTGACACTCCCACATTTTCCCATCAGAAAACGCTGAACAACATCTGTAACACACAAAAACACTCAGTAAAAATGCACACCTCTAGTGTAAAACAGGGACCCCTTCCCTTCCTTTCCCTTCCCTTCCCTTCCCTTCCCTTCCCTTCCCTTCCCTTCCCTTCCCTTCCCTTCCCTTCCCTTCCCTTCCCTTCCCTTCCCTTCCCTTCCCTTCCCTTCCCTTCCCTTCCCTTCCCTTCCCTTCCCTTCCCTTCCCTTCCCTTCCCTTCCCAGCTGCACCCAGCTACACCCAGAGGCCAAAGTGGTTTTTTTATATGTAGTTATATTTTTAAGTTGCTCTTGTTGGCAAGTTCTTCTGTTTCCATGACAATTTTGATCAGTTTTCTTTCTTTTTCTAATTTTGTGTTGCTTTCACTTGATGCTGTGTCTCCTTTAGACCTAATGTTGACAGTAGGAAACATCTGTTCTCTGCAACACAAAGCATGGGGTTGGAAAAGAATCCACATTAACGGGAGTGAAGGGTCTGGAGGTAACAAAACTCTCACAGCAGAAATGACAACCCCAACAGATGGGATTATTCAACACAAAGAGAAAGCTCTGGGGACATTATGGGGCCTTTCTGTATATGAAGAGGACTTTATAAGCAAGATGGAGAGAGACCCTCTACCAAGGTAGATAAACAGAGCCAGGGGCAGTGGTTTTAAACCAAAAGAGGATTAATTTAGATGGGACAAAAGGAAGCATTTGTTAGGGTGAGGGTAGTGAGATGCTGCCCAAAGAACATTCCTGAACCTATTCAGGGTCGTGTTGGATGGGGCTTTGGGCAACCTGGTCTAGTGAAAAATGTCCCTGCCTATGGCAAGGGGGTTGCTCTAGATGATCTCTAAAAGTCCCTTCTAACCCAAAACATTCCATGATTCTTACAGAATGGAGCATATTCACCTGCTGCACTATATTTCTCATCCCAAGCCCTAAGGCCCTTCTGTCCAGCTCCAGACCACATTTCCTGACCTATTCCATTGTTAGCTGCTGACAGCATGGCAGGAATACAGACAGAGCACCCAAGCACATCAGGCTCAGGCACAGGGTTTGGAAAATCAAAGCCTGTCTGATTTGTACCTGGTGAATCATATCAAAGGAAGAAGAAAGTGCCTGTTTGTGTACATGGGTCACAAAAAGAGGGCTGGGGAAAATGTGGGCCTCCAGCCAAAAGGAGCCAGAGCACAGTATGTCCTCCTGGTTGCAGCTCCAGTTCTTGGGGCTGATGGAGGTCCCAAACACCTCCCATTGTTTGTGCTGGAGAAAGCAAAGTCACAGCATTAGGCCCTAAAGGGCTCACAGAAATGAGCAGCATTTGTCAGCAACCTGTGCTGGTGAACTTCAGCAGGAGCTGCTTCTGCTGCATTGTAATTCTCTGCACAGGCCATCGGCTTACCAGGGTTTAATTACAGTTATGCAGTCCTCTAAATACAGTGTTTAGCTGTAGGTTTTGGCATAATTTCTCTCTCTTTCAGGGTAAATGAAGTTAATAATCATTTTGCAAAATGGTTTATAAACAATCATGCTCAGTATTACTCTTCATAATACAGTTGAAAAAAACACCCAAATCGAAACAACAAAAAAGCTAATTTCCTAGCAGACATGCCATCACAGAATTATCATCTATCTCTTCTGACTTCCAGTTATTTGAGTAAGGCGAAGTTTAATCTTTTAAAGCCAGTCAGCTGGAAATAAATTGCTAATTTGCAAGTGTTTCGTTTAAAAAAACTCAGGAAATTTTCTTTATATACATTTTTTTTTATGGAAAAGGAAAAAAAACCACTTTAGAATGACTCAAGGGAAAAAAAATCCTGGTGTATATGAGGAGTCTTCCTGATTTCTTGAGGGCCACAGATTTTCTTTGAAATGCTCTTTAGAGCCAGAAGATGGTGTGCTTCCACCACATCATGCTGCAGTCACCTTGAGGAAGAGATAATGTTTGCTGAGTAAAACAATCTCTCCTCATAACCTAGGCAACAGTTAGGTTGACTCAAAATAAGTTTGTAGTAAAAAAAATATTTCATGTTTAATGAATGTGCTTACTACTGCGTTTTCAGACATATTTTGCTTCTACTTTCAATGAATTTTTAGAAGTGGCATTTTATGAAAAGAAGCTTATAAAATAATTTTAAAATAATTATTAAATTATTGTTTGGAGATGATAATGTCTTTAACTGAAAAAATGGACAATTAAGGTTTAAAATAATATGTTGTCTCTTAATATTTGAAATATTATTCAGGTGTTTGAACTGTTTGTACATAAATATCTTTTACTTGGTTCCTATTCCTTTATGCAGACTCTGCTGAAATTTTTATATTAAAACTGGTTTTGATGTTAAACAATTTTTTCCATAAAAAATGAAAATAGCTTATTTCTGTGTAAAACAGTAAACTGAAACTAAAAAGTTTTGCTCCACAGTGTTCCATATATTAGTAAAATGTCACAGTCTTCAAAACTAAAAAAAAAATTGAGACCTAGTAGAACTGCACCATAAGAGTATGTTCATGGGCATGGAATGGAAGGGTCTTAAAGTGAATTTTGCTCTTTCAGCTTTCATATCTATTTTTCTATCTAACTACCTGGAGTCATTCATAGATGCAGAAAGGATAAGAAAAATAAAGTTTCCTTTTTAGGCCTTTCCAATTAACTTCTTAATGTTAGAGCAAACTTTTTTTAACCAGCCTAATTTATAATAATTCATATTTATATATCTTACTGTTAGGCCCTGATAAGAAGTGCAGCTTAGAAGGCAGCAATATGAGGACTATTACTGCTGGGTGTGAGTTGCTGGGGGATTGAATCACAGAATCATAAAGTGACAGAATTTTTTGGGTTGGAAGTGACCTCAGAAATCATCCAGTCCTGACCCCCTGCCGTGGGCAGGGACACCTTCCACCCGAGCAGGTTGCTCAAAGCCCATCCAACCTTCACAGGGAGCAAGAGGCACAACTGCCTCCCAGGTGGTGGCAACCTCAGAGAAGAGAAAACCATTCTTACCTCTGTTTCTTGCTCCTGTTGTTTTGCACATGTGGAATGTGTTATGGAGATTGTTTACCCAAAGTAATTTGTTAATTGGACACCGGTGAAGGTTGTTTTGATTCCTTGGCCAATGGGATCCACGTGTGGTGTGACTGTCTGCAGACAGCCATGGGTTTTTCCGTAGAATTCCCTAGTATAGTATCTCTTTAGTATGTACTTTGGCATAGTATTAGTGTAATATAGTATAGCTTAATAAAGCAGTTGTTCAGCCTTCTTTATCATGGAGTGGGAGCACATTATTCCCTGGCTGGGGGATCGCCTGTTTCTACAATACAACCCGGCCTTGAACACTTTCAGAGGTGAGGCACCCGCAATATCTCCAGTGCCTCACCACCCTCACAGTAAATAATTTCCTGCTAATATCTAACCTAAACACGCAGTGTTTCAGCCATTCCCCTTTTCCTGTCACCACATGCCCTTGTAAATAGTCTCTCTCCAATTAAAAGTAGACCTTCTCTTGTCTTGAAAGGTTTTATAAGATTGAACTCATGTTTATGACTTTAGCATGAGAAAATGACAGAATGAGACCTACTGTCTCATAGCTTTTACTCATTGGAAACTCCATAAGCAAACAGTACATGGATGATGCAGCAGCAGCAACAAAGGAGAAGCTTTGTTGGCAGTGTGTGTTTTGTCCTATGCAGCAATTTGCCTTGGTTGCCTAGCATGGTGGTTTCTCACTGAGTTTTTGTTGGAGGCAATGCCAAATTTTCTGGGGCATGTATGCCAAGCAAGGAAGCACTGCATATATCTTTAGCTGAATAGGCTGTAAGGAAAAGGATTGGCATGTGGGAGGTTGCTGGATCTTTTGTTTTTTTCCCAGATATTTTCTTATCTCAAAATGAAAAATGAAATAAAGGTTTCTATTGGCTGCTGAGATGGGGGCTAAAGCAAAACAAATGCTAATTGAACAGGCATTTTTATTACAAATTTTTCACTGTCATATTGAAAAACATCTCAGCTTCACCAGGAAGGATTAATAAGATTGCAGTTCAGCTAAACCCAGACAGCCTTGCAATTTGTTAAAGAACTGATAGCAGTGATGTAGCAAGACTGACTTCGACATAAATTCAGGTTTTACCAATGGAATCTTGTGATGTTCATCATCAGAAGGTTTTACACAGGCCTGGGTGTCTGGCATGCATTAAATGAAAACAGCAAAAGAAATCAAATACTCCTGCTGCACCATGTTTATTTCAGGAGTAGTAGCTATAGTAATAAATAACAGTGTATGTACACAAATATTGAAATCCAGCTTCAGAGTGGGACAGTGAAAGTGTATGTCATATTTTGAATTTCAAGCACATGAAATGTTATATTAAATTTCTCTTGTCAAGGAGAAAGAAAATTTTAATAAGCCTTTGCAAACAGATAATATTAAGTCTAACAAAACCAGCTTTGAGTCTTCATACATACTGAAGTGATTGAAATCTATTGCAAATTTTGCAATTTTTTCCCATAACAAGTGGAAACTTATTGAAGGGGTTTTTTTGCCAAATCTTTAGAAGTAGATCACAGACTGACGACTGAAAATCGTTTCAGTATATTAATTACAGGGTGTTTATTATATGGTTCTTAAGGAAATGTACAGTAAGAGTGCATATAACAAACCTGTAAAACATTTAATACCTAGATGTATATTTTCAAAAAGGCCTCATTTTACACTGGGGTACCATGAAACAGCTGAATCTGAGTCACTTCGAAGCAGAATCCTACCCATGTGACTGTGTTCATGTTTTGTACTTTATCCAAACTAATAAACCCTACTAAGAGATTTCTTCCTAAAAGTCTTCTTCATTTAAGCTTTTCAAGCATCAGAACACACTCTGAGCTGTCTGGAAAAGGCAAGAAAGATACAGAGTTGATTAGCATTTTGTAAAATGTTATTCATCTAACACAAAGCAGAAAGATAATTTTTCTATACCAGAGAGGTGGGTTTTCTTGTGTTTTTCAGACATGCTCACGGTAAGAGGATAGGTCAGCTCTCCAACCATGGCAGTCTGGAGGAAGAGGGAATAGAACCATTTATTCTGATACTTAAAACCAAGTCCAGTTTTAAAGTCAAATATCCTCTAAGAGCAGTAATGAAGCAATTACTCATTGATACCCTTCCCCTCACGAAGGGTAGGCCTGTCTCGCTTCCAGCTATTTCAACACATTAAAAAAATTGAACAAACTGCTTAGTAATATTGGATTTTAATTTCTTACATGCTTGCAAAGAGAATGATGATATATCCTGACCGTAACCTACAGCCAGCTTTTATGAAATGGCAGTGTTCTGTGAGGAAACAGAATTAATGCCAGGTGATCTGTATCAAAAAGAGGATCTCCTTCCATCCAGCATAATTTGCTGTGGCACATTATTCAACAAGAAGAGCATCTGCCATGATGTAGACTGGAAGACAGCTTTCATTGTCACACAAGATAGAGATTTTCTCTTTCCTTGAACACTTCCTTGGAGATAAATATTAAAACCCTTCTTTAAAATCATTTACAACCCCTAAGAATAAAAGCTTATTCTCAACAATTTATACCTCAGCATCCATGCTGTGAAGAGGAGGGGAAAAAATACACTTTCTAGAAGATGCAGAGGAGTGTGGTGTTTTATGGTGTTTTATGGTGTAAGGTATCTTCTCCATGATGTAGCCATGATGACAATCAGTGTTGTACATCCACTTACAAGGTATTGCTCCAGATTTTGGCTACTCTACTATAAGGAAACTGCATAAGCATTAGGAAGAATCTAGAGGTCAGTGGAAATGGGAAATGCCTTTGAAAAAGCCATCTGTTAGATAAATTTGGAGGAATTAGATTCAAAAAAACTTGAAAAATAAACTAATAGCTTCAAGTACAAAACCTTGCTATAAAGAAGCTTCATGATCAATTTGCATTCACCTTCTATTCACAAAGAACGAAGTTTAGTGCAAGAGAAGTGCCTCTTTCTGGCAAGAGAGGATCTTTGGTTATACACAGGAGGACATATCATAGCTGCAAGGACTGTGACACCATGGAACTGTTCTCTTAGAGTAGTTCTGCAGTGTCTTTGATTTGCTTTGGTAGGTTGAACAAACACCCAGCCAGGACAAACTGCATATCCTAGAAACATCTCAGCTCAAGGAGTTCAACTCTGCTTGTCTCTGCTGGTAGTGCTTTTCTCTGAGTTTATAGGACTTTTTCAGGCCCTGATGGAGAAGAATACATAATTTGAAAAACCCTGTGTGATCAGGGATGAATGAAGTCATCCCTGTGTCTCATGATCTATAGTACTAAATGCTGTTTATTTGAGCTCAAAGGGGAAACACATGGTTTAACTTGTAGTATCTTGAACTTTAGTCGATGAAGTCAAGTGAGAACAGCCATATGTGAGTGTGGTACACAGCTATAAAACAGCCTGTGTTTACTTGGAAAGATTGCTAATTAGTGATGAGTTCCTTGTAATCACAGGTAACATTTGTCATACAATTAGTCTGCAAAGCAAAGCTGCATCAACCAGTGACTGAATACAGTTCATCCTATCCCTTACCACTGCAGCTAGAGAGAAAACAGTGATGGAGCAGCATCTCTCCCACTGCACACCAGGGCTGGCCATGAAACTTTGCCTTCTATTAAAACAAGATTTCCTTTGAAGACCTAAATAAATAAAAAAGAAGAATTCTACCAGCCTATGATGGTTTGAAAGCTGGGAACTTCAGCTTTTCTCTGTACAATTGAAGAACTCTGCCTTCTCAGAGTTGTGTTCGTTCCATTTCTCCACGGAGCCCCTCTATCCCTGAAGCAATTTCTAGCAGGACTCAGCTATTCTTACTACTCACTGGCACCATCTTTTCTCCCTTCCATCTCCCACTCCCTGTCCCTTTTACCTGGCCAGAATATGCTGCTTGTATCCTGGTTAATAAGTTCCACTCCAAGCACTTCTATCTGTCTTGTAAGGAATGGGACCCATCTTTCAGTGACTATGTTACAGAAGCCAAGAGGACAAAAATAATGCTGACCAAAATGTAATTACACAGGGCAGAAGAACATGTACACAAGATTAGTACAGTGTGGCACAGAGAAAGTTTGCATCAAAGACATTGAGAATATACTTACGAAAAGGATTAAAAAGGCAACCTACAAAATTTTAAAAGGGTACTGACTTAACTGTATCTGGAAATATGAAGCAGCAGATCAAATTGCACTATTGCGACACTGCTCAGCCTATGTGAGAAACCATGGTTTTGAAATCTATCCAAGATTTTTGTGGAGTTGTGAGTAGTCAGATACTCTCTGAAATCCACAATGTCATCTTGCTTTTACTAAAAACAGTTGGCATTTAAAAGGGAATTGGTTCCTTTTCTATTTTTGTAAAGCATTATTGGTTGCAATGGTATATAATTATTGCCCTAAACCAGTCTTGTCACATATACAATTAAAGCAGAAATAGTACTTGTGTCATTACCAGGCTGAAGATGAGAGACTTCTGCTGAGAATTTTATGGTAGCACATTTCCTCCCTACACCATGGAAAGTTTTCAGATCCTCCTCTAACCACTGTTCATTTGTAAACACTACCTTAGCCTGGATTCGACTCAAAACCCTAATTGTCTGGATGCAGCTACTTTTCCTACATCTCAAGGAAACATTTTGTGGTTTGTCACTTGGGAAATAATGGATAATTACATGTGGGACTCTAGTGCTGCCTATTATTAAGCCCCTGTTCCATGCTGTTTATCATATTGCCAAATCAAATTAACCATTTAGGCTTAAATTTTCCATGGTGGCTGTCTGCTCCAGACCAATTTTTATTTTCAAGAGAAAAAGAAGAATAAGAAAAAAGTCCAAGGTAAACACATTGCTCTGTGAGCACTAAAGCCCCTTGAAATATTGTGGTTTGTAACTCAAATGCATCCTCAGATCTTTTGTAAGCATTGAATGAACACTGATCCTTTTTCTCTTACATGCATTAAGAATGCCTCTCTTCTGAACAGATGGTTTTATGAAACTTTGTAGTAGCTTGATTCCTCAGGGGCTGCTACCTTCCTGTGGAATTCCTGAAATAAAGTCCTGCAGAAGCTGTAGCAGAGTGGAGGGCTGCCTGATATGCACATGGGTCCACACATTCTTTCCTTTATGAAAGAAGGTTAAAAATCTGGGTGTAAGGCACTTTTTAAAAAACCTGCCAATCACCCCCACCCCAAGCACAGGGAGAGGGATATTTTGCTTCCCAGTCATGCAGAGAATAGAAGTCTGAAATTGGATAAGCAGCCCACAGGAAGGCTGAGAGTGTTCCATTCTCTAAGCATGGAACACAGCCTGTTGGGACAAAGAATGAAGTCAAAGAATCAGAACAAGAGCACCTAGGGGAGCTAAGGAAAAGGAAGGGTCACAGCTGGGATAGATTCAATTAAGGGCAGCATCCTAAAATGCATTCACAAAAACCTGATTAAGGTTACATAACTTTCACGTCTAGCTCATCCCATTTTTAAGACCTTGACTTTGTAATTTTAAACTACTGTTAATGTAGTATTTTTAGATGTATTTTAATTGATATACCTGAAAATAGGCCATCTTAGTCATTTGGGCCTTGTAATACTGAGCTGATCCCAAAAGCTTTAAGATTCTGGGTACAAAATCCAGGCTCTGTGACAAAGATGGTGCACGTGGTACAACATCAAACCTAGCAAGCTCTAGCTTTGCAGTGAAAAACAAATTCAAAATCTAGGCAATTCTCAGTGACACCTGAACTTTGAACTGGAGATTTCTTATATTTACCAGTTTTTACACAAAAAAAAAGCTGTTTATTTACTTTACATTTACCAGTTGTTACCAAAAAGCCTTAGAAGTAATCATAGGAGGTGAGAAAAATAAACTCTCTTTCCCATTCCGTGAATGAATCCTTTAGGCATTTTTTTAAATGATTCTTCTCTTTTTGAGTACTTCTACCCTAATTAACTTTGAATTCTGAATTTTATATTAGCCCTCTCCACTTTCTTTTTCCTCTCTTTCTTCCTTTACACTAGAAAAGTCTAATGTAACCTTATTTCATATTGTAGGCAAATTTCTAAGAAATGTTTATTAGCCTTTCAAGTGTTATCATATTAGGCGGGAAAAGGTGGATGCTATTAAGATTGCTGATTTTATAGGGAAATAGCCACAAACTATATGTATTGTGAGTGGCCTGATCTTTTTACTGTGTTTTAAATTTTCATGTTAGGAAGAAATATGTGAAGAACCTGCATCTTAGGGCTGATTCTTCCTAGTTTTGGATCTAATGGTGCTTGTGTGGAACTGTGGCATTGATCTGTTCGAGAGAACTGTTGTGCCAGGCATGCTCACATACGAACAGTTTCGAAATCAAAAACCAAATTTAAAGCACTTTCCATGCTAAGAAAGAGATTTGGGGTTTCTACTGTTTACACTTATATGTAAACAAATTCTTTTTCAGGTCTGATGCCAGCTGTCATAAAACAAGACTGTCCAGTCATCTTCTGTTAGTGTGGTTAACATGATGCATCTCTATTTTTCTTAGAGCTGACTGATTCAGAGCTAATGGTTTCTCTCTTTACAGAGAGTCCTCAGAATCCCCCACAGAGGTCCTTATGTCTCTCTTCTATCACTTCAGGGCCAGCTGTTGGATCAGACCAGGTTTATCACAGCTTTACCAAGTCAGGTATTGGAAAAGTTCCAAAGACAGGCTTCCAACCTCCCTGGCAGTCTGTTCCACTGCCTGCCTGCTGTGTTAGCAAAAAATAGTTTTCCTTATATGTATTGAGAACATCTCTTACTTCAGCTTATTGCTGTTGCCTGTCATCTCTCTGAAGAGCCTGACTGCCTCCTCTTAGTCCTTTCCCTGTAGGCACCAGGGTGGCTGTGAGGTGTCCCCAGAGCTGTCCCTGTACAAGGCTGGAGAAGTCTCACTGCCCCAGCCCCTATGCACAGGGCAAGGCTCCAGCCCTTGTCATCCTGATGGCCTCTGCTGAACTCGCTCCAGTCTGCTGGTGCCTCTGCTGAAGTGGGGACACAAAAGTGCATGCAATGCTCTAGGGGACCTGTGAATGGCCAGCTGGGGTGCTCCACCATTTCCCTTGAGCTGGATTACTTGCCAAGTAGAAATCCTCTGCTAACCCAAGAATATGGTTTCAGTTAGTAAAAGAGAAGAAGAATTTACATATTCTGTTTTATTCCTTTCATTGTTTTGTTTTGATTTTTCTTAACTGCTTCTATCCTCCTGTCCTTGTACAATTACACTGCATGGACTTCACAATGATGATATGCACAAATCCAAGACAGCTTCTGTATGCTGAAGGTTACCTGTTTCACTGTGGTATAATTCCTGTCCGTAATCAATATTTGTAGTCATCTTCCCATGTCAATGTTATTGACATTCTGCTAAACAGTATTCTAAGCCTGTAATTTTCTTTTGAGAAGTCAAATCCTCCATCCCATCTTTTTTGTTGATGGTACTGTAATGGTACAGGAGAATGTGAAGCCTATTGCAATTCTAGTTATGTTATAGTGTTGAGCCATAGAAAGATTTGATTGAAGTTATTGGCATATTCATTTTTAAACTTCAAAAGCTATCCAGTGTACATAAAGAATGCAAGCATGTGGGAATGCTTACAACCTGCTATTCTGAATTTAAAATTAAAACAAGTTAGGTCATGTGCCACTGTCACAATTGCATATTCCTTATGTATATTCCTTACCTTGTGTGCTTTAAATAGACTATGAATAAAAGCATAGAACACAACTGCATTATTTCTATACAGTTTATTTTTTAAGCTTTACTGGGGAACAGAAGATGACTCTGAATGTGTCAAAAAGACACCATTCAATGGCTTACAAGTCAAACTTATTGTCAAGTGAAATCAAAATTATAACTAATGCTTAATCTTCCTGTTGGGCTTTCATTTCCTTCAGTTTTATACCTTTCAGTGGAAATAAGAATGCTTGCTAAGTTAAATGCCGGCAGGTTCAGGTTTTTTACAGGTTCTGAGTTCAGAAATGATCTCAGCACAGCAGTAGAAAATAATGAACACAGATGGGACAACCAGTAGCAAGTGTCATTTCACACCACATAACCTGATGAAAAAGCATAAACTCTTAAAGGATCTAGGTCCACTCTTCTGCCAATTAACTAATACTGCTAAAAGGAAGGGGGAAATAATAGTGTATGTATAATAAGTATTCGGCAAATTGAGAAATCAGACCTTGATGAACATAGATGAAATTTAGAAAGTTTCTAAACACAGAAATAAAGGTATACATATATTTACTCGTACACTAAGTATAGATATAAGTATAAAATCTTTAAAATGCAGATATGGAAAAATACATATGAATGTACTTATTGGAAGCATCCAACAGCAATTGACTTATTCTTGCATATGAAAGTAAACATGCCCACCATAATAATATGAGGGTAATCTAAGAGTAAATCATGAAACCTACACCTCCTTCTTTGCATTCCCAGAATTACAAAAAATAAATCTGTGTGCCCTCACCTCAAAATCAGGGGTAGCCATTCTTTAGAGGCAGATAGGAATTTTACCTGAAGTAGCTTTTTGTTCCTGATTACAGTGTTCCTATTGTAGCTGCTGAAAACATATTCCTGTTGTCCTCTAGAACAAAACTTTCCTTGCTCTTGGAGATAAAATGTACTCTCCCTTCCAGTCTTCATATTTATCCTTCCCATCAAAACAATATAGCCATTTTTAATGTTTCCTTTTAGAATATGCACAATCTGTATTCTTCTTTTTGCACCTTCGGTTATTTATTTTTTGTTATTTTTGCCTGAATTAATGTTAAAAACTGCCTGTAGAATTTGGAGTACATCACTTAATCACCTCTTCTGACACCACTTTTTGTGTTTATTTCTGGTGTAATTGCTTCTTCATAAGTTATTTTAATTGGATATGAGGTTGCTTTTTTTCCTTGTTCCAAGAAGAAACTTAGCTCTTTTTATGACATATTACAGCTAAGTAGGCCTTCTTTCTGAGATGCATTATTCTGGTTTTGTTTATAGCACATTTTACTTGCAACTATGTTATTTTTTTACCTTATTTTGCTGGCATTCCCCATAATACCTTATAATATTTAATAAAGGTAACATTGTAAATTTATTTTCCCAAAATAATTTAATTTCATCATAAAAATATTAACGAAAATTAGATTGATGACCTAACATCTTGACATTTCTTTACAGTAAGTGGGCTTTTATTTTTTTTTTTAACTTCTTAATGTCTTTTAAATAGTTTTTAATTTCTGAGTGATCATCATCTCTTTCCACATTGGCTTTGAATAAATGCAAAGGAGTTTCAAAGGTTTTGCAAAAAACCAAAAAGAGGTCTTGCAAAACTCTTCAGTTATAGCAAATAGATGACTGGGTTTTTAGTTCTTCCCTTCATGGGAAAAGTTAATCACAATAAAATTTTAATCTGTGATCTTTTCTTTCTCTGATAAAATTTAAAATAAGAAATGTTGAAATACATGACTGGTTACTATTAATCCACCCTTGTCAGATTCATGATTTCATACAAAGCTGTGGTTGAACATATGAATTTCCTGACCTTGAATGACCTTGACACTATTTATGGACCTGTATTAGTAAAACATGAGAATGAAGTATCTTTAAGTTACTCAAAACTT
Source organism: Ammospiza nelsoni (assembly GCF_027579445.1). Classification (NCBI taxonomy): domain Eukaryota; kingdom Metazoa; phylum Chordata; class Aves; order Passeriformes; family Passerellidae; genus Ammospiza; species Ammospiza nelsoni. The sequence goes on along the minus strand of NC_080634.1, from coordinate 96,211,038 downwards.
TGAAGTACAGTAATGTTGTAATTCTGTACCCACCTTGCACTTGCATATAAGAAACCATTTTTGTTTAGACTGCCTAATTTTTTAAATTTATCTTTTCCAATGAGGCTTCTGGTTCTTCTGTCTCCTTAGTTGCAATATCTTCTTTAAATAGATCTACTCAGAAGCTATTTTGACATTGCTAATTTTGGAATAAAGAAACAGCATGAGTTAAGAAAGCTAGTGAAATGCTGACTCTTTCTGAGTATGCACTTTTGAGAAGAGCATCTGGCCTAAAATATTAGTTCAGAAATCATAGAATAATCTATGACATTGAATGTAGAGAAATTCTGGTGAGTTGCCTAGTAGAAAGCTTGAAGTGAAGATGGTTCACATTAATGAGAAACAAAAGGAAATTATCATAATGTGCATAACATTAAAATTTCTGAGATTAACAGTCTAGAGCATTGTTTGAAATTAGAAGCAATGGCATGATGCAAAGGTATCTTTACACTGCGGGAAATGTTTAAGTCTTCAAAATATTCTTGCCAAAAGATGAAAGATGAGAAACACAACTAGTCTTCATAAGCAATCTTTATGTGCCTGTAGGTGGAGGTAGGTATTTCACAAGCCTTTCTCTTCTTCCCTGCAATGCAGGTGTTAATGTCAAAGGAGTAGCAGAGAGGAAGTTTACTGCAGACTTTCTCCAAAGTATTCCAGAATCTGAGAGGGTTTGCCATGAACTTTGTGTGGGTTTTTTTTTGTATGTAAATAAAAGTCAGAATAAAAAATCCCATCTCCTCATAGGTTAGATGCTCACATCTTGTCTTATCCAGCAAGTTTTGAGTCCTATTAAACAAAATGGAATCTTTTCTAAAAGAAAGATATATCATGTTTACATCTAGGTGACAGTATTGTTCTGAGAGGCAGAAAACATGAGTTTAACTATCCTTTGGGAAGGAGAGGGAGTAGATTTATGTGTGCAACTAACTGAACAAACACTCTGGTTGTTTGACTATGGGAACAGACTTCCTTGGGTACCCCAAGCTGACAGTGTTTAAGGGGCATTCAGACATGGCACTTAATAATGTGCTTTAGCATTTTCCCAGGCAGTTGGACTAGATCATCGATGTAGGTCCCTTCCAGCTGCAACTATTTTACTCTTTTCTTTTTGGAAGTAGATTTTTCCAAAGTAACCTCCCATATTTAATCTCTCGCTTTGAAAGTGAAAAGATATTTAGAAGAGAATTAATTACACTTAAATTTGTATGTAATAGCACATATCAGAGGTGGCTACGTAAGGCTCCTTTAGGAATTTGTAAAAAACCCCAGATGAATCAGATGAAGTAGACAAACATCTTGAAGTAGACATGCAAACCATGTCAGAAAAAATATTCTCTGTAAATATCTACAAACTGTGAAAAAAATTAAAAATTTCAAAGTCATATGTAGACAGTAAGCTTACAGACATATATTTAGGAAAGAAAAAACCCTGGCCTGGTTCTGTTGTTCTGCAGAAATTTAGGCCTGGTTGAATCACTCAACTTCTTGACTCTTCCAGGGTTCCCAGAAGCAGAACTCAGAAAATCTGGTATGCCGTAAAATCTAAATAATTGTTTTAGATTAAGTCAGGTTAGACTGACTGATTTCTTGGAGCATAACTTTTCTTTGCAGTAAAAAAGGGTCTTTCCACATCTGGCAAGAAACATTGCAGCAGATGCTACTGTTCAGGTGTCACCTCACTTGGACTTTTTATGTACAGGCAAGCAGGGCAGGGACAGCTGAAAGCAAGGTGTCAATCAGAAACTACAAAAATTCACTGGTAGAAGGGATAAACAAAGATTCCTCATCCAAAACACAGTGAAACCTATTAAAGTACTATTAAAACCTATTAAAGTACTCCTGCTTGACCTCATTTAGTTCTGGACTCTTCCCAGATGTACTGACAGATTTAATCCTGTTTCTACCTTTTCTGATTTTCAGGGACCATTTTTTGTAGTTTTCCTTCTGGTATTAATTCAGGCAGAAAACCAGCTCATTTTAATTCGTCCTTTTTGGCAGAATAGTGTTTGATGTAAATTGAATATTCTATTTGATGTATGCAACCATAAAAATCCGTGACCTTATAATTAAAGAGGTTCAGCATAAATAAGCCACTATACAAGACTTTTTGGAGTGTGAACAGAAAATCTGGAGTTTCATTTTTCTACAGACCAAGCTTTAACAGGTTTTTTACAGCAGAATCTCAAGACCTTGTGAGTAATTCAGTAACTTAATCCTTGAGGCGTTTAAAAATATTCAAATCGGCCCACTTATTTTTTCAGCATCAGCAAAAGTTTGCTGCTTTTTCACTTGTATAATTAAAATTTACCAGGCAAACTGCATGTCAGTCCAGTTCCAATGTAATTTCATAGCAAATCAAAGTGATCAAGAGAGCAATTTTAACTCTAACTATGCTCTCATGCTGCCATGATTCATTAGTTACAGTACCAATATTCACAGAAGCTGCATATGCAGCACAGATATGGGTAGAAAGAGAATTTAGATTTAGGTTGCAACACTCAGAATCACTTGAAACTTTACATTTAGAAAAATTAATTTCAGGAGTGGAGCAAAGTACACTCTGGCAAGTTGTCATAGCTCAGTAGTTCACTCTCATATCTCATATCCTGTACTACAAGGAGCTGGCTTAATCCATTTCGCTGTTAGATATTTCAGATTGTTGGTAATGGAAATAAGATCAAAGTATATAAACCTTTCTTGGAAGATACAAAATATTCCTTACAGGTCTTTACAATAACTTAATATATCTTGGTAAATTTCCGACTGTCACTGCTTTACATTGGCTAAAACTCTGTAGCTGCTTTTCTGGTGTACTCCAACAGTAAAAAACTTGTAACCTCTGGGTAATTCAGAGTACTCTGTGTGGTAATTCCTTTTTTTTTTTTTTTTTGCCTTTTCTTTTTATCTTGCCTTTGCCATTTCAGTAGCATAATTCATGTTTGTGTTTTACATCCTCATAAACCATTTGTGCTTTTGTGTTTATCTCCTTTTTTCAGAAACCTAAATCAAAATCCACAAGCTTTCAGTGTTGCTCAGCCAACAGCATGCAAGAACAGCAATCAAGGCCCTCACACTTCATTGGAAAGGTTATGTAGTGGCTTGCTCACACTTCATTGGAAAGGTTATGTAGTGGCTTGCTTGTGCATCTCAATAGGCATTCATGTCAATTTTATTTAAGAGTAAAGTAATTCTACAAAAGCTTCTCACTTTTACTGGAAAGCACTGACTGGGAAAAGATTTTTATTCACAAATGCCAGACTAGCTCAAAGTTTGTTGTCTTGAATAGTATTTGATTCAAGCAAAATTTTCATATTTCATTTGGTATCCTGACTCAGTTTATGTTGTATATGCAGGGTTAATACACTCTTACAGAGGATTCTTCATTACACTTTCAGGAGACATGATTAACCTTAGCTAAAAGCAAGAAATTTTAAAAACTGTTTTGTTCCTAGTCCTAGGTTCTGCCAGCTTCTGGAAGATATTTCCCCACATATCTTAGTCTTCAGAATTTAACTCTGATTTAATATCAATAAAATTAGACTGGGCATCAGTATTTAAAGAAGCTTTTGTCTTGTCTCCTGCTCCTCTTTGAGGTGTGACAGTCTCAATATCTGAAATCTTTGGAGACTTTTAGAACAAAGTGTGCAAAGTTCCTTCTTTTTAAGCAAAATAATGCAGAACTTGTTTTGAATGCAAGATTGTAGTGTAAGCTGGTTTAATATGGCCAGTGTGCCATTGTAATGAAAAACAAAGACTGAGTATGGATTCCTAAATCCAGCACAATACTCAAGCTGATATAATTTTTACCTTCATGGGACAAATCTTCTAAGAATTTATTTTAAAAACTGTAGGATCATGTGTCAAAAATCTTACTAAAGCATGACAATGAATGATGAAAAATACTCATTTTTCAAAGTGCAAAAAGTGAGTTATCATACCAGAGATATTAGAGCGCTCTCAGCTTAAACATGATTCTTAATACTGATAGCATAAATGTCAAACTGTCAAATAAAATTACTTGAGATACTTGTTGTTTAAAGGAATGGTCTTTAATCTTCTATCACAGAAAGAGAGGAGATCTGTGGATTAGTGACTAATAAAATATGCACTTATTTGCTAATACACTTAATTTATATTTTTAAAACATCATAACATTGTCTGAGGCAATTTTTGCTTCAAGACAGAGGACTACAGTATAATGAAAATTCTGATTGCAGGTGTTATTGTATGACACCTACAAAAGAATCTTCATTCTGTTCAGCATTTAAAAGCATATTCAAGTTTGAGTATTGTTTGTGTTTTGGACACTTTTGTTCCAGTTAATGCTACCACTATTTTGTCCAGTATACCCTGTGTTTTTCAAAACTCTACAATGTTTTATTTCTATACAGCACAATGGAAGTTTTGCTTTGGTATTGAAAACACAGATTTAGTTATGCATTAGGGTTTCTTTGGTAGGAATCTAGAAATTTTTTGAAAGATTGACATTTAAAAGAAAAAAAAGTACTTTCTCTGAGAAGATTTGGAATATGTTTCATGATAGATCGCCTGACAAAAGTGTTGGAGACGAAATCAGCCTCTGGATATAATACAGAAGGAAAAAGATTTAAAGAACATTGTGGGTTTTAAAAAAAGCACATATCCAGGGAAGAAAAGGCAAAATAAAGGCATGAAAACAAAAAAAGGTTAGAGAAAAAGCTTAAAATATGAGAAAGAGATAGATTCACATAAAATATGTGAAATATCTAATTTTCTTCCTCACACTGAATTTGGATACATCTTCTGCATAACAGATGCAATTTCAAATTTAGCTTTAAGCAACACATACAAATTCAGAAGATTCTGAGAAATAGTGCACCATGACTGCTAGGAAAAAGGTAAAAATTTGTTTAAATCATCCCTCAAAGTTCAAGAAATCTACACCAGTTACACAGTGATGCACATCACACGACATTATTTTGTGGCTTGCTTTTGCATGTCAAATAATGCATTTTTCAGTATTTTTCAGGTGGATATGTGGAAGTTTGTTTTGCAAAACAATTTCAGGTTACTGAAATTAATTAAATACTGCTTTTATTTTATTTTCTTATAAGTAAATAGTTTATATAATTCTGGAACATTGTAAATAGAAATGTTGTTTGTGTGCCAGATATGCAGCTTCTACCACATGCTTCTGTCAAGCTGGATTGTGAAAGGAGGTGTCTTCTCACACAACTATCAGTGAAGCAAAGCTAAATAGCCTGGTGCAGATAAAACATATCTGTTGATATACCTTGTGTTGATAAACCAACATTAGAAAACTGTTGCTGAATTACAGGGAAGAACATATAGAGATGCATAGCTTTTATCATAATAGCTTTCAAAAGCCATAGCTGTCAATAGATAAGATAAACTTCATTAAATTATTAGCACAAAATTTGATAGAGCAACTTTATCTAAATCCCACATTAGCAAAGATAAACACAGATATTGTGATTTATGTCTGACATCAGATTCCTTCAGCTGCTGATATAAATTCTTCCATGCACCCTAAAGGCAAGCTACTAGATAAGGTAACACAGCAGAAGCAGATTCTCATACTTGTGCATGATTTAGACAGTGCTTTAAAGGAACCTTATGTAGCTCTGTAACTGAAGAAATAATGAAGCTTATCTATGTTTTCTTCTTGAATTACTACAAAGGAATACCTGTTACATTTGTAGTAATTAATTTTTTCCTCCTGTTTCCTTCTTGCACCTTTCAGATCCTTCATTTTAAGAAATTTGGAAGACCTCACGTATTGGGGAATTATAGAAAAATATGTGTTTATCTTTTTCCATGGCTTAGGAATCTGGAAGAGTATGTGTCATTATTACTAAAAGTGAAGGCATTAAGATGCACCAAGAGCCAATATCTGCAATTCTTCTGGCATACTGCCACACTTTTGAGGTAGTTCATATTTTCTCTTCATCAAGCAAGGCTCTGATGAGACTGTGGGATTAAACACTCCGTTGAGGAGTTGGTAAGAAGCAAATGCTCTGCTAGCTCAGGAGCTGGTCATTGCTTCAGGGGCCCTCTAAGCACCCTGGGTGATTGCAGAGATAGGAGAGGTTTTACCTTGCACTCGGGGTTGTTGGTACCCAGCAGCCACCACACCTGGATGTCACTGCAAAATGCTTCCAAGGTCTGCAGTGCTGTTACGAGCTCTGAGGAGACTCTTTCTTCTTCCCTCTCCCATTTATTTCTTCTTTCCACTCTTCAAGTTTTGGTTCATGCAGCAGTCCTCACTTTTGCTATTCATAAAAATTGTCCTCTTATTTGTCCTCTTCCATGCATTTACCTGACACCAATGCATGGAAAAACAAAGTCAGTGACTTAGATTATTAGACTGAGTGAACATTAAGGAGTCCTGTGCACAGTAGGAGCAGCCAGGAAGAAAATAATGACAAACCTTATATTCCAACATTTGCTTTGGACTAGCATTAGTCCAGTCCTGGGCACTAGAGGTTCACTACTGTTTGGCACATGTTCAGAGTACATCCTTTGATTTAATTTCAGAAAATTAATTTCCAATAGGAATCCAGTTTGTGTGCTCTGTCTCAGACCTCTCTGGCATGACTCAAAACACAGTAAGTGGGGGATAACTGGGAAATTTCCTCGAATATCACCTCTTATCTGAAATCAAACACTAATACAAATTCATCCTTAGACTTCCTATCCCAGGTCCAAAAATTGAACAGTGGGGTTTGAACTTGCCAAACTGGAATTTTAGGCTTGTAGAAACTATTTAGGTTTACATTCAAATTTGGATCTCAAGTTAAGAAATCTGAAACTTTTAATTGAAAAAAAAGCCTGTTTTCTAGCTAGTTCTGTCCTGGTCTGCCAGCTATGTGGAAATGGGACAATTCATGAGAGTATCCACACCAGCTGCATCAAGTTGCACTCAAGGCTTTTTATATGCTTGCTTTTTTTTTATTTTTGGAGGTTTTCTCATCTGTTCTGCTCTTCTCTGAAGTCTTTCATCTTTGTTCAGAAGGAATTCTCCACTGGCACTTAAAATCTTTGGAGAGAGGATGAACGGTAAAGCATTAATTTACACTGTTAATTGGTGTATAAATTAAACCATGTTCCCTTGAGAGTAGCTGCTTCACAAGTCACATACAAGGAAGGTTGCACTGGCAATTCTGCAGCAATATGCCTTTCTCTGAAATCTTCTGTAGCAAAAATGAGGCAAAATTACTTAGCAAAATGAGATTCAGACAGGAGGAAAAATGGGATAGCAGAAGACAGGGATTATTTTACTACAAGTAACTTAGTTTCTGATAATTTTTTTGCTTTGTCAAAGAAAAATTTTCTGATCTCTGAATCACAAAGTTTTTATTTGTCAGAGTTTCCTAAATTTGTAATGTGAGTCTGTGTCCTCATATTCCCCAGTGCTTGTCCCTAAGTCCCAATCCCATGGCTTTCTGTGCCAATTCTAGCAAACACTGTAATAAAACTGTTCTTACCTTATCCTTACCTTACCTTCTTCTTGTACTGTAGTGTGGGATTGTTTATCCTCACTGTGTACTTTTTCTAAATGGGTATTTAGGAAATATTCTGGGAATATTCTGGGGGAAAAAAAAAAGAGAGAAATCTTATCGCTACCTCCCACAGATTTTATTCTGGGAAGCTCTAAAATACTGGTGAACCAAATTCTCTTTAACTCATTGCCTGTCCCCAAAACATTCTGAAAGGGATGTTTCTTCATGATTCTTTCCATAGCACTTGAATGCACAAAGATCACCACACCAAACTTCTTGTTTTCCCTCAGTTCTGCCCTAGTGTCTCCTTGCCGTAGTGAGGAAGCACCTGGAGTTGCAGTGACAATGACCATGATCCTCCCTGTGGATCATCCCACCTGCCAAACTAACCTGCAGCCTCAGTCTGCCAGTAGCTGGCACACAGGATACTGGCTCAGTCTGGTCTGAGGTCTGGCTGGGACACTTCCCGATGAAAATACCAGCTCATAGGAACTGTATCACTCTGAAGAAATATTTTCCTCTTGAGAAATTGTCAGAAAGAGCAGAAAGAGGTTTCCACTGAATTCAATCTGATTCTGGCCAGCATGTCAAGGGTTAGAGAAGGTTTTAACAAGATTGCTTAAAGATCTAAAAATTCAGCACCTTTTTGATTTTGCATTGCTTATTTACTTCTGCTAGCCTCGTGTAGACAGAAATCATTTCCAAACTTGAAATCATAAGCAAAGTAGTTTCATCTCAGACCAGTTCTAACCAATGGGGGTGTGGAGCTGGATGTGTAGGAAGTAGAGGCTAATAGCAAGTAATAATTGCTTTGTACCCCCAATCATAGACCTACTCCTTTTCTGAACTGTTTGACTAAAAATAATTATTCTGTAGAAGCAACCTGGTGCTGGAGTTTGCCTGACTCCACAGAAATGGGAGACTTATGCTGTGATGCTAAAGGTTTGTACAGGAAAGCACACAAGAACTCATACATAATTCATAGGGGAATAATTTCTAAGATGCAGCACTATTAGTCAGACTATTCAGGGGAAGCCTGTGGAGGATCCCTGCTGCAAACTTCTCCATGTCCATCAAAGACAGATCACAAAGCATTTCCAAATTTGTAGCTGTTGCACGCTAGGAGTAGAATAGAAGTTATGGTAGCACAGATTTCTCATAGTTATTGTTTAGCCCTTTAGATTGTTGTTAGCATCTCGTGGGCCTGAGAGCCTTAAAAGGTCTTTTCATTCTCTAGCATATCTGAGTAATCTGATCAAGGTAAATTTTTTCCCTGGAGGAACAGAATAATCAGGAATAAGTCATTCCATCTAGGTGTGTCAAGGGTCCCCATTCAGTAAGAAACAGAAATTTGCTCTACCATCTTCTCCCTGGGAGAGATGAGAGACAGCTTTGTGAATAGTCTGAACCACACAGAGCTGCAGGGCTCTGACAAATCTTGCCAGGAATTGCTTCCTCAGGTAGAAGGATAATTGCTTCCATAGGTAGAAGACAATGCAGACAGGCAGATACTTTGTCCTGTGCCTATGCATGGCTCAACCCAAAACCACAAGCAGCTACTGCTCTCATCACCTTGGTACAATTCAATAACCTTCCTACTGAAATTCCAGAAGGTACAGTTTAGGAAATGAACATGACAGCAAAGGCAAGTTTACTCTGTGTGTTATGTGTGGCATTTGGCTTCCTGACCAAATATCTACATTTACCTGTCTAAAATGCAGGTGTCTACATATGTGTTCAGTATACAGGTGTCCATTAAAATCAAGTAAGACTAATGAGCTCTTTAGATGATCATGAGGTCATTTGAGTAATTCTCAACTTGCTCAAGTTTTCTGATTAGATATCCACTGACTACAAAGGAGCTTACACAGCTGTCATGCATGAAGTTACCTGTAAGTGTAGTGTCTTGAATTTATGTTTTGAATATAACACTGAAATGAACAAAATATGTCATTCTAGATTTTGTAAAAGTACATAAAAATGCCCCAAATGTGATTGCATGCAAAGGGTATGTCTATAATTTGTTCTCTTTCTGAAGATGAAAAGAAAAAAAGCCCACCAAAATAGGGTTTAGACAAAGGCTTTGGTCTCAGTCTCATAGATGATCATGGCAACTGAAAGATGAGCCTTCAATTAATTAATTTTAGTACCAGTTTCCAGAGTATTTTTTTCCTCTGCATAATCTATCACTTTCATATTAAGATACATCCACAGTACAGAAAAAAGTTATTTCCCATTGGCAAAAACTTTACCAAAATATTGAGGAAAATATAGCCTGAGAATAAATTCACAGCTAACTGAAGTAGTAGCTCAGTGTTCCCAGGATTTTCAGTGTCATCTGTGATGCCAGATTATACAGGAAGACTTTCTGTATGAGATGTAGGAAAAATTGAATGCTTACAGCAATGTGTGAAGGAAGCTATGTAGCAATTAATTACGTATCTGTAAAACTTCCATTCAAGTAAAACCGTACACAGAACCTGCTTTGACTTGCCATCTAACAGTGAATTGCATTTTTATCAAATACCACCTTCTACAAATAGACGGTTTCATCCAGTATACAGTGCATATTGAAAGAGTACAAAATGACCAATGCCTTATTTCCCTCTGTGTTGTCCTTCCCTAGTCTCCTTTTGGGAATTTGTTCTGTCCTTCTTCAACATACAGAACCAAGAATAACTTACAGCACTAGACCAACATGGATACAATCCACCACAACGATGTGTTTTGACCAGAAAAATTGCCAGTTATTCTTTTACTGAGACATAGTAAAAAAGTGTGTGCAGTGCTGTGGTTTTTTGGGTGCAGGGGAAGCATTAAGATTTTAAGTGCCTCTCCCATTTTCACTTTGGCAGTTTCCAAGGGCATTGTTGTGGTTTAACCCCAGCCAGCTGCCAAGCCCCAGTCAGCTGTTCAGTCACTCTCACCAGCAGGATTGGAGTGAGAACTGGAAGGGTAAAAGTAAGAAAACCCATGGGAGATAAAGATGGTTTAATAAGGAAAGCAAAGGCCACACCTATAAACAAAGCAAAGCAAAGAATCAATTCACTGCTTCCCATGGCTGGGCAGGTGTTCAGCCATCTTCAGGAGAGCAGGGCCTCGTCACATGTAATGGTGACTTGAAAAGACAAATGCCATCATTCCAAATTTCTCTGCTGTCCTCCTTCTTCCCTCAATTTTATACACTGATCATGACATTCTGTGGTCTGGAGCATCCCTTTGGTCAGTTGGGGTCACCTGTCCTGGCTGTGTCTCCTCCCAACCGCGCATGCACCAACAACTTCTTCAGTGTGGGAGTATGAAAAGCAGAAAAGGCCGTGGCTCTGCGTTAGCCCTGCTCAGCAATAACAAAAACATCTCTGTATTATCAACTCTGTGTTCAGCACAAATCCAAAACACAACCTCATACCAGCCACAGAATTCATAGCATGAGTAGCTTGGAAGAGACCTTAAAGATCATCAAGCCCGACCCATGCCCTAACACCTCAACTGAACCATGGCACTGAGTGCCACATCCCTGGATGTTTTTAAGAACCACCTCCCCAGGCAGACCATTCCAGAACTTTATCACCCTTTCTGTAAAAACCTTCTTCCTAATATCCAACCTTTATAGCCATTGTGAAGACGATTAATCCTACCCCAGCCAAATTCAGCAAAAGCATCAAATTAGAATCCAACATTAACACAACAAGAAGATAGTTCAACAAATTTGCTTGTAGGCCTCCCAGAAAATAGACCTTTCCATTGTAAGAATTGTAATTTATTTATGGTAAATTCTTGCCTAGATACTTCCTCCACATCTTTAAATATGTATGTGAAGACTGGGACAAATACTGCCGGATGAGTTAAGGAGTTATGATTTCTTTTGGTATACATAAAGTGAGCTCCAAAACAAAAGCAACATTTAGATTTTAAATTGGAAGAGATCATCATGTTAATTTTGGCCTTTTATTCCTCTGCATGAAATTAGAAAATACTTAGCAAGTCTGCCAGGAAAAACAAGCCCCAGATATTTACCATGCAATGCACATTCTCGCTGAAGTACTGTATCACACACTAGATTGGATTTGCAATGCTGAACATAATTTGCTAGAAATTACACAGTTTCTATATTAGCTTGAAATGGTGTCATTTTATCCACAATGGTCCACTTCCCTGGATTGAATTGATGTGTGCATTTATGGAAGACTGAAACTTTAGGTGTTTGTTTTGCTTGAAGGAGGAATCATCAGCTTGTTTATATTAAGATACTGTGCCCATGAGCATTTATACAATTATTTTTGTCATGGTCTATGCAGTGTGAAAATTTCATGTATGTCATAGAGGAAACTAAAACTGATTTCTGCATCTAAGATTTAATCATAATTGCAAGCTAATAACAAATTCAAAGTCCCCACCTGCTGAAGGAGTATTTTAAAGTGTACTCTTTAAAGGAAGTGGGGTTTGTAGTACTGTGTTCTTTGACCTTGTACATTTTGAACCTGCTGGCCAACTTCTAACAGTCTTGATAAAAAGTACAGGAATGTCAAGCTCAGTCAGAACTTTAAAGTTTGTTGAAAATGGGCAGCAGTCTGCTGGGTTACTGCTGGCCACACAGGGTGAAAGGCTTACAAACGTCTTCTTAGGTGCTAAAGAATCTGTGTGCACAAGATATGAAGGAAAGTAAATATGATTAATTTGGCTGCTGACAGAACTATCTTTTGAATTAAACTTTACAGGTTGACTTAGAGTTGAAGATGCTGAAGAGAAACTGATGCTCTCAGGAGGAATGAGAAATTGTCCAAGAACAAATTATTGCTATGGCTATCAAAATTATAATTATTTATTTCCTAAGTATTAGCAAAAAATGGTATTTCACCTTATAAATTTGAATTGTTGATGAAAAATAAGCACTTTGTAATGTCAGAATTTTTCAAATAAAATTTCAGCTATACTCACTTTGGTAGTGAAATATCAGCCACAATTTTTTTTCCATCAAGTTTAAACTATAGTAAAAAAACCCAACAGTGTATTCTATTTAAACAAGTACATATTAACTTGTCTACTGTCTATGCTCATCAATATGTCATGTGTGAATTGTGTGAATTCTTTGTGTGGTAAAATCTCTATGCATGAAAACACATATGAAATGAGACTTAATATGCATGCAAATAAATTACAGCAAGGTTTTTTATTGCATTTTTTAATATGACCTTCATGCATTTGTACTCACATGATATTTATTTCTAAAATATTTAATTTTCATTAGGCTTTTCATATTAAACATTTCATTTACAGATCTGAAAACATATTACAAAGGCAGGCGATATCATTATTCCTGTTTCATTGCAAATTAATAAAACTCAGCAGGAAGGACTTGCTTCACATAGTGTGGCTAGTTAAAACATCTTTAGATATTTTCATAGCTAGATAATGATTAAAGGTTGGGAAATAATAAATGGTCTTTCATTCTTTTTTTTTCCAACAAATGAAAAAATGGGCACAGAGTAATAACATTTTAATCACAGTCTCATGGGATAGCCATGGTGGAGCTGCTGAGGAAGAGACCAGAGCAGCATTTTGGCCCCAGTATAGGTAAAATACGTGCTGGCTTTTCTTTCTGTGGGCAGAGCAACGTGCCAGGTCTCCTGATTTCTGTGCTCTAGGGCTGCTCACACTGCCTCTCAGAGTTAAGTATTACTGCAGCTCTCTGGGTCATTTTTAAAAGACAATCTCACTGTACTTTGTGGATTGCGAATCCTCTTTCAAAGATTTTCCTTTTCTGTTTTTCTTTTTCTTGCTTTTTCTTTTCAGATGCATGTATTTATGTTTGGTGCAAAATAACCTCTCCATACAAAAGGAATCAATATTACCTCAAAGCCCATGCTGGTTCTGATTGTTTGAATCTACAGAAAAAAAATAACAACTGTCACTAAATACAAAAAAATAGCTTGCTGGTTAATACAAGTCTAAGTGAATTGTGGTCCCAAGCAACATCAGCATCCTCCACATTTTGCTATTTATATGTAAGTATCCATCTGTCTGCTGAAGAGTTGTAGGAGAGTAACTAATCTACAGGAAAGCCTTTCATTTACAATTGCCTTATTTAGACTGGGTGGATTAATTTTCTCTACTGCTGAGAGGCAGGTTAATAGGTCCTCCTACTTAAATCTGAGAACAAAGTCAGCATTGCAAGCAAATACATTGCAAAGATTAGCTCTTTTACTTTGTGAGGAGCATTTGTATTATTTTATTTCTGATTTTCACTGATTGCCAGCCATGTTCAGCTACATACTTTCAGTACAAAACACACAGCTAAGCTACACTAGCAACGTGGGGCTTTATCTAGAATGTCACATTACTGTGTTAGCAGTCTTTCTTCTACATTAAGCACTACAGACTGATTTTTTTTTCATATTTGAAAATAATAGCCTTGGCAGAAATAGTTTAGTATTACTATTGTGGCTTTACTCTTCTGTGCATGAATGGCTGTTGTATGCAACCCAAATAATTGTGACAAAACTACAATAACCCTATGTCCACCCCCCAGGAAGAATTTCTTCCCTGCAAGAAACTACAGCATAATTAGTGAAGAAATCCCAGTGAAACTTAGATGACATGTAGGGTTAAGTACCACGGTGAATTAGCTGGCAACTTTACCACAGGCAGTCTCCAAATTGTTTATGAAATGACAGACATTCTGAAAACAAGCACTGGTATTTGAGCAAGTAGGAAATTTTAGCATACTTTTTAAGTCTTTTCAATTGAAGAAAGTCCTAGATTTGTAGCTAACACCTTTCTTCTCTCAAGCACAGAAATATGCTTCCTTGCTTAATAACAAGGAAATCATATTTCACTGAATTCCAGCACCAACCACTCTCTGTCAGATTGAACCCTAGGAAACAAAAGTGGAACAATATGGTTTTTCCCTAGTTTTTTACAGCATTTGATTAACTGTATCATTAATATTGAGCTCTTAAATAAAAGGCTGACTTTCTTAAAGGAGAAATTAGACACTCCACAGGAGATTAAATACTAAAGGTTGAGAAATTTCTGCACTGAAAGAGATTTGAGAAGTTTCTGCACTGAAAGAGATTTGATTCCCTTTGTGTTTGTGTCATTCTTCCTCTGCAGAACCTAGAGAGAAGTTTGTATCATCTCACAATGGCTCTCATCCTTGAGATTGAATAACTCCCCCAGACCAGAACCTGGTGGCTACATTTTACTCTTTTCTGCTGGTAATATTATGGAACATTGCACAGTCTGAATTATTTCAGGGGAATTGAATTATTTGGCAGGGGAAAAAAATCTACTTTGTTAAATCCAGAACCAATTTCTATATGATATTGCAATTGAATGTATGTGAAAGGTACTTTTAGTGCTTTTTTACTGTTGAGCTTTCTCTCTTTTTTGAAATGTAAAGTTCAATCCATGTATTTGACAGATCAGTTTTTAATTAAGTCAAGTGGCTCACAATATTTTTTTTCTTTCACTCCAGCCCTAATTCAGTGATTTTAATGGCTTCTAGTCAGGATTGATGACAGCCACCTGGCCTTTTCCTGAACACCAGTGACACTTCATCTCTGCAAAGAGTAGGAATTTATAACACATGGAAAAACAGTATGAGGAGGACCCACTAAGAATGTCTCCTATTACAGTGGCAGACTTTCCAGGGTAACCTCAGACCTTTCTTGTCACTGTGACCTTGCCACACATACCTAGGGCTGGGGCTGCCCAGGCTGCTCAACACTGTCCAGGAAAAACCCATGGTGATCCCGTGCAGCTCCAGGTCCATGGGAACCCCGCCCCTGACAGCACCCTGGCACTGTCCTTCCTGAAAGAGCCTGCTGCATCCATGCCTGGCATCACCGCTGTGCTGTGTGACCTGTCCCACCTCAGCTCCACCAACCCCTGGGATCATGGCCCTGTGTCTGGTTTCACCCCAGCTGCTCATTCCCTCCCACCTGCTGGGGTGGAAGAGAGAACCAGAAGGGCTGAAGTGAGAAAACTCAGGGGCTGAGATAAAGAGAGTTTAGTAGGTAAAGCTAAAGCCATGAAGGCAGCCAAAGAAGAACAAGGAATTCATGCAACTCTTGCAGAACAAGGCATTTTGTTTCAGGGTATTGCAGAAGCGCTTAGACAATGACATTGCTAGTTTTATGTGGTAAAATTTTCTTATTGTGACCAGCATGACACTTCAGTTATTCTGGCCTGCCCTGCAAAAAATAATTATAGGCTTCTATTAATTTCCTGTTTATATATTAATTGTCTAATATCAAAGTTAGGAAGATTCAAAAACATTGAAAAAGCCTCTTACTCTCTGTGTTCCCCGTACAGAAGCACCCAGTAACAATGTTAGGAACCCAGCAAACTGGTTCACTGAGGTGAATTGAAATATCTTTCTTTTAAGAAACACATAGTAATGAGTTCAATCTGTTGGAAATCTGACTTTCTCTTGGAAAGAAGACTAGGATCCACTTTGGAAATTGATTTCCAAATTAGATGTGGTAGTTGCTAAGACTTTTCTCAGCTACAAAACAGTAGCAAGATGAAAAGTACTTGTGGGCAAGAAGCTGACATGCTGATTTTGTGTTGTACAGATTGATTAAAGGTTGAGGAGGAAGAAGAGACATTTTTCATCCTGATGGTGGAACATAAGATTTCATATTCCTGTGGTGATACTTTAATGAAACTTATCAAAGGGTCTTTTCACAGGCAAAAAGCCTGCCAAGACCACAAACAGATGAGTGACAAAATCCAGTGTCTCAAACAGAGAAATGCAAGCTTTACTATGTTACTGTGTTAGTGATTTGTCTTTTGTTACACCAGTTATGTTCTTTCACTCCTTTCATGCCATTACTAAACCCTCCCTTTTTCTTCTTTGTCCTGAGCTTTTCTCAATGAGCACATGGGATGGAATATGGTCAGTTTGGGTCGGCCACCCTGGCAGGGTCCTCTGTCAGCCTCTCACCACTCCCACTGTTGGGGTAGAGGAGAGAGACAAAACTTTAATTCCCAGGGTGGGAAATGAAACCTACTGGATTCTCTCCCACCATTACCCAGCCCCATCCAGAAGGCCTCAAGCTGGAGGTGCAAGAGGCTGGCAAGGAGCACCACCTGTCCAGGGGACCCAACCTGACAAAAGGACAGTCCACACACACACACAGAGTGGTGTGCTTCAGCTAGAACAGCTCCAGCCAAGAAGCAGAAAGGGGAGAATATTTGCTGTGACAGTGTTTGTGCGAGCAAGCATTATTCATGCTGAGGGTCTGCTGGCCAAGAAGTGCCTGAACATCTCTCTGCCAAGGGGTAGTAATGAATTAATTCCTTTTATTGTCTGCCCTATGTGTGCAGCTTTTGCTTTTCCTGTAAAAATGCCACAACAACGATCCACAAGTCTTTTTCCTCCTTTCTTATGTCTTCTCCCCATCTGCAAAATGGGAAAAAGAAAAGGCTGAGTGGGTGTCAGCTAGGGTGAGCCCACCACAGATATAGATAATAATTCTTCCCTGGTACACCATATTTATATGGTTTACTTTACTTTTAAGATATAAAAAACTATGCTAAGAAAATACTTGCATTTATTTAGTAATTTACCCATATTCAACCAGAACTTGATGTTTTTAATCACACTGACAGATTTTGGCATCAGATCATATAAATTATGATTCTTCATTGTGTCTATCCCTCTCACAAACACTTTGCACAGCTTTCAAGATGGTGTAGAGCACTGTTGGAGAAAGAAAAATGTTCCCAGAGAGGCAGTGCTTGGGAGTATGGGAGCAGAACACCTCAGGCAGTTTGCTGAGGGCAAAGGATTAGTGTGAACCCGTGATCACACACACCAAAGATGTGAAATTTGTTGTCACACTTGAGAGACAAAAGTCACTCAAAATGAGACTCCTTCAGTAAACTCATTTACAGGAATATTATTAGTACTCCTTTTCTGATTAAGGAGAGAAGCTGGATTACAGGGGAAGGGATAATAACAGTTGTCTAACCAGACAGAGGTACAGCTACAGGGAAAAAAATACAGTAAAGTTATGGTAAAAAATGTTCGTGCTGAAGTTTTGGTAGGTCTATCTCTCTTTTTTTATTAATAGCATGGATTATTCTAGAGCTCCTGTGTCCTCATCATTTGTACATATCACTTCTAATATACACTCTTTTAGAGTGTATATTAGAGTGTGTCTTTTAGAAGACATGTGAATTCATGTGACCAAAACTATGTTGCCTTTCTGATTGCCAGCTAATGCCTGACTGCCAGTCCTATTTTCCTTATTATCTCATCTGTTTTTTACAGAGCAAAGTTGTTGAACAATTGCTTTAAACATTTCTCCCCCAATTTTTCTGAATTCTCTATTTTTTTGAGTTTGGCAAAAAAAAAAAAAAAAAAAAAAAGAAGATAAAAATTAGTTTTAAAGACAGAAGAAGGAAGGCAAGGGAGGGAGGGAGGATGGAGTTGCTGCCCTGAGAAATAATTTGGCTTTATAAGTTGCAAACCCGTAAATGTAGGATTTGAAAAGCACCTTATCTTTATGTATTTTTGATACTTGAAAGATCTGTTGCAGATCAGGAGACACACATTCTGTTTGCAAGCTGACAGGCTGCTCTACAGCCTGCTCCCAACTACGTGATCAGGTAACGTAAGAGAATTCTGAGGCACTTGGCAGCTGCACTATGTTTACAAATAAGGGCTTTGGTGGAGCTTATCTGCCTTACACAGGATCTTTGTCTTTGACAGCCAAAGGCTTGACGCTACTGAGATTGTTTGAATGGTATAAATGCTCTTAATATAGAACCTAATATGCACAAAATGCAGATTAATACAGCTTCTGGTGAGTTTTTCTTTACAGACAGTTTATACCTTATGTTTGAACTCTTGTAGGAATTTGAATTTAAGAATAAAGAGCTATAAATAATGTACTTACTCACTGGAAAGAGGTGAATTGTGCTCTGAAAATAAATAAATAAATAAATAAATTCTGATTATTTTGGCTCTGATTATTTTGTAGTAGCTATGGGTAGCTCACTGTCAGGGTGAACAGATTAGTGTGTAGAATGTAGCAATCAAGGATAGAGTTTCCAGCAAAGTAAATGAATGTTCAATTCATTATTTGACCTTAATATTTAACAGAAAACTGATGCTTCTAAACTTCTTTTATTTTTGTTTCTTTTTTTTTTTTTTTTTTTTTTTTTTTTTTTTTTTTTTTTTACTTTTCACAAGGCTTTATTAACTTAATAAAAAGAAAATCTAGAAAATGTAGAGGGGGATGTGCTCTGAGCAACCTGGTCCAGTGGAAGGTGCCCATGGCAGGGGTACTGGAACTAGATGATATTTGAAATCCCTTCCCACCCAAACCATTCTATGATTCTAAGATTTAATGTGGGATCTGTGCCATTCTGACTCTAGATTTTGAGGCTTCACTTTATCTTTTTCATCACCTCATTCTATTTAGTGTCATGGATTCATGTATGTTGTCTGCTGTTTTTTCTAATAATTAGATCTTACTGAGGACTGTGCATTTATGGTCTTAGAATGCTCAAACTTCCTATAATTTCCTCACTATATAAAATAAGTGTCTGATTTTATTTTTATGGTCATGAAAAATCTGTGTATTTTTAAAACAGAAAAAAAAAGTTGATTCAGCAGCAGTGTAGGTCCTATGCTCATGGAGTTCATATAAAACCTAAAATGTTAATCTTGCTCTTTCTCTATCCCAGCAGCTTCCTGCTAAAGATATTTCATGGTGATTCTAGGACTCCTGTTTTAAAACACAGCAGGTTGAAACACAGATTATAGCACAACAGTACTGTGACTATTTTTAGGAAATGATAATTTAGAAAAGCCCTGAGGGATGTCCTGGAGCTATTTTATGCTGCTCCTTAAAATAAAACAAAATACACATGCCATTTACTTTATATAGATTTTATCTTGTCCTCTGTTGGATCTTCTTTTCAGATGACAGTCTTTGCACTAATTGAAACAATTAGCTGAGAGCAGACTTGTCCACATATCTATAAATAGAACTACAGCTTTTAAAAAAAGTTTATGTCTGCAATTTGGTTCTGTTGTTGTTGTTGTTCTTTCTCAGCTTATGTTAAGGATTAGTAGATGGTTTCTCACTTTCTGAAACTGATGCTCAGGAACAAGGAAATTGTGGGTCTGTATTTAGGTTTGGTTTATTTAAAAAAATAATAAAGTAATCTTATTCTTTGCCTTAGGTAGGATGTTGCTCATACATTCAGAAATAATTCAATTCCATTGTAAATAAAGTTTCTTGCCCCAGGGTGTCCGAGTTTGTTAGTAGGTGTCAATATGGTTTGACCACCTGCTCTACTGAAACAATATTTTACAATATTCATCCAGCTCCTTATTGAGACATGACAATATGTGCCCTACCTCCTTAGAAATATGGGGATGTTTTTGTTCCCACAGACAGGAATTGGCTTAGCAAACTGTTTGTGCTTGATGAATAATAGGATCCCTTAATGGATGCCAGTTGCTCCAGGAAAATGTTGTTGTTCTTCTATCATAGCAGGACAAGATAAAGGTCCTCATATTAGTATGAAGGGAAGCTTATTTATAATAGTGCTTAGTCCAAATTAATCTTTCCTGAGCCTACCAAAGGCTGTAGTGAGAAACACAAGTAATTGAAGACACACCAAGTGAAAATTTCAAGGCAAAAATATTGTTGAATATCTTCTGAGCTAAATTCCACTTCAAAGAACTATTTACTGTCTTCAGCATTGTCTTGAAGGAACAGATTTTTTTATACAACATGGCCCGCCCAAAGCAACAAACAAAATCAGTCATTGCATAAAATAAGGGTAGTGTCAGCAAAATGAAAGCAACCATCATTTCTTCATCATGTGCAACATTTAATTACATCCTCAAACATTATATTATCTTTTAAAAATATTAAACTATATACCAACTCTCCTTTTCATTATAAAGGATCCCACCCAGTGACTTTTTCTGGATTGTCCTCTGAGTTTTACTTCCCTTTCCATTTGGGTCTTCAGGCATACATTGTCCTGCAGTTCTCTTGTAACCAGTGTTACAACTCCAGGATGATGTTTTTCATGGACACTGTGACAAATCTTCATTTTCTAGACAGGCAATGACACAGAAGGATTAAGGCAAAAGCCTTTGGCTATGCAGGGACTTTCATGCAGGAGATCTAGAGCACCATGCCTGGAAGAAGTTCATCAGCAGATTAGTGTGAGTAAAGGTGTTGCTCATCTCCAGAAGGATTAATTCAGTAAGAAGTTGCTTTTCCCCAGCAGTGAGAAAGCAGGAGATGGGGATGTCATCCTGCTGGACAGATATCTTTTACCATACCATTTGGTTCTCCTTCACTAAGTCAACTTGTCCATAAATGACTTGGATATTCAAAGGTACTCTAAGGAAGTTTGCTGATGATAGTGAACTGGATGTTCACTTCTGACTCCCTCAAAGGCAGAAGGACCCTGCATAGAGACCTAGACAAATTAGAGATCTGGGCAATCACCAGCTGTATGAAATTTAACAAACGACAAGTTCCAGATTCTGCACCTGGGATGGGGCAACCCTGAGTGTACAAACAGAGAGGAGACTGAGGTGTTGGAAAGCTGCGCCACAGAAAGGGACCTGGGGGTCCTGGTCATTGGCAAGCTGAACATGAGCCAGCAGAGCCCTGGCAGCCAGGAGAGCCAACCCTGTCCTGGAGGGTGTCAGGGACAGCATGGCCAGCTGGGCAAGGGAGGGGATTGTCCCGCTCTGCTCTGAGCTGGGGCGACCTCACCTCAAGTTTTGGGTGTCACAATATAAAAAAGGCATTGAACTTTTAAAGAATGTCCAAAGAAGGGCCACAAGGATGATGAAGGGTCTGAAGGGGAAGCCATATGGGCTGAGGTCACTTGGTCAGCCTGGAGAAGAGGAGACTGAGGGGAGACCTCATTGCAGCTTCCTCATGAGGGAAAGAGGAGGGGCAGGCACTGATCTCTTCTCTCTGGTGACCAGTGACAGGACACAAGAGACTGGCCTGAATTGTGTCAGAGAAGGTCTAGGTTGGATATCAGGAGAAAGGTTCTTCATCCAGAAGGTGACTGGACATTGGAAAGGGCTCCTCAGGGAAGTGGTCACAGCACCAAGCCTGACAGAGCTCAAAAAGCATTTAAACAATGCTCTCAGGAACGTGGTGTGATTCTTGAGGCTGTCCTGTGCAGGGCCAGGAGCTGAACTCAATGATCCTTGTGAGTCCCTTCCAATTTAGGATATTCTATGATTCTACATTCTTACCACCTCTCAGTTCCATTTTCCCTGATTATTGTACTCCCCCCATCCCTTGTACTACCTGGGTTGCTATGCAAATGCATTTCTGCTCTCCTGCTACAATAAAAATTCATTGCAGACAAAATTGACTATTAGGCATCCTTGTAAGCCTGATTTTCTAAGGGCTGCTCGATGACAGGACTCTGCCATTGCCCCTTTTCATTGTAGATTAGAAAAATTATAACAGCAACTGAATGAAATTACCTAAATGTCTTCTTTTCCCCTACTCTTCATCCTCACTGTTTTCTTTTGGATATAGTTTCTAAGTTAACCCAGTTGGGACAGGGATAGGTTGATTTTCCTAGAATAAACAGGGCTAGAAAAATTCCTCAGAACTCCATGGTATTTTCCTCAGAAAGTCTTTTGTCTGCTATGGGAGAGTGGGTGACTTCATTTCTTCAAGGTCATTACTGTCCCAGGTAGCTAAAGTTTTCAAAGTGATTATAAAGTACAATTTTCTTTAAAAGAATAAAATTAGAAAAATAAGTTGATTTAAACAGAGGTGACAATGAAGTCTTCTTTTCCATGTAACTTTCTTCAGCTGGAAGCCATAACTGACCAATAAATTGCTATTATTAATAAGACTTTACCATTCCAAACTGTAGTTAGATCCTTAATTTGTGAATATAGCATTTTACACCATTTAAAAGTGCAAAATGCTTTCCTCCTTGGTTAATTAACACTGGCTAGATACCCACAAGAGCATAACCCTGTAATGCATACAAATAACAAGATTTAATTGATTCTTCTATGGCCTATTAAAAATGCATTGAGGGCCTAAAGGATTTAAAAGGGTAAAATAGAGGAACTCCCAGACTGGCCTCTATCTAACACTGAGACTGCATCTGAAAATTCTAATAAATGGAAAACCATTCCATATGCAATTTTCTAACCAATGTCTAACTTCACAGAAATAACGATTTGGAAGTTAAAACAAGAAATTGTTACTTAATGCTAAGTGTAGTCCTTTATTTTGTAGGGGTTTTAGACTGAATGCAAGATGAGGCAAATAAGTTGAATTCAGCCTCATACATTATTCACAGGGACTGAGCTAACATGATCATTCTTTTTCGTTAAAGCCCTGCAAATAGCACAGCTATTCATTCTAGCACTGTTAATACAATGAAGACGTTAATATGGAATGTCAGTGTCTTAAATCTCTGTTACTATTCTACCAATTCTATGTATCTTTAAACTATTTTTTCTCTATATCCTTGTTTTTTCCAATTTTTATGTTTTCCACCTAATTTTTAATGATTCAAAATACATAAAAATGCAGCACAAAATGAAAAAGTTTACATTTAGGCAATAAACTCATTAAACCATGTTAGTTGCTTTTTATTTCTTGTGCCAGTCGTGTATTGAGAGGAAATAATTAATGGTGAAATCCCTGTTAATGGGTGGCCTGATGACAGGTCTTCTTAGTTCATGTTAACCTCTGTTTGCTTGCAGGCCAAAAACCTCCCATTTTTAATGTCTGTAGCCTTCCTGACCAATTTGGATACTATGGATCTGATTAATTGTTTGGAATGCAGTAGCCCCAGAGGATCTAATCAGACACTAATGTTCTCTGGGACAAGTGTATCCCTTTTTTACATGTGAATAATCGTGCCTGTATACATAGCAGCAGTACTCAGCAGTGTTACAATAAAATAAGCTCACTAATAGATATTCCATTTCCTTGTTTTTTACATGTCTTATGAAGACAAGAGGCAGAGTGGGGAAATGACAGCATGGCACAAAACCTGTAGCAAACCTTGATATATAGCCCAAACTTTGAGATTTATTCCATTGTCTTCCTTGCAAACCCAGCATACAACACAAGCATACATTTTTTTTCTGCTTTGTTGAATCTTTTAACTTCTTTGTACAACTATGAAGCAGTAGTGAACATAGTGTTTTACAACATCCTTGAAAACAGCCATTTTGTTAGTTCTTCACATGCAGACTTTCATGATGTGGTTGTTATATTTCACACCTTCCTGTGTGAATGCCTATACCTCAAGAAGTGTGTGAAACCTATGCAGAGTTTGGATTTTTGCAGCTAAACATGGAAAACTGTCTGTATGGGTTTGTGTAAATCTAGAGCTTAGAATAACCCTATGCCAAATCTAAGAAATGGATTATCAGAATAAATATATTGCACTACCATTTTATGATTCTTGCAAGCAATATCCCAGGCTATTCTGAAAGTAAAAGAAGCTGTTGAAACATTTCCCACAACAAATTTTCTGTCTTACTCACTTTCTGCCCTCTCTTTGGGAGATGTTTAGTCTGGCTTCCTCCTTACTTTCAATGGTGTTGTATGGCTGTCTACCCCTGTAACCTCTAGGAAATGTTTAATTCAGTTTTTTTCAATTCACCTTTGATTTTAGCCTGGTGTTATTGCTGAGGTTCATCTGAATGAGGTGTAAATGTGCAAGGAATCGTTCCAGAAGGGAACACATGGATGCCCTCTTGACACGAATGTATGCAATCCTAACTGGCATGGACTTGGCAGCAGTTAGTTATGTGACTGATTAACTCGTGGGGCTAGGTTGTGATCTCGTGAGCCAGACTGTCAAGCTTAATCATCTTACAAAATGGAAGGCCTCATTAACCCTTCCCATATCTAACAAGAGCCACCATTCCAGGGGCAGTCTTCAGTAGCCAGAGGTGGTCAGCAGAACAAGAGGATTTTGTGAGTTTGAAGCACCAATCTCTCTGAGAAAAAAAGGAAAAGCAAAGAAGAGCAGTTCAACCTATGAAGAATGGAAAATAGTCTAATGGCTTGGATCCTTAATAGCAGATATAAATTTAAATTCCCTCAGCCAAAAGAAGTATTGAAGCTGCATCTCCCAGAATCTGGATGAAGCCACAAACCACAGAATTCTTGCTTTCATTTGAATGAGAGACATCACAAGAAATGAAACTTTAAAATCTCTGTAAGTGTAGGAAACCAAGGTGGTGGAAGGTCATGTCATTGTTTTTTCCCTCTCTAGTAATTTGCTTTATCTATTTAGGTAAAACTTTTTTTTTTTTTAATTCCCATTGACAGGGTCAGGCAGCTAATGGGGATGGGGAGGCTGCTATCTAGAGAAAGACAATAGAAGGGATATGCCCAGGATGTCCTTCTGGACATTTTTACCATTTTTGTCAATCCATCTTTTTTTTTCTCTCTCATACCTGCAGAGGAAGAATCACAGACTAGGCTTTCCTGTTACTGCTTGAGCCTAAATTCCAAATACTATATATAGCTTGAGACTGCTTTCTTGCTTGTTTTATTATAACTGAAAGCTGGCAGATAATTCCTATTTAAAACTCAAACTAGGGCATAGATGCAGTACAGTGTAGCAGCAAGCTCTTTGCCAGAGTTTTGAAGTCTGGCACTCAATCAGCCATGTGAAATGTGGCTTCCAAGTCCTCTGTTACTCGCTTACCAAACCTACTTTCTATTCCTCACTGAAAGATCTGACATTTTGCTACATCCCTAGTAAAAGCCACACTTAAAAACTTCAGTGCCACACTACTCCTATTCTGGAGGTGATACTTGGCAGGTGAAGGCAATTTACAAGTAAAAGAGAAGGATGGTCAAGAGTATCTCAAAATTCAGGTAGAGAAGAAAAAGACAAAAAAGATAGAGCTCTCCTGAACATTTTGGCTGGGAATAGCTACCTCCAATGTGGCACCCAGAAGTGGTAAAAGGATAACAATGTTAAAATTAATGAACCAGACTTAAGTCAGAATAGAAACACCGGGGTTTGCCTTCTGATTGCGCCAGAGAAGGGCAGGTCCACTTCTCCTTCCTAGCCATTTTTCTTTTCCAGCTCTTGTCTCACCACCAGTTTTTCACCAGTCAGTGCTCTATTTCCCTCTCTTGCCCAGCTTCTGCCTATTCTTTAAATTCTACTCTGCTGAAACCCTGAATGCCAGCCTTTCAGGATTAGTCTCTTCCTGCTCTGGACTCCATTCACAGCGCTGCTCTCTGCCTAGCAGTTGCACAGTGGATCCACTTCACCCACTGCACATTACTTATAAGATAAGTGTCAGTCTCAAGACACAGTCAGAGACTGAATCCCACATTCATCTTTGCTTTCCTCGCTGACGTTCTAATACACAATGATTTGTCTTCTGCTGAAGGCACAAACTGTTTGAAATACTGTGGGATTTCACAGCCAGACTCTGCTGCCTCCCTTTCTCCCCAGCTATTCACTTACCTGGCCCTTTGTTCATCTAGTGTCAAGTCATCAAATGTCATCTCGTTTGCGCACTGCTTCAAGAAGAAAAGTAGATTCAGAAACAAGACAACAATACCTGAGGTCTGTATGCATTTCTGTGTATTTGCTCAAATGTGCCATGCATTTGGGTTATGATGGAAAGAGGGCACTGTGGGCAGAACAGGAGATTGAAGATAACACACCAGGAATGAGGGAAATTGTACATGATTGTGTTGAGATTTTGAGGCCTTTAATGCAGTGTCAGGGTTACAAGCTTCCAAAGAGCAGATTTAAATCAGATGCTTGCAGGAGGAAGAATAATGGCTAGAGCAGGGTAAGGGAACTTAAAATTACTCCAAAATTATCTCTGAAATTCCCATTCAAGTATAATCACTCTAGTTAGCTTAGAGCACTGTCCAAGCTACAAAACTCTGTAGTCATCAAGAGGCTGTTTTAGTAGCCATGAGGGAGAGTTGAGGGATGAGAAAATGGTACTGTTCTCAACTGCATGAATTCAAAACTGTCCCAGGATTCCAAACACTCAAAAAATCTAGCAAGTCACCTTTCCAGATATTTTATGCTATGTAAATGAAGCAACAGAAGACTCAAAAATGCAGGTTCATAACCATAAGTAGTAGCAAAATAACTGAGGGCAATAGAAGATTACCATCATTATCACTGTTACATTTTGTCACCTGTGTGTAGTTGTGAATGAGACTGATTCTAGTTGCTCAGTCAGTATAAATAATTCATGCTGGTAAAGCTGATGAGGGAACAAGAAATAATGATGTGATATTTGATACTATATCTTCCTCTGCACATTCATTTGTATTCTGCCAGCGTAGAGGTAAAGTCATGCTGTTTTGAACTTGTCTTTTTAAATGCTATAAATTGTTTTGGTAGATCTTGGCAGTGTAATTACAACTGTCTATATATCAGACAGTATTTAATTTATTTTTTTTTAATTTACAACTACCTATATGTTTTTGGTTTTGCCTTTTTTTTGTTTGCTTTTTTTGGGTTTTTTTTTTTTTGTTTGGTTTTTTTTTGTTTTTGTATTTTCTTTGTTTTTTTGTGTTTTTTTTTTTTTTTTTTTTATTGTAACAGTCTTGGGCAAAAGGATGTAGAAAATATGAAACATTTAAATTTTTTTGCCATAGAGGTGTATCTTTGATTTCAAATAAAGTAGGAAAAAAATGGTTTTTGGGCTTTAAGCCAGAAAAACAGTTATTGCAAACAGTGCCAATGATAAATAACCATCATGGCAGAGGAGAACGATGGAGTGTGAGGAGTTCATTTCTGTATTCATCATTAGAACTCTCTTTCAGCTTGACTTATTATTTTGGTCATTTTTGTTTCTTTCTATATAAATACAACATAAGAAACAAATTGCTGTCAGCATCCTTTGAAAATAGGAAAATGAAAAAATAATTTATTGTTCATAAAACTGTTCAGCAAGTGGCTATTTTCGGGCAAGTGGCTATTTTCGGTGTCAGGTACTCTATTCATCATTACCCTGAATTTGTGCTTAACTTCTGAAATTTGTGAAGCAGAGAATAAAGTTTCATGTCATGATTCCATTGAATATATAAAATATCTATAAATGTTGCAGCTCAGCTGAGATCCCACTGAGATGGAAATCTGTGTGAAGAATTTGCAGGTGCAAGGTTGTGGTCAGTTCTCCTGCTCCAGCTTCCTAACATCATAACCAGGAGAATATGTGGGATGCAGAATGAATTTCCAATGCCTTGTCCCCAGGGCTGTGGGAGAGGATGGAAGGATTGCTGCTTCCAAACATTTCTTTGGGTGTGTGGGGGAGGAGGCAGACCTGGCCTTGCTCACACACTCACCCCCCTCCAACCCAGCCCTGTATTCCAGCCCTGCAGTGGCTGCTCATCCCTGGCACAGCAGAGGCAATGATCCATACCCCAAATCTGGGAGCCCCTAACCCAGCTCCTGAGTGCCCACATTACTGGAGTCCCACCTTAGGGGAAGAGCCCAAGCTGGCCAAGGAGTATTTAAGGCCAAACATTCCACAAGAACACAACTTGACCTTGCCTCCTCTTGGAATTTCTATCAGCTGAACGCCACTGGCACCCAGGAATGGTAATTGTGTAATGTAGGTAGTTATGTAAGGTAGTTTGTGGTAATTGGGAGTGGGGCTGTGGCTGAGCCTCATCCCCAACGGGCCACAGCTGTGAGCAGCAGGTGAGCAGCACTGACAGCAATGAGCCATGGAGGGCCAGGGGCACTGACCAACCACCAAAGGGAGCAGAGGGCACGCAGGTGCAATGCATCAACATGAGGGTATAAAAGGTTAAAGAAGAAGGCAAGCAGATGCTTGAAGTCTTCTGAAGTGGTATGGTGTAACTCTGTGTGAGATGAAGTCTTCTGCTGTTATGTGCTAGTACTCTGTGCCTTATGGCCACCTCAGTTGTAACATGCTCTGTGACCGTGTAAGTCCTTTGCTATATGTTCTCTTTCTCTTGTTCCTCTAATTCTCTCTTCTTGGAATTTTTGAGTAACTTAAAATGAAATGGGCTTAGAGTTTGCTAAATTGAATGGACTGTGTTGATGTGTTAAGAAGTTTTTTACATTGGTTGAATGTTACTCTTAATTTTTGCCAAAGCTCTTTGGTTTTTCTGAAGTTGCCAGTAAAATTTCTTTTTGCTTCTTGGGAATATCTTGTCAGTACTTCTCCTGTGTGACTAACTCAAAGCACATGAACAACTGTAAGGCCTTTCCGAAGTCCTACTGAGTGAGTCTTTTGGGGACTAACAGGCTGTCAGGTGCTGTTTTCCTGTATGTCCAAGGGAAGGAAATACCCTCAATGATGAATGTAGGTGGTGAGTAATTTGAAAGGTGTCAAAGTCCTCCTAGTTAGTGTAGTGCTGCTGGGGAAGCAGCTGAATATCAGTACTAAGGCCAGTGTTCACATAAAAGAAGATGGCTATTTAACCATCTTTACAAGTACAAATCTAACAAGCTTTGTTTCATAAAACAGCAGATCAGATCCTCTCAGGATTATGTGGGGGCAGTACTTGAAAGAGTACTGGGGTTTGATTTTTTTCCTTAATTCAAGTTAGTGCTACCTCTGAGATTGTGTTAACATGTTAAATAATTTGCTAAAAAGAAGAAACTTAATTACATTCCTCCCTGAGATGCAAAAAGTATGACCAGAGGGAAAAACCAAGGTTTTCAAAATACAGGTAAAGCTGTATGAGCTCTATGGTAGAATACTGATAAATACAGGTATTTCTATACAGTATACCATTGAGCTGTATGGAAAAGTACTACCCAAAGGATCATCTCTCATCTTTATTGCAATGCCTAAAAATACCAAAAATAGGAGAACACTCCTGCTCAGGATAGTGGGCTGTGTTCTGCCCCCAGTATCATGCTGGCCCATTAAGACTGGTCAGGCTGCAGGTCTCAGGCCAATATGCATAATGTGTGCTGCTGTCTCCTCTGTTTCTAGAGACAGGCTATCTCTTCTTGGAACTGCCATACCTTTCAATTACAGAATCACAATTCAACATGAAATGTCTTAGAAAAGATAAAGCAAAGCCATAAAAATATAGGAATGGACCTTCAGGCAAAACGAAAAGTTTTTCCTATATTTTTTCCATTTCTTGTTTACCCTTTTTCCAGTATGTGGCAAACAAAAAAACAAAAAGCATTACCAACCTATCAACTGGCATGGTAGTAGATAAGACAACAGAGAAGAAGAAGCTAAAATGTTAAAACACTGTGAATAAAAGCTTAAAAATATTTAGTTCAAATGTCAAGAATGGAAGGTCTTTGAAATGCCATAGCTGAAAATATAGGGCCAGCAGGATACAAATTTTAGAGTATGGAATATTTTTCTAATTCTGATATTAAGAATACATTTATTTATACAATAAGTCATGCAGTAAAAGGTGTTTTAAATTTAAAATCTGTTTTAAAACCTCACTTGAAAAGTTGATAAGAAGTGCAGAGGAGTGATTGGAAAAACCTTTAATGTCTGTGAAAACAATGTCAGGTCGAATGACTGGATGATGATACACAGAAAGACTTGGAAAGTGAAGTTTAATTTTGGCAGCATTTTAAATGTATGTATTTGGCAACATCCTCAGCCAAAATGTATTACATAGGTGGCAGAAGACAGGATCCAAGATCACTTACTGCTTTTTGCTGGAATTGCATGAAAGTTCATTCACTCTAACTCATTCCTTTGCTTTTTACTCACTTCCTCATCCTTGGCAAGGGGAATGCAATGGAGAAGCATAGAAAAAGTGCTGTGAGGAAGGTCTTGTCAGATGATACCCCTGTGTATTGGGATAAGGTTTACAATAATTTACATCAGTAGAAAACCCCAGACTTATCTGCCAGCAGACTCCTGAAATCAATGGTCTGTAACTGCTTTTGGATTTCTTCTTTTCATCTCTCAATGTACTGCAAGAAAGAATGGATTTCCTAGGACCCCATCCGAAATAAGAAGTTACTGGCTTGTTTTGATTTTTTTTTTCAGAGAGTAGAAGGAGTAAGGAAATAATATATTGCCTCTGTTTAGAATTAGGGGATATTTATGTGGTTTGATATGATCTTGATCTACCACTGAAATAACCATACATATATGCATGGCTATGATTTGAAAGTTTCAGTGTTTTCTGACTTTTGCATATTATCAAATACATTGTATTGTTTTGTGGATTAAACTCTTATGGAAAAGGTGGTGAGCAAATAGAAAAGAAAGTGCTACCTAACAAAGAAGCCATCTGTTCTAATGCCACAAATAAAAAATCTATTTTGAATCACTTGCATGGCTTGTACATCTTGCCTTCTCAGTGTGCGTATACAGTACATTTAAGCTCAGATCAGAGACCTTCCTGGTTGGCATTGGCTAAAGACTCTGTGAATATGCTGAAGATATGGGCTCTGAGAAAGAAAAAAACAAGCTGCTGAAAACAAAATGTTAGCACTTTTGTAAATCTGCCAAGATTTTCAATATAACTGCCAACAGTTTGATGTTCAGAGGAACTCGGCAGAATTGCTAGCATGCATGCTGCATAAATGGCTATTCATTAGAAAGATGCTGTAGTTTATATGTGACTGCTTTCTTTGGCTGTCTAATATATCGAGTATGGTGCTTGTTTTGTACTGTGAAAAACTTTCTCCATTACCATAGTAACCTCTTGCATGTTGGCGGAAGCTGATGTCATTCACGGTATTATTCATTCTCAGTGAATTGGTCCTCAAAGTGCTAACAAGTTCCAGGGAGATAAAGAACACTAAGTATACATTCTGGTTAAACACAATTTAACCCCTTTACCTCACTGGTTTCCTGGAGATAAATAGGTACATATATTTGATATATACATGTATTTAATTCCTTTAGTATTTCTTTGGTATTGCTGAGGAGAAAGGTTAAAATGGCACATTTGTCTAGCATAATACTGGAATAAAGTGAAAAGGCAGTAGTCCTATTTATTCTCAGACATCTCAGTATTGCAGGTCAACCTATTGAAGGAAAAATAATTTAGCAGTCTTTTCTATTTAACTATTCACCTAAAATTCCTTCATTCTTCATCATTACCAATAGTAGCTATTGTAAAATAAAAACTTTTCTCTAAGTATCTTTAACACATTTGCTTATTAAACAAATCTAAAATTTTAATAGGTTTTCTTTGAACATATTCTTCAGGTACTCTGTTATTGAAGTACTAGCACAAAACTAGGCATTTGGTTTTGATTGGAGTGGGAATAGGATCAAATTGTAGAAGAAGACAACTCTTATCTTATCTGTACTAATATATAACCTAGAAACCTTGGTATTTTCTAAAAAATCCCTTGTCTTTGAACTTCATGTCTCAGGTGCAGCGGTGTGGGGAGGGGGGTGTGGTAGCAAAGGGCTATTAATCACTTCCAGGCCAAGGACAGGGAGGTAGAAAGACATTATCCTCAAACTTTTTCCTCTCCCTTTCCACAGTATCTACACACAAACACAGGGAGAAGGAGACTGTCTGTGTCAAAGTCTGAAGGGGCAGAAAAGAAGAAACAAGCCTCCCTTGCTGTGCTGAGTGCAGCTGTGTGACTGCTAGAAGGGGAGACAAGGGTGGCATGGAAATAAACCTGTTAGAGATTGGTTCCACTGGATTTGTTGAAATCCCCTCCAGTACAGCCTTACTCAAAGAAGCATAAAGTCTACTGTACTTTTCTCTACAGTTCTATAGAATGTTTGCTGGTTCTTTACCAAGGTTCTTCTTAGATAAGGGAAATCTGATCCTCTGTGGGCAAAACCCATCCAAAACTTAAGCAAGGCACCACAACAAATTGCATGAAGGTCTATAACTAAAGCAATGGCTCAGCACTTCTTCATTGAAATACCAATGATGGCATCATGTGTTTATCAGATGAACTGAACAGGAGAGTTCATCGGTATTGCTGTGTATGGGCTGTCTAATCTCAGGTGCACACCTTCCACTCTGCTGGTGCAAGGTCAAGTACAACAGATCTCTGGGTGATTTTGTCAAGGCTGTCATAATAAGCATAAATCTAAGCTGAGAATTACCAACAGTGCTGAAAGTGTTTGCCTTTTACTTCAGGGAAATGGAGATAATGGTGGACAAGACAAGCTGACTCAGTCTAAACCCTGTATTTGTTGCCTACCAGTAAAGAAGCCTGTAGTTGAAGAGAGCATGAATACCAGAGCTGTGGTGGTGTTGTAATAAGAATATTATTAGTAAAATCAATCTTTCCTTGGTCCCTGTATGCAGTAAAGGTATCAGTTTGTTGAGCTGAAATGACAATGACCCTTCTTATTTCTTCATTAGTGTTTTCTTTGCTGTTTCCAATAATTTCTTTTAAATTTGTAGATTAAGGTCACTTGCTTTGAATCATACAATTTAAATGAATATTGATTTGCTGATTTAAACTTCAACACTACCTCACAGAAGTATAATATCCATCTTTATCTGTTTTACTTTAAAAATAAGTATTGAATTTTGTGCATGTATAAAAGTTTAACTAAATCAGGGTCTGAATTTCCCAGCCTTGCCACTACTATTTTAATTCCATTAGTAGGACATTTGAACAGGGATTAAATGGCTTGTGAGAGGTTTCAGAGATCTAGTAAAACAAATGGAAATATATATTTTTTTTTTTAATATGCCTAATTGATTGGTTAAGCCATCTGAGGAATTTCTGTTCCTTGTGTGGAAAATTTTCTGCCCTGAAATGTTAATTCAAATAAGAATATGTATGTTCTATTTGCATTATTAATGTAAAAAATGAAATGAAAAGCATTCTGTTATCCAGGATGACAGATAAAATTCCATTTGTGCTAGTGGTAACCAGAAAATTTCAGGAACCTGCCAGAAAAATGTGTAAATCACCTTCTTTTTCATTTTTCCCAATGACTATAAAAGTGGCTAGCAAACACTTTATTTTTTAAAGAAGCTTTAAAGTAATATTAAAAAGCAATATTTGGCAGAAATTTAGAAAAAAATCATGCTGGACAACAATCAGGATAAACAATATTTAAACAATGTTGTTAAACAATATTGTTTAAACATTGTTTAACAATATTTTTTCTTTTTCCAAACAAAATGGAGAGTGCTGGTGCGGTTCATTTGACTAAATGATTAGTGGCACTACTGAGAATCACTCACTTTATTCAGACTACCTAAGGTTATGACATGGGTAGATTAATCTAAGAAGTTCCAACAAGAACCACCTTTACTCCCAGTCCTTCAGACCGATTCAAAGGAAACTGGATGCAGATGGTCGAATTTTAATTTTTTTTTCTGGATATATGAGTTTCATCCATTATATTTGAGTAGCTTCACAAAACCTGTAAAGCCAGTTTCAGCCTATTCCTAGAGTGTGAATGCCCAGCAGATATTGAGCTGTTGCTAGAACCATGGGTGAAATTCAGGAAGTCTCCATGAAAGATATTAATCAACAGCCAGTGGAGACTGCCAGGCTGATTTTTCCTGTGGGGTGGAGGAATACCACTGCTGACTGAAGGCACTGTCTGTCACAGACATCTTTTATGAGAAATCCTTTCTTTAGGATTTTTCCTCCTGAGAGGCTTCAGGAACAAAATGTAAACAATGGTTATCTGCTGCTGTGGAATGAAACAGGTGGATCTTTGATTGGTCCATGTTGGTTGTTTCTAATTAATGGCCAATCAAAGTGAGCTGGCTCGGACAGGGAGTCTGAGCCACAAGCCTTTGTTATCATTCCTTCCTATTCTATTCTTAGCCTTCTGATGAAATCCTTTCTTGTATTATCTTAGTATAATTTTAATATAATATATATCATAATATAGTAAATTAAGCCTTCTGAAACATGGAGTCAGATCCTCATCTCTTCTTTCATCTTAAGACCCCTGTGAACACATTCACACACTGTCCTCAGCTGTGGCTCTGTGCAAGGCAGAAGGAGAGGAGTTTGTCAGGGTTTGTGCTGTGGCCCTGAACAAGGGGATTCTTATCTGTTCATCCAAGATCATGAGCGTAGTCCTAAGGTTATGTAGAGATATGTGCCAGTTAAGCATTGTCATCTTTTCTGGAAAGGATAGGGACAGAAGGATGAAACTCCTTCTGTTATCCAGCTCCTCCCTTTCTTCCTCTTGCTCCCCTCTGTTTACCTTCAGCTTCCTTTGTGATTGTGCCCAAGTTGTCAAGGTCCTTTCAAACACCTCAGGGCTACACCTCATAGATTTCTTGCCAAGACTATCACCATTTTTTCCTACTACCACTAGAAACTCTTCATTTTATCACCAGGATGCAAATAAAACCTTTGGAAATTGTGGGAACTGTGCAGTAAAAGATTATCTGGCTGACCCACAGAGAACCCAAGAAGTATATAGGACATTGCTTGGTGTGTCAGAAACCCATTTTTAGTTTGTGGGTCTGCCTTATTCAGGCTCGTGGCTAAACCTCATTGGAGTTATGAGGAACAGATCTCATTCTAACCAGCTACCTCTCCATTTAGTAACTCTGGTAGGCTATGGGCATGCATGTTATTATTTACTACACTTCACTGATTGCACTTTTGCATGCTCTTCTCTTGAGAAATATTTTTCCTGAAAAAAATGTGGTTTTGAACCAGCAGTATGAAGGAATTGATCCTATGAATAAAAAGTTTGTCTCAAAATACCTGTTTCTAAAAATGATTCACTAAGAATTTAAAGTAGCTGGAGCCACACTGTTACTGAACTAAAGCTAAATGCAGATATTCACTGCCTTGAATTGGTGTAACAGACATGAAGTTCATGTGTTTTACCCTTGAACAACAAGGCTGAAGAAACAATGTTTTGACCTTAGAAGCAAAAAAAATTCTGCACCTAACCCCAGCATGTAAATCACTCACACAATCATGAAAATGATAACAATCTACAGAACGATTATCTCAGGTTAGGCATTTCACAGACTCAGGCTGAAATACTAAGTATAGAGTTTTCTGAACAATTACTTCTGCCAATGTAACATATCTCCCTCTGAAAAGCTAATGACACCCAATTCAATATTTTACATGCAGCAATGACCAAGCAGCTGAAGCTCTTGGTAACCCAATCCTTCATTGACACATCAACGATTAGTAGTTTTATGGTTCTGATAGGCCCTTATGGAGTCATAAATTCAGATCAGCAGTGGTGCTATTCAGAGGTTTGTAGCTGCTCCAGTATTTAAAGTCTTGTGCTTCCACAAACTAATTGTCAAGAAGATATGTGGCATATTAAAATGCTATGTACCTTGATTAATGCAAACCCATGAATAGCAATCAATGTCTTTGTCAAGCTTAGCATCTGGTCCCCTCTGTAGAATAGATCAGGATACAGGGAAAATCCAGAGCAGAACTGTTAGGTGTTCTTGTGTTGTGCTTTCCACTATGGCCTCAAAGTGAACCTCACAATACAAAATGTGAGATAAACTTTGACACTTTCTTTTTAATTTTTCTTACCAGTTTTAAAATGCCATTCTCTCTACTGTAATTAGCTAACTGGCAGAATAGAAAATGACATATGACTCTCCAGGTTAAGATATAGAAATCTAAACTGGAAAACAAAGTCCTTATTGCTGAATTTAGATA
The DNA here is from genome assembly GCF_027579445.1 of Ammospiza nelsoni. Taxonomy (NCBI): domain Eukaryota; kingdom Metazoa; phylum Chordata; class Aves; order Passeriformes; family Passerellidae; genus Ammospiza; species Ammospiza nelsoni. The sequence goes on along the minus strand of NC_080634.1, from coordinate 96,174,925 downwards.
GTAGAGCTGGAGCCAGAAAGCAATCTGATCAGGCTATTGTCTTACCTGAAAAAATAAATAAACACAGATGAGTGTAATTTGAAATGACAGACACAAAAATACTGTGAAATTCATGCACACTTCAATGGATACAAAATTTTTATCCTTGACTTACTTTCATAATGTTTCATTAACCTTGGTGGAAGACTAGCAAAGATATTTGTTCAATAGAAGCGAGCCAGGCTGCTGTGTATTGGTAATGTATAAATAAAGATCTCTGTTCTGAAAGGGTGACTCCTTCTCATTTCCCTGGTTCCTTTCTCTGTTCCCTTTTCACTTTTCCTGATGTTTCTGTTACACTGCATGAGCTCTCCTGTAAAAAGAATGGTGTTTAATATAGGTGTTCTGCAACAAGCAATAGATTTATCCTTTGATGTGTAGATCCTAAGTCAGTTTCTTCATTTCATATTTTTACATCAGCTGCCATGTCTCTAGCCATAGCAGATTATTTACTTATCTGTGCATTTATTTTCTTTGGCATAACCTGTCCATTTGTGTTCATGCAGCAAAATTGGATTGCATTCAAAGTTATAAAATTAGGTATGTTTGGCTTGATTAAAAATATGCTTTCTCCCTTTCCCTGACTCAAATCTTCTCATACCCACTTTTCCTTTCTGAGACCACTTTGGTTCTGGCTGCCTAGAAACCTTTTACTGTCCTCACTTCACCTCATGCAATTTGCATGAACAAGTGTCTCCCAGCTTTGAGGCAATGATTCACACCTCCTACCTAAGCTTTTAGCTGTCAAACTAGAGATGTTTTTCTTCTACAACTGAGCACTCCACTAAAATGCCACCAACACAGCTCCAGAGTGTGTGTTGTATCTGCATGGGACAAGCAGAGACAGTCTCCTGCGTCTGTTCTTTCCAAGGTACATAGTTGAAATTATATTTCTGGTGAAAATCATTAAGTCTAATAAAATCATAGAATGGCTTGTGTTGGAAGGGTCCTTAAAGATCTTTCAGTTCCAAGACTCCTGCCATGGGTAAGGGTACCTTCCATTAGACCAGGCTGCTCAGAGCTCCACACAGTGTGGCCTTGAATACTTGCAGGGATGAGACATTCACAAGTTGAGCACATCTTGAGGAGATTGAAGAGTTAGCATGAAAATATTATTTACTTAAAAAAAGGTGGAAAAGTGAAAGGCAATCCACTTAAACATAAGAAGGCAGCTTTAAATCAACCACAGAGGTTCAGTTCCATTTCCTGTGAAATAGGAATTTCTGAGCTGCAGAAGGAATGCTGCTCTTATTCATGTTATTCCAGTGGCATGCTTGGCATTTTGGTAGAGCTCAGGCTATGGGAATGACCATGCTTTCTTACAGAATCTCCCTAGGCTTTTACTCGTAAAAATACTGTGTGGACCCACACTAGAATTTCCTACCAACAGCAGCTTACAGAAATGAACTGATTATTTCAAACTACTTCAAATTCCTTCTGATTCAGAATTTCATCCCCTGATGATATATAATGACAGTGCTCTGGGGGAGAAGCAAGGAGCGATGATTTGTTTGAAGGTTAGTGTCAAATGTGACAGCAAATTAGATTCATAACTATCAATACAAGAATGAATGAATGAACTGCAATATAATTCTTTGTAGAATACACAAAGATTGGAAATTATGCTTGAGTAATTTTCTGCTCATATTGGGGTTTGTATAGATTCAGTTAACATCAGTGGGTCTTTAGTTCACCATTACAAAGATTTTATCCAAATTTTGGGCTTTTTTTAATCTGCCAAATTAGTTTTACAGTGAACATCACTAACTTCAAATATCAATGTGGGGAATTTTTGTTGCCTTCCTTCTAATTTGTGACTTTACAAAAAAAGAGTTGGACATGTTTCTATATCAGCAAACTAATGAAAACTAAAAAACTGGAAAGCTTTATATGCATCAGATGATAAACTGACCTTTGAGGCCTTCTAATAGAAGAAGAATCATCTTTGGAAACAGAATCAATATTGCTATTTTAATGAAATGTTGCCAGTTTAGTGGAGTAATTCAATATTTTATTAACTGTTAGAATTGTATTTTCATATGGTTTGCCTGCTGGAAAACAGTGCATCTACCCAGCAGAGTTCTGTGTCCTGCAGAGCCAGCAGTGGAAGCTTGGGTACAGGAACCACACAGAGCAGCACTGGGATTATGTTGTGATGCCAGTGATATCAGTGCCAATGTGTTGAGAGCTGGGCATGCATTTCTGTGCGGCACTGGAGTTTGGAGCTAGGGAATTTGATACAGGAGGAATGACTGAGGATGCTGGGGAAACAGGGAGACCTTGGTTTGATGCCTTGTTTGAGTATCCATAATCAATTCTTCAAGGAAGCACCGGAAGTGAGGTCTTCCCTCAGCCTGATAGTGTGCCCTAACCACAAAGGGACAAAATCTTTCTCGCTCTTTAGCAGCTCATTGAGCCAGAATTATGTAAAATAATACCCTAGGAAGAACAAATTTAATGTACAGTCTGTTCTGAGCTCTTCCTATGAAGGTGAATTTCACAAGACAACTCAGTCAAACTGGGGGCTGCCTGCTGCAGTCCCAGGGCAATCCCCATCTCCTTTTGCTGGCCCTACAGCTGCTTGCACTCTGCTTCCTTCCCATCCACCCAGCAGTGACTCTCAGAACATTTTCAAGCATCTAAACTAGCTATGAAGAAATGTTTAGCTTTCTTCAAATTTTGCTCCAACAGAGGAAGCATTAGGATCAGGACTGCCACCTTTAGGACATCAAATAGCTCCCAAACCAGCTTAGCTGCATTGTAAATGTACACCTACAGGGGAAACAGCAAACTAATTTAGTGCTGGAGTTCTGTGGCATCTAAACATTTCTTCCATTAGAGTGAAGTAGGCACCAGAAAACACTAAGATATAAACATTTTTTTTTTCATACCAGTGCTCCTCTTTCTCTTCTTCCAAGGACAAAATATGGATTGCTTGTTCATTTCTAGATACATAGTTGTTATTGTTTTGTAACTTTTTCAGTTTTTGGTTTTGAGAAAGTCTTTCAGGTTGCAGGGATTTTCCTCTATGTTTTGTCTCACATGAGACACCTCAATGATTTGAAACACAATTGGCCTTGTAAATAAACTTCTGGATGTCAGTGTTTGCAATAATGGGGCTTACCTCGGTGCTACTGGCAACAATTTCACTTTGTCATGAAATACTGGCTTTAAAGTACCTTTGCTGAAGTACTTTACACTACCATCACTTTATGTTCATTTTAGATGTTTAGACCCTAGTCCTTCAAATAGAGAAGGTGTCTCTAGAATAAATCTGCATTACAGAAGAAGTCAAAGGAAAAATCAGACATCACAAATCTAGGAGATCCTTTCTACCTGAGACATTGGCCTTTTCTGTACTGAGTTAAAATCAATAGGAAATGACAGATCTTATACATGAAAGTTGCTTACAGAGCACAAGGAAGAAATTGCCTTCCTTTTGCATAACTGTTGATTATTTAGAGGGCTTTGTAAACAAACAAAGAGCCATTGAAGGCTTTCCTCAGCCCCAGAAGGTTTCAGTACACTTTTGAAGAAAGTGCTTCAGAGAGAAGGCAGCCAGAATTCAAAGTCAAGGAACCAGAAGGCATCATTCAAGGATTTAACCTTCAGAAGTCTGAATGAAGGTCTTAATTCTGATATCTATAGTGTGCGATATCAGGATAAAAACTATTCTGGGAGCATATTTCCTAATTGATTACACAATTATGAAGGTAAAGACCAGGCTCTCCTTTCTTTCAGTCCTCGTAGCTTGTGTGCTGATCTACACACTCTTGAGTGCTGGTTCAGCTTCCAGATGTGGGGAATTGTGTGCTCTGCCCCCAACACTGCACTCCACACACCCTGCTGCCTGTATCTAATCTGTCTACAGGGACAGTAGCTAATCACTTGCATACCAGATCCCTATAATTTCATGTGAATAATTCTGTGATCAGATCCACGATTCATAGCTTGAGCTTCTCTGGAAAACCTGGAGTGTGTTTCAGATGTGGACTGGTTACATGTGGATCACAATTGGGCTTTAAATGAGCTTATACCCCATACAACTGAACTTGCATCAGTAGTGCAGGTGCTATCATCAGGTAAGCAGGGACCATTCGAGACAAAGTGAAGGGTAAACTAATATTTAGTTATTTATATTCTATAGCATTTCATAGCGCGTACGTATCTGGATATTCTGTGTATCATTGGCATGCCAGCTAGGTCTAGAAAGGATTGTGGGAGCAGGTAGCACTTTTTTCTGTAAATACAACCCTGAAGTGACTTTTGGCCCATGTGGGGTGCAGGCTATACCCTGCAAACAGAGGAAATCAGTGGGTGAATCCTGCTAGGATAGAAAAGATGGCTCCTATTGAGAGGATGTAGTGGAAGACTACATAGCATGCGTTGTGTAGGGCAGTTTCTAGTGAGGACTTTGATAGGATGCTTCCTGTTAAGCCTTCATTGAAAAACGATGCTCTGATATGCACTTTAGCTAGAACTTAGGCAGGGTTCTCATCTGTGGGCGAAAGATCTTAACAGCCAGTCTCCCTAGTCAATTAGGTGGCAAAAGACTGTCGCTGAGGCTTGTAACTTCCCTGCCTTTATGTTTGTGCAAGATTTCTAGCTACAGTGCTAGGAAACACAGCTCTAAAGCAGTAGGGCGTGAGCAAGCTGCTCATAGTACCGGGACAGAAACAGATACATCCAAGCTGCCATTTGTTCTGTAACTACAACCTCGTAAGAACTGTTGATTTTGCATCCATCTCACGGGGTGATAATTATGACATTGCCAGCGATTCTCTTTTGTTGGGCATTAGGTGCCAGTAGGCAATCAAGTGGGGGCTTTGTTGTGTTGAAGTACACGTAGACTGCTCCCACACTCACAGCCTTCCCGGACCTTTTCCTTCGAGCAGTCTGCCGAAGGAGAGGGGCGGACAAAGCCCGTCAAACCCCGAAAAAGCAGCAGCCCTTTGCGGGGGGCCCCGGTGAGCTCCGAGCACGGCAGGTGAGCAATGCAGAAGGATGCAAGCGGGGTTCGGCGGGGCGGCTGCCGGGGTGCGGGGTGTCTGCCCGGGCAGGTAGCGGGGCGGTGCCGGGAGAGCCGGCCCGGCCGCTGGGCACCGCTCCGCATCCCTCCCTCCCTGCCTCCCTCCCTTCCTTGCTTCGCTTCGCATCGCGGGGAGGCGGCGGCGAGGGGCGGGCGGGGAGGAGTGCCGGGGGAGGCAGAGGCGGCGCGGCTCGGCTCGGCTCGGCACGGCAAGGCAAAGAAAGACCCCCGGAGAAAGTGGAAGTGCGCCGCGCCCCGCCGCTGCCCGGCACCGGCACAGGGGCGGCCCCTCAGCCTGGCCTCGTCCCCCCGAGGTGAGTGCCGCCCTGGGGAGGGAGGGATGAGGGCGGGGGCCCGGCGGGCGCGCACCGCAGCGGGGGTGATGCCCTGCAGGTCTCCCGTGCCGGGAGCGGGCTGGTGAGGAGGCGCCTTTTGCGGACGGGCTTGGTCGGTGTTGTCTTGTGAGTATTAGCGGAGCGAGGAGGGTGGTGGTGTGTGAGCGTTTTCATCTGTTCCGTGTTGCTTTTTGTCCGTGTGTCCGTGCCCGGCCCCGGCGGGCTCCGCAGGACCCGCCCGCGCCGCCGGCGGGCAGCGAGCCGGGGGAGCCCGGGGTCAGCGCGGGGCTCATTGTGTGCTGGGGGCAGAACCCAGCCCGGGCTCCGTCAGACGGGCACTTGGCTCAACCAGCCCCTTTGTGGATGCCCTTCCCGAGCCCCCGGTTGGGGCGGAGAGGCTGCCCGGATCCTGCCAGCCCGCTGGTGGAAATCTGTGCTGACAGGCAGCTGGATGGAGATTTTCTGATAAACGTTTTCTCCCATCGGTAGTGTCAGTGGGTTAAGTCCCAATCTTTTGTGGGAGCGTGCCTCCCCAGTGGGTGACAGAAGGACTTCAGAGCCGTGACATTGCCGGGCTGGTTTCCAGCACCAGCTCGCCTCAGGTGGCTCCTCAGCCGCTGTCCCCAGCGCCGCCGTGCCGGGCTGGATCCCCTCCTGCTGCCGGCTCTCGCCATTGGAAACTTGCGGGTACGAGGCTGGATACCGGCAGCCCTGGCTTTGCCCCAGGGCTGGGGTTGCTGGCAGCGGGATCCTGATCTGGAGGACCGCTCTGGGGAAAAATGACTTTTCCTTCCCTCTGGCAAGAGAGCGAACAGCGTGTCAGGATAATCCCGTGTGCTTCAGGAGGAGAGGTATGATGCAATTTAGGTGTTGACACAGTCACTTTAGGAACTTTGTCTCCTGCTGTGGGTTGTTCCTGGGGAGAATCTCAGGCAGACCGTGTTTGCCCTCGACTCCTGTTCCCTCAACTTTTATATAAGAGACTATTCTCCTGTTGAGCTTTTTATTCTCCTATGTATTCCACTTACAGTCCTGTTACCACTTTTGTCAGTACGTTACACCAAAAATGAGGGGGCAGTGCTGAAGTAGTAGCCCTTTTAGGTGATGTTTTGCTTCAGGAATGATTTTGTGAGTGTAAAAACATTCTAGATTCCATTGTCAGCATCTGAATGTAAAAAAAAAAAGGGTGTTATGTAAGAAGTACATGTATATATGTGTGTGTTTACAGTGGATTCAAAGCGATGGGACAAGTTCTCTTGAGTGGGCTATTGTTCTGTAGCAGCAGGGGTGCCATTAAAAGTACCAGTAAAGACTGGGATTAGGGTGATCGGTAGAGCAGAGCTCTGAACCGTTGCAGTGATTTTGTGTTGTAGCAACATTCAGAAATCCCAGCTGCAAATCACATTACACAAAGAGAAAGCCAGTCCTTGGCCTCAAAAGATGACACAGGTACAGCAAGCAATCTGTAAGAGGATGGAACAGAGAGGAAGCCAGTTGTCTAATATTACATAGGTTAGGCCAGTTTCCAGACAGCAACTGGCTTTATATATTTTGGGTCTGTAATAATGCATTTTCATTATGAATTGAATCTTTCCTGATTATGGAATAATTTTCTAAGTACTAGCAATAATGTTTATAGTATGCAGAACCTGTATTTAATGTGTAACAAGAGTAAACATCAAAATATTTTAAAGTGGGAGCTCTAAATAATTCCAGCTGGAAGTGTACAGAGTTATTTGAATATGTCTACACAGGGTATCATATATTCTGTAATTGTACAGTAGGAATTAAATGGAGCTTGATTTGCTTGGAATTTGTAGTGCTGGTTGAGGCAACTGACCATCATGGTTTATTTCACTGCTTTGAAAGAGCTCTTGCATTTTATGTTGTCATTATGTTACTTTTAAGTGGTACTGTTATTTCAAACCAGCATAATGAGATGAAAAGCATTTGGCATTCACCCCTGTAAAATAAAATCTTAGTGCTAAATTCAGATCCCTACTTGAAGGCATTTATAAAATACTGTGCTTATGCAAGGTGTCATATCAAGGAAAATGGACATCCAGGTTAAAGCTGCCTTAAAATATTTTTGTCATGAAACAGCAGCTTCAACCACATTTTTACTCTTTTGGAAGGGAATGATTTCTTACCTTAGACAATGGAGCTCTGACAAAGTGAACATAAGGTAAATGGCCATTATAAATGGGACACTTGAATGACATTAATTACAGGTTTGAACATCAGCCTCTTCTGTTTCACCCAATTTTCCTAACCAACAAGTTACTTCAGGCTGATTTCTTTAAATAAGAAGTTTCAATATATATTTACACAGAAAAGGGTTTTTTGTTCAATTGAGAGATGCAGCAGAAAAAAAATTCTTCCAATCTGAATACTGCTTTTATTCAGATTTTCATGAACATGATTTCTTTGTCCAGTTCTATAAAAAAGTGACAAAATAGAGATTTTCTCATCTGACTTGATCTCAACAAAACATAACAAAAAAATAAACAATACCAACAATGAAAAAACTCAATCTTAAAAAAGCAGCGTGGTCCACTTTGTAGAGTCTGTCAGTTACATCTCAGTCCTCTGTGTTGACTTGTTAATGTCTTTCTGGTCATAGTCTAGCAAACATCACTTGCACATTCTTAGTGGTTTTGCCACCTCACCTTCTTTCTGCTACTGACTGTTATTAAAATAATTTGTATTGTGACATGCTGGCAACAACAACAGCTGCTGGAGAGTCTTCCCATTTTTTGGGGCAGATTTGCTGGTTTACAACTCTGTCAAGTTCATGTGAATTACAGTTTATTGCATCTTTCTGAAAAAGATGACAAATGTTTTTTGTCTCAACAAGATATAAAAAACCATCCTGGCAGACATCTAACTCTAACCTTTGCACTTAGATGTGTTAATCTTCCCTAAGGTGTGTGTTTCATGTGGTGCCAAGCATAGCTGTTAATGCATTTATCTTTTTTTGAGACATTTCACAGCAATCAAATAAACATTAATATTTGTGTATACATGGAAGTACTCACACAGCCTGTTTGTCGAGCAATTATTAATAAATCATGTTCTGATTCATGGCTATAAGTGTGTATATTCCTGGCATGTCTTATTACACATGCAGAAGAGGAGGGCTGGATAATGGATTTCAGCTTTTGTTCATTCTAAATGTTTCACTTTAAAATATCAGTTTCTCATTCCTGGAAGTAATAATGCAAACATTATATCAGTTTGGTCAGGGAAAGATTTTTCTCTCTTCCTTAAAATATTTGGGATCATAAAAGCAAGGTGTGTAACCTGAAGTGTTGGACCTGGCTTCAGGTCTTGATGGTGTCAATGTGAAGACTCAGCTACTGAGTAATGTAGCTGAAATCTGTGATCATTACATTTTCCCCCAAAATTACATACTAGATTTGCATTACCATTTGCAGAAAGGCTTTTGTTTCAGCAAAACTTTTTCTTTCTGAAAAAACACCCAACCTGCTTTCAGTCAGAACATCTCTATCAGCCTGAATCAATATTTTAATACAAAGGGTTGAATGTATCCACTGCAAAACAATTGAGTTTATTGTAAGTTGCAACAGCATAAAAATATTACCAAAAATATAGTTTGCTGCCTTGTGCTGTAGGAAGAGATCACTAAGGTTTTCTTCTAAGGGATATAGCAAATATGTATCTTTTTAATGGGCTCATTACTGTGGTGTTACATAAAAAGGGGCACTTAAAGTTGCACTAAAAATTAATTAAACAGTCTCACCAATAAAGCCTCACAGGCACTATGGTAGCCATGCTAATTTTTCTGCTGCTACTAGGCTTAAGTTCCTCTCAGCTGAGTTGCCAAGAGAAAAAGTTCTGCAGCATGAGCATAGAACAGAACCACTTCAGACAGTAAAATCCAGGTAATTGAAAGATACTGCTTGTGGTTCAGAAGACATTATTTTTTATGATGGTCAATGTCAAACTGGGGGTGAAATGTTCCAAGTAGGAATTTCGTGTTCACATGACATGATCTTCAGTGGACTTAAAATAAACTAGTGTAAACCTAAATGTTCTGATACCTAAAAATCTGTGCATCTGCTTTTCTAAGAAAATGGATTATTTTGTTTTGAAATTAGAACAAGGTAGATGGATTATTTTGTTTTGAAATTAGAACAAGGTAGAAAATGTTTGGAAAGACTGCCTGCAGGATGTGTGGAATGTCAGTGTAATCGTGGGGTTTGTTTTGAAGCAGCTAATTACCTTTGGTGTAAAGGGGTTGTAAACAAACTTGTAACTGACTGTTTGTATTGCACTAGTTTATTGTGGATCAATTCTCAGTTGAGATGTGTTTGTGTCAGGTGGTGTTTTATTAGGTGTAATAAAACAAAAGCATCTATCCAACTGCATTTATCTTAGAGTCTGAGAAATACCTTGTAGAAGGTGGGATTGTGTTGATAGATTTACATTTTTATGGTATCAGCAGCTAAATTCCACCACAGAAGCTTAATCTGAGCAAGTGCCCAAATTTCCTATGCCATCAGAAGAGAGAGATTAATACGTTTGTGGTGGTAGGTATCTGGATTTACAGCTGTGACTGCCTCTACTTAGCCAGTCTGCTTTGGTACAAAGTGGAGGGGCACAGGCATCCTTGCCTGTAATTGTCAAAGTCAAAGGAGTCTTCCTGAAGGGAGCACTGTGAGTGCCTGGTACTTTCCTGGCAGTGTCCTGGATATCAGCTAGAAAAGGAAAGTTTTTGCTGTTTGTCAGATCTAGATTGTAGATAAATATGCGGTGTGTCCTAATTAGGAGTTTTATTTAAGGAACATTCATGATTTAACACCCCAATCTAATTACTCGTAAGCTTCTTGCTAATTTTGCAATTAGTGCTGAAGCAAGACTTTTTTTACCCTTAAGGATATCAGAGCCACTAACTTGTAGTGTTTATAGAAAGCTTTCTATGACATTGTTGTGTGGACAATCTCCATAAGGAAATAGTAGTACTTTTACATGGTGGCAAGGACAAAACGTGTCAAGTGTTTTCCAAAAAAAGTTATAGTCAGGTTTTGAAACCCAAATGACTTTGGCCTTAGAATGTGCATCTGTAGGATCAAATTCTGCTCAGATATTACCTAGTGGAAAAGGCATTCTTGAATCTTGTTATATCACAGTCGTCTTTGGCCTTTAGAGGATGAAAAGGAGGACTCGGGGTGTAGCCAGGGTTTACTGGCTGTATGCTCTTGCAGTTTATAGCCAAGGCAGCTTTTTATAAACACAGATGATAAGGTGCAACTTGGAGCAGCCACAAGACTGCTCTGAAATGTAGTGTGGCCTTACAAGGATAAAGATGTTCTTGGTAGTTTGTCTCCAGGTAACCCATGTAGTGTTTCAGTTGGGCAGAGAACCTGGTGGAGAATATCCTGGCCCAGCAAGGAGGTTGTCCATAACAGTTTTCTCCTCAGAAAAAGTCTCTCATGTGTTGTCTCAGTTTTGATGAGCAAACTTGTTCTTCCCAGAGATTGATAAATTTGGCTAATTCTTAATACTGGAAAGCAGTTGATGTTTTGCAGAACTAAGACTTAATAATCTTCTCTCTTTAAATGCTAGGTTTTTAATGTTTTGGAAGATGGGGAGCTTTGTATCCACATTGGAATAATATAATATAAATAAGGTCTGGAGAGAGATCTGCTTATTAGTTAAATAGATGTAACTGGAAAAGAAACAGACAAGCTCTCAGGCTCAGAATACCTCATTCCCTGACTGAACTGACGAAGCAATTAAGCCTAAAAGCTTGCCACTTGTTTTTATTGTGCCACAGTTGTAGCAGGCTTTTAAACTAATCTTTTGCTTATTTGTCTTTGTAAAAGAAAATGGTTCCTGCATAGGCAGAGCTGCTGTGTGCCTGGTAGTGTGGACATGTGCGTTTAATGCAAAACAGCCAGAGCCGCTTCAGCATGTGAGATCGTGCCCTGGGCTCACCATTCCTCAGTCCTGTCACATCTCTTCCTTTCCCAGCAGGACATGCTCGTCTACATCCCAGTGTGCCAACACAGCCATATAAAGGAAAGGATATAAAAACACTGCAATACTCTGCTCTGCTTCTACTTCCTACCACAGATACGTTTTTGATGTCAAGGGGCCTGGTACTTCCTCGAGCCCTTTCACTATTCCTCACTGAGTGTGTTTTAGTGTTAAATAATTTGGCTCTCACTTTAGTCCCAGGTTCAAGTCTCCTGATTGTTCACGCCACATATATGCTAATGAATTCAGTATCCCTACCAGGGCTGGAGAAGTATTTCCTTGTGAAGAAGGGGAGTAAATAAGGCATTGCTGGCTGGCTAATTTGCTTCAGGGTCTGCTCTGGACCAATGATATGGGCACAGACCCTGCCAAGCTTGGCTTCCTCTGCCTGGGGCATTTCTCTAGCACTCTCACAGGAGGTCTTCTGCCTTTAACTAACCCCTCCTTCCTGATAGAAATGGCTTGGAACCACTCCTGAATACTGGATCTAGCTGGGCTTTAATGTGAGCACTATCAGTAAAGAGACCCTAGCCCTGATGGTGACTATACCTTAATATGCAGAGGGGTAAGTGGATGATGACAGCCATCAATAGTTTTACTCCAAATCTGTATCAACTGAGATTTTGGTATCTAACAACCTTTTCTATGTCTCCAGACATGTACTTTCTCCCCCTGTGAAAGGAAATGTGTGCACAAACAGCACCCAGGATCTGCAGGTAGTGCAATAAACAGCTGGTGCCTTGAGACCAAAATTGTTCATCAGGGTGGAGAATCCTATCCCAGTGAGTTAAGGCTGTCTCATGGTAACTTTCATTCGCAGGGTAAAACTTTTGTGTGTTTCATCTTTTGGTGTAACTACTAATCAGGCTTTCTGAATTTATGTGTGCATTAATACTTAGTTCCTGCAGCTATTTCTGTCCAGAATCCTGAGGGATTTTTTTGTTTATTTGTTTCCTCCAAAAAAAGTGATTTTTTTTTTCCTTGGTGCAGGACTGGTAGCTTTTGTATTGGTGATGTTCTCCATGTCCCACCCTCATATTTCCTCAACTTCTAGTCAGACAGAGAATGTTTGAGGTTGATGTAACATTTCCCTTACAAAGCTTTAATAAAAGGCCCTGGATTAGGGGAGCTGTGCAGTTGTTGCAGAAAGAGGAATCCTGGGCACGCAAAGGCAGAGCCCCCAGCAGCTGGGCAGCGTCCTGCTGGCTGTGGCATTCGCTGCTGCTGCTGAAGCTCTCCATGGGCCAGGGGGAAGCTGTGTTCCAGTGGACCTGAGTACCTGGTCAGTAATTAATCTGGCTCCCAAGAGTGCAAGAGGACAGTGTGAGATGGTCTGACTATGTTCTTTATAAGCTTTTCCAAGAAAGGAAAACACTACTTTCAAACAGTCTTCTCATTGTTAGTTTTAAATACAGCTACTGCAAATTGTGTCTGCTACAAAGAGCAGTCAAAGATCCTCATTATTTGGTGTGGACATTGAAATTCGGTAGTACTTCAGAACCTTTGGGCTTTGGTGGCCTAGGTCCTTTAAAGGCATATAATAAATGGCAGTCCCTGCTCCCCAAAAGCTTTCAGTTCATCAGATGAGAAGAGTGAGGGGAAACTAGGTAGTGTCCACAGGGACAAATAAGATAGAAAACAAATTTTAAGTCAGAGGAGTTTCATTAGCTAAGAATGCACTCCATTTTTGTTTTATGTAGTAAGCCATCATTGTACTAGCTAGATCTTATTATTTTAAATACTGTAATTCAAGACAAATCCATAGGATTCAAAAGAGTCAGCTCAGTTCCAGTTAGTAGGACTGAATTTGTCAGCAATTCAAGAGCAAGTACCACAGAACATACTGTGCCTTCGAAACAGGATGAAAGGAAAATACTGGTCTATATTTGAGGGACAAAGCCAGTTATTCAGTACTTCAGGCTGTCTGTAGGTGTGTCAGGCCATGCATGGCCATACCCATTTGTGTAGTGCAGTGACTGCATGGCAGGTAAATTCTGCTGGTCTGGTTTGTGATGCATGATGAGGGTGATGGACCACAGCAGTGTGCTGTAGCTGTTTGCACCAGTTGTCTGGTCTAGAAATCCAAAAAATGTGCACAGAAAGACAAGCATAGGCACTTATGTCATCTACCCTTGGCTCTTGACTCAATGCAAGCATCCTCTTCCACACTGGGAATGAGAATGCTTGAGAGGCCAGTGCGAGGTGGTGGAGTGTGGTGGCACTGGTAGGATGGCTGTGTGCATTCCAAAAGGTTTCAATCAGTGCTGATTAAAGAGGCTGGCACTTAGGAATGCCTAAGGGTGGGTAGGCCCTTCCATGCTTAAATGTTAGCTCATCTTCTCAGAAAGGACAGCAGTGTTGTGGCTGCTATTGCAGGACATTTGCTGAACTCACAGTTGTGGACGAAACATATCCTCTTCTTTTTTAGGTCCTGCTAGTGGGCTGGGTGTGCATATGTGAATTCCTTCTCATTTCAAGCACACACAGTTCTCACAAGGGAGCCTGCTGCTGAGAAGGACACATCCATTTTACAAAAGTTACAGTTTTGTATATAAAGCATGAGATTGGACACAAAGGCAGAAAATATTTGTGTAGTTTTGCTACACAATCAGCTACTTGGTGACTCCTGCATCATTCCAGTATTGTTTCTACATTTTTGTTGTCTTTCATTGTTGGTAAGACATTGTCAAGTCATGGATACCATTGAAAAAACAAATACATTATTTAGTCTCCTTTTATTGATCATGTCTACTTTCACAAGACTTTGCAGCCACAGAAAAAAGGCATTGAGGGTATTTTAAGGGGGAGTGGATCAAGTGTGATGCAGAATGCTGTTTTGCTTTGGTGTTTAAGCACAGAACATGGGTGGGAGTTCTGCTAACCTGGGAACCAGTGAGACTGAACAACTTGCAATACTTTTTGTGTAACTATAATATTATAACAGACTTCGAATTGCTCTCTCAAAATCCTTAATTTTTTCTTGCTGATTTTAAAAAAGCTACAGATTTGCAGATCATTTCATATTGGCACTTATTACATTTTAGCCAACATTTGACAGCTGAAAACTACAAGCCATTTCCAGCTCCCAGCTGGTGCTGCCACTGGCCACTGTTGACCTTTCCTTTTCTCTTCCACAGACATAATGGTTCACAAGTGAGACAACAAGATATATTAAAGAAAAACAGGAAAAAGAAGCCCCAAACACTCTCATCCCTTACCACCTGGTTTTTATTTTGTGACTCCATTGGCTATTTGGTGTAAATTTGGGAAGCCATGAGTTGTGGTCCTTCTCTTTCAATTGGCATTTAAATTCCTTTTCAATATTGTTCTTTTAAAACATATCATGACTAATAAAAATAAAGGCATGAATGAAGGTTAAAGTGCCTGTCAATAAATAAAAAATACATGATTTTTACTGAGATAAATGGTTTAAATTATTTCCTGTTAAGTGTTATTTCTAGTGTCATTTTTACTATTATCACAGTAGTTAGCCTGGGATCAAGGACTTCCACAGATGAGTATGTTGCCTTTCTTCTTCCTCCACCCCCTTAAATAGTGTGGCTTCTTCCTGCAGGAGCTTGATGACAAATCATCTAAAGTTAATTTGTTAGTATCCTAAACAGTGCTGAGCAGAATATAGCTGTTCTCATTAGCTCTCTTATTGCCTAAGTGTCAGCACAAAACTCTTGAGGACCTGTTTGCAACATGAGTATGTCTTGATTTGTTTAATACACGTTTTTATCCAATCATGGAGATAGCATTTATCTGTGCTGTGACTTCCGAATCCTTTGTGAATTAGTCTTAAGTGACCAAAATCAATTGAAAATGTCTAAAGACTTAGTGTGATTGATGGACATAGGGTTTTGTTTGCAGAGTGACTAGGTTTTAAAATAGTTGAAGGTTTACTTAAACATCAGGCTGCATAGTTATTTACTTTTAAGGGAGGAATTTCTGGTAGCAGTGTACTATCAGCACATACCTTCTTGTGAAGTGTATTTCTTTTTGTATTTGTTGGGGTTATTATTATGATGTGATGCTGTCACAGCAATGCAAAATATTTTATATGATCCAAGATTAATGTTGTAGCTTTCTCTGGTGCTGCTTTGGTTGCTGATTTCCTCTGGCTTTTGTTTCAAAAGTGTTCTCATGCTGATAACTGATAGTGAGATCTTACTTGTGTGGGTTGGTCATGCTGGAGGATATTGAAAAATGCTTTGATGTGTGTATGTATGTAATCATAGGCATTGAAATTTGCTTGATATTGCTCATGATTCTCAAGGAATCAGGAATTAGGCACACTAATATCCTGGAAAAAAGAGCATAATCCAGGGAATGAGAATCTCTGAAAAAAACTGACAGTCTTTGTTCAGAATACTGCTTTATCTGTTTATTGTCCCTACAAAGAGGAATTAGATTACTTTGATTAACTTTTAAAGAGTTAGCAAAAAACAATTTAAGGGTTGAAAAACTGGATTAATATCCCAAGGTTATCTGGAAAATATTTGCTCATGCAATGGTCAAAGATTGCTTTAAATATTTTATCAAGGTAGCACTGGTAGTTTCACTGTGAATGGTGGGTGTCCTGGGAAGGTGAGAGGACTGTGTTTTGAAACATTCACTGAATTATGCTTAGTTAATGCATCAATAATTTGAAGATGTTATATTTTACTTAAAATAAAGGCATTTATAATATCAATATGACTAATGTATTCTGGGATGCAGTTTGCCTTCTTCTGTCAATTTTGGCATGGGAAAAGAGCGAGTGAAAAATGGATATTGTGGCTTTTTTCTTTTGTTTAAATCACAAGATAGAACATGGCACTTTGAGCCTTTGTGCTGCAGAAAATGAGAGCGTAAGCAGTCTATATCTGTGACATGACAAATGGGGCCACCAAGTCCTCCATAGCATGTTAATAACACAGCTCAGTTAATTCTGGAATGCTCATACCCCATCACAAATTGGTGTTGATGTTGGATATGACTTCCTTCAGTGCTACCTGGCCTCTTTTCAGTTTGTGACTGTGGCAAGGAATTTACATGTTCTTCATTCTCAAACAATGAGAGGCCACAAAACCCTGAGTATAATTCTCAAATGTGGCAATATATTCCCATTTTGTGTGTATCTGTGTGTGCACATACACATGCATGTGTGGACATAGATTTCTGATTAATATTTCCCACGAAGCTCTAAGTTGTCCTGTAGTACAAATTAATTTCTACAAAATTAATTTTAAGGAGGAGGTGATTTCTGAAACTTATTAAAAGTACTTTCAGCAATCAAACTTTGTAAAGTTGATGCTTTTCTGACAGATTCAAAACTTTTGGCAGAAGGTGCCTGCTCATGAAGGCTAGAAGATAAAGTGACCACCTTGCATAAATGTCACCAGCCTCTATCCAGAGCTACCATGCTGCTTTATTAAAAAAAAGAAATCCTGTGCATGTACTTTCACAATTTGTCATTGCTTTTCAAGCTTGTTAACTCATTGTGCAGCATTTAATGAGGATAAGCATAAAGTAATTAATTTATGCATTATGTTTATTGCTTCCCTAATGAATTTATGTATTAGAGTTCCTCAATGAATACATTAAGCTATTTCTATATTTTGTATACATTTTGTTCTCTAAATAAACAAAAACATTTCTTTGTAGTCTTTATTCCAGTCTGAATACTGTCTGTATAAATCACCTGGTTCAAGCATGATGTGGAATTTTCTTAGCATGAGCCTTGCCAACATCAATGCTTGTGAATCTCTTTGTCCTGTTTTGTGTTCTGTAGTGGCTTGTACCAGGGAAAAGCTGTCCCCAGTTATACTGGGAACTTAGTTTATTGTTTTTCCTAGTAAATGTAGGTATTGTACATTCAGTTCTTGCTTTGGGAGAGAGAGGAATTGAGTAGAGTGGTGTGATGTATGGAAATAACCTATTTGTCAGTAAATAAGTGCACTGGGTGTTGGTAGTGGTGGGGCTGCCAGGGGTGCTGGGTATGGGGAGAGAACAGGAGCTGCCCTGAGATAAACATTGCTCCAGGTGACTCCACAGACCCTCTGTACCCACATCTGGGCCCCTCAGCTGGGCACTGGTGGTGCCTCTATGAAAATATATTTTAGAAAGGAGAATACAGAAAACAGCAGTGAGGGGAAAAGGGTGTGAAAAACAACCTTGTGATCACCTGGGTTAGAGACAAAAGGGGAGGAAGTGCACAGTGACAGAGCAGGTACTTCCCTGCGTCCTGAGGCAGCAGTGATGGTGGAGCAGGTGTTTCTCTGCAGCCCATGGAGAACCAACCATGCCAGAGCAGCTTGGTGTCCAGACTGCAGCCATGGAGAAACCCATTCTGGAGTGGGCAGATCTGGCCTTAAGGAACTTAGGCAGCCAGTGAGGGCCCACATGGGCCTTCAGCCTCTGAGAAGGGCCCATGTTGGAGCCATTTATGAGAACTCATGTTGGATCAGTGGAAAAGCTTCAGGAGGAAGGACTGATGCAGAGAAACTGGTTGTGGTCCATGGACTAACCACAAACCCCATTCCCCATCTTCCTGTGGGGGTGGGGGAAGGAACCAGAAGAATCATAATGAAGGAGGGAAATGGAAGGCCTGGGAAGAAGGGTTATGTTCTTTTATGTCTTTTTTGTTCCTCATCATTCTGCTCTAATTTGCAAATATTTAAAATAATTTTCCCTAAGTCAAGTCTCTTTTGTCCATTTTGATAATTGGTAAGAGATCTCCCCATCTTTATCAGGATCCATGACCTTTTCCATCTTATTGTCTGCTTGTTGAGGAGGAAGGATGAGAGAGCAGTTGGTTGGGTGCCTGAAAGCTGGCCAACATCAACCTTCAGCAACAACCTCTACAATTATTTGCATATGGACTACCAAATCATAAATATGAAATCCTGTGATCTGCCACTGAACTGTCAGATTGTGAATATCTAATACATTTTATGGGTTGTGATCTACAACATTTATGAAAATAATGGACTGAAGTATATGCAGGTTTTTTCTTTTTCTCAGTTTTGGAGACTAAGTGTTGAACCCATGCTATCATGCAACTCTTGGGCTCACCTTTTAAAGAATTAATTGTAATAATTTGTGTGTATAAGTGACATGGTTAACCACAAGGAAGGCTCCTTCTGCCTTCCAGGTAACTCACCATACTTTTACATAATTCACATTTAGAGTGCTGAATGTGGAAATTATGGATTAATGCGTGGGCATCTGTCTTTTTTATGATGATGTGTTTGGGCAGTAAAAATAGGCGGTTTATTAAAGGAGTTTGGGGGAGGGGTGGCAAATTTATTTGTAAAACGAATAAAACGATTTTAAGAATATATAGTAAAACTAAATGCATTGTGCATGTTATCATGTGGCAAAAATAACCATGCTAGAGCTTAAGGAGAAAAATGTGTCAATTGGTAACACAAACTAATTAAGGGCTGGTTTTGAAATTGAAACAATCCTCCAAATTGCAACCTCTGTAGGCAAAGTAGGAACTATAATCTCTGGCACTGAATGTAGTGCAGCTGAAATGCTCTTGCATCTTCGTGGACATACATGTTTAATGCATTTTTTTCCCTTGAAATAATGAGTTACTACATATATAAATTGTGTGAAAGATTGGTGTGCAGCACTAAACATTGCTCTGGAAAAGAAGGAATGCTTTTTTCTTGCTGTAGGCTGAGATTTAAGGCTGTATTGTAATGGTTTCAGAATAAATGGGAACCCCAGCTATGTGTTTAAGAAAAATTTTCTGTAAGCCTGTATTTTTGTATATATTGCAGCTAAAAATTACTTGTCCTTTAATGGACATCACACTGATCTTGATTTAGTCTATTACACTGTCTGTGAATATAGGATATTAATTGAGTTTAGATTAATTTAATCTAAAAAGCACATCACTAGTATAATTTATTCAGTGTCTTTAACCAAGAAAATTGCATTTATTTAAAGTAATTCAAAAGAAGCAGACTTCTCCCTCATTAGATAAGATCTTGCTTCTTCTTTAAGCACAAAGAAGACTGCAGTTTATTGTTTAATACTTTATTTTGTAGCAGTGTGGAAATACTGTCTTTTTAATTGCAACCACTGTAACACAACAAATGCGGTTAATTTCTGCCAAAGGACTTTATGAACTGTTTCATGACCTATTATATGATAGAAAGTAGCAAGCAAAATCCATTAAAATAAGATGAACTGCAGAGTTCTTTGACAAAACCTCTTAATTTGAGGGAAAAATGTCCCTTTTTATGTAGGTATTAATATTCTATAATGCCCATATTATTATTCTTATTGCTAAAATTCCCCCTTTTGATGTCTTTCTTTCATGCACACATTCCCCTGTACTGCATGTCTACTAAAACCAGCAGAGTTGACAAAAACGTGTGTGAACAATTGCAGACACCATAGACTGAGCTGGCTTTCACAGCCTTTTGGCCTTGGCTTCGAGTCACACCTCTCTCTGTTTTGACCAGATTTTGAGCTGTAGAGGTTTGCATCCTTGATTTCCTTATTGTGCTAGTGATGAGATTAGGGATTTAATTCTCTGTTTGGATGCAAGGTAAATGCTATTTATTTCTGCCCAGAGAAGGGCAGCAAAGGTTGTGGAGGGTCTGGAGCACATATCCTATGAGCAGCAGCTGAGGGAGCTGGGGGTGTTAAGCCTGGAGAAAAGGGGACTCAGGGCTGGCCTTGTCACTCCCTGTAAATACCTGAAAGGAGGCTGTACCCACATGGGATCAGCCTCTCTCCCTGACAGCCAGTGACAGAACAAGAGGACACAGCCCCAAGCTGCCCTAGGGGAGGTGCACGTTGGACAGCAGGAGGAATTTCTTCCCAGAAAGGCTGATTAGAGATTGGAATGGGCTGCCCAGGGAGGGGGTGAATCACATCCCTGGAGGGATTTAAAGGAAGACTGAATGTGGCACTGAATGCCATGGTCTAGGTGACGTGGTGATGTTGGAGTCCATGATCTCAGAGGTGTGTTCCAACCCAACTGATGTTGTGTTTCTGTGTACAGCTCTGCAAATCTAGAGTGAAGTACACTGCTCCTGGTGTAACTCAGTTTAGCTCCAGGGTAAATCAGTGCTGCCCTACCAATTTGTAGAAGAAAAGGCAGGATCTAAAAATGCATTTACTGCAATCCTAATGTAATAAATAGTAATGTTTATTAGTAATAAATATGGTACAAATCTAGTAATATTCTATATGAGGAAATCCTGTAGGAGTGCGCTGAAATTGAGTACATATATTTTGTAGCAGACTCTCAAATTTTCTGTTTGGCTTAAAAGTATAAAGAACTATTGTAAGAAAAAATACCCTGTATCTTGTACCAATTTAAGATGGGCTCCTTGTTTCTGCCTCGCAGGTAGGTCACCATACCTTTACATAATTCACATTTAGAGCATTAATGTAGAAATTATGGATTACTGGTTAGACTTTTTTTTTTTTGTGATGTGTTTTGGTAGTAAAATAGAATAGACAACTTATTAAAATGGGTTTGGGGGAGGGGTGGCAAAATAATCTAATTACTGAAGGAGCAGAAGTTAGGTTCATTGGTACAATATCTAATCATTCCAGAGCTGTCATACCACGGATATGACATACCAGGTCCTCAAAGACAGAATTTTGGTCAGACTCATACTGTAGGTGAGAAATTTTGTCCTCAGAAGAGGAGGCAAAGGAAGTCTTTTAAAATACCACAGGTTTGTTGTAAAATAACTGTCTTGTTTATGTAGAAACATGCACTAGCAAAGCACCACTGATCAATTACACTCCTTAGAGTGTGTACAAAAGAACTGTGTCTATTCTGTATTTGGTCTCTGCTTTGTTTTGTAAGTTGCTATTTTCTAAAATTTCCTTTTGTGCATACTTAAAACAGAAAATAGCAAAGTTCTCATTAGGGATTTGTGAAAATTAATAAATGCACTTAGTAAATGTGTATAAGATATTTCCTGTCTCTAGAACAGACCTCTCAGCAGCCATTCATCAGACTTCTATATGCACGTAAGAACCGGTCTTTGAATTAATTTATTATTCACAGTTATTAGCAATACATACTTGAAGTCTGATTAAGCATTAGCCAAAAAGACAATCTTGCACTTCCACAGTGATGACTTTGTCTGCTTAATGAAGCCACAGTGGAATCTCAGCAGGTATTTTAGCAGTATTGTTACCTCAGCATTTCAAAGTGCTAGTCATTTAATCATCATGTGTTCAGTCTGGCAGTCCCTAAATAAATATTTTTAGATTTCAAAGGATGCTACTGTTTGTGCATGTATATATAAAAGACGTGCATATGTATCTATCAAATAAGTGCTAGGGAATTTGATTGCATGAGATGTTTTGCAGAAACTTTCAAAAAATAATCCCTTTTAAACTACCAGTTTTCTGAGGGTTTCTTAAGTAGTTTTACCAGGAGTGTTTGCCAGCTGTCTTTTGAAAGAACAAGTGTTGGCCATGGATGCCATACTTGAGGGAAAACAGGGATAGATTGTATCAATGTTACTGATAAATCAAAAATAAGACACTCACAGATGTTGCACTATATTGTACAATGCACATGTTCATATTGTAATAAGCAATGTAATAGGATTAAGAACATATTAATTTGTTTGGGTTCCTTGTTGAATATGTGGAGAAAAGTGATTTTTCCATTTTGCATACACTGCAAGTGGCTGAAGAATAAAAAATGGGAAGAAGAGAATTCTTCAACCAAACATTTTCTTTATGTGGTGTTCAATAATAAATGAGAAAACCTCTTGTTTTGTAGGGTTTGACAACCTGTTTGTAGGGTTTTTCTGTGTGTCCACTGGTTTATGAAAATTCTGTTGTGAGATTTCTGTGAGACGTGCATCTGGGGCTTCTCTGTGGACACAGAGATAACATTTTCAAGCTGCTGGAATTTATTCTTGTGGATAGACTAAATGATGTGACCTGTCAAAGTAATTAATGAAATATTATACTTAGGCAGGAAAAATACAATGGCTACTCTGTGACAAGATGATGTTTCCTAAATTGAAAAACAGATTTATTAATGGTGCTTTTATAAAGGCAGGACTAATCTAGAATTCTGCTACCGTATTTAATTAACAAGTCAGCTACTAATGATTCATGCAGTTCAGATTGCAAAGTGAGTGATGATCAATTTTTTGCAGTGCTGTGTTCACAGCTGTGAAAAGGTGGTTGCACACCTCAGAAAGCTAATCCAGAAATACAGATCAATATTTGATCCTGTGTTTTGCTGATGTCCATCTAGTCAAAAGAAGTGTTCACATATTCTTAACTTTCTTTATGATTTAAGCTTCCTGCATATTTATTTCTTTGAAAATAGTACTTTTCTGTGTGAAACAAGTTTAATCTGATAATGTTGTATCCAGGGAATTTCTTGGGCGTAAACCATTCAAAATACAACATGTTGCTTCTCGAGTCTTGAAATCTGTGTATTGTAAATTACTTGGTACAAACCAGGGGATGAGTCTCCAGGTCTCCTGAGGAGAAGGGCATGAACTTGAGTGCTGGGTGAACTCCTAATGCTGGGAACTCAGCTGTGTGTCCCCAGTTTTGGTGGCTGGGAGCTGTCCCTGCAGACGAACACGTGAAGGCAAACAACAGAAGTACTGGGCCGTGACAATCACAGCAGAAATACTGAATTGGGACAATCACAGCAGAAATACTGAACTGTGACAATCACAGCAGAAGTACTGGGCTGTGACAATCACAGCAGAAATACTGAACTGGGACAATCACAGCAGAAGTACTGGGCTGTGACAATCACAGCAGAAATACTGAACTGGGACAATCACAGCAGAAGTACTGGGCTGTGACAATCACAGCAGAAATACTGAACTGGGACAATCACAGCAGCAGACACGAGTGGCTGGAGTGTGGAGTGTGACCCTGTGGCATTGTCTGCAAGCACATGTAGCGCTGTGGCAGCCAGCACAGATGGCAGGAGGGTGGAAGGGAAACCCGATGGGAAGTTGGGCTGATTTATCTGCAATTGCCTCCTCTCCTTTTGTTGCATTATTAGTGGTATGCTGAGGAAACGGGACAATAAAGACATGCTCTGGGAGGATATAATGGTTCAGCAGTGAAAAATGTTAATGAAGTGTTGGGAAAAAAGCTTTTGGGAGTGGAGTGTTCACATGTCAATATATACTGCCTTTTTAATGGGAAAGGTTCCCTAATGTTAATGGCCTGGTCATGATTTAATGCAAAAGGTGCTGTCTTTCAGCTCTAAACAAGCAGAAAGCAGGAAGGGAAATGAGAAGAAAAACATGTGATTCTTCTTTATTTAAAGGATACATTAGTAGACTTTATGAGCTGTGAGTAGAGAACAAAAGAAGGATGTATGAAGTGATATAAAATAGATCTCAAGAGAACGACTTAATGTTCGAATCCTAGGCAAAAAAACCCCTCAAACTCTTTAAAATTGCATAGATTGCAAATTTTCCAGTGAAGTGACACAAAGGATAAGCAGGGAGAAAACTCTGGAGTACAGTGTGAAGCTCTGTTTGTGCTGGAGCTGTTGTTCAAGGCTGGTGCCTGGCCAGTTTTAGTCAGAGCAGACTAAAGCTCTGACATTTGGCCAGAGCTCATTGCTGGATGTAGCTGAGATTATCTGGACTACTTTATCACTAGGTTGCTGATCCAATGAGCTGCTTTAGGGTCCTAAATATTGTAGTGGCCTCTAAGAGGTCATCCTTTCCTCCAGACTGGCTACCCATGGCTTAATATGGCAGACAGAGTTTCATTTGCAAGAGAGGTAAGAGAGAAGAATTAAACCCCTTCAGTTAGCTGACACTTTCTTGTTGTGTGCCAGTCTGCACTGTCTGTCCCTGCAGAGGTAAAATTATAGACAGCATTGTTGTCTCACTTTGCTGGGCCATGTATGCAAGAACAAATGCATGATAGGGCAGAAGAAATTAGTTACTTCATATCTTGAAGTTACATATCTTACTTCAGTCTCCTTGTAAATTTGTGATGGCATATAAGGACAAATTATTTAGAAGGATTTTCCATAATAAAGGGCTCTTTCCCCTCAGTAGGCATTAAATTATTCTGTAGATCAGACACTGTTTTTATTCAATTCCTTAAAATACTAGTACAAATTTTCTCTTTTTAAGTGCATCATCATCATCATGTGGCTATATCTGTAACTAAAAGCAAGACCACACATTTTGCTTGGGGAAAGGATCTGTAGCTGCTTTTCTTCTTTCCCTTCACATTATACAACATACTAAAGAACTTGCACCCTTCAGGCTGTGTTCTCTTTTGCAAATATCTATGAATGGAGATGAGACTGTACCCTGGAGTAGATGTCTGAGCCCCCCTTAGGCTGTACAGAGGTGTCTAATACTGCAAAACTCAGCTGATGGCTGGAACGGGCTGTCTGTTGTTTATTTTAGGAGATAATGGGCTGTAGCAGCTAGAAGGTAGAATACTTGCTACATGGTGCATTCAAATGTAATCTTCTCCTTATTGTCATTCTGGGCATTGAAGAGTTCAGCTAAGCATATGGAATTTGCAATGAAATGCTGCCCAAAATAGTCTATAAATGTTTTATGGTGCCTAGGCTGGTAAGGGGTAAGAAATCTTTAAAGCACAATATGCTGTCTTGTCTGTGCCTCCTGGCCAGCTGGCAGGCAAATAGAAATGGGTGCAGCTGCAGCAGCATGTATTCTTTATGGTTGTGAAGTTGTTGGATGCAGATTCTGTCCAAAATAAAGCTGTCCTGGAGCAAGGTGCCACATAGAGCAGCACAAGGTATCAAGTAGGCTTCAGTCAAAGCATACCGGCTCATCATGCTGGAAAATCAATTGATTACTAATTTTAAAACTAATTTTTCACTTTTGCTCTTCCCCGTGATGCTCTGGTGAGGCAGTGAGCAGCAGCTGTGTGGTGCTCAGTTTCTGGCTGAGGTTAAACCCTGACAGTTATTTGGTGCCTGAGCAGGAACAGTTGGAGATGATAAGAGACTGGCCACAGCATATTAGAAGGGATTTATATCTGTTAACATTTGCACATCATGATATTGATTCATCTGCTATTGATAATAATTTCTCTGATCTGTGCCGTGCTCTTTTTAATTAGCTGTGTATGTTAAAGCTTGGTGTTGGCTTTTGCTGTTTGTTGTGCTCTGTAGCAATTAGTGATGTTTTACCTGGGAAATTCATTACTAAAACACTGCCCTTACACTTAATCTGGCATTTGGATTCTGTATAGTGCCATTGGTTCTTTGAGTACCATCTCACGGAGACAATTAACAAATATATTTCTTCCTCTGAGAGATTTTTTTGGGGGAGAAAATACAGAATAGCAGTCTGAAAAAACTACAAAGGATGTAAATCTGAAGCAGTTAACACTTGTTAACAGCAGCAAGAAGGATGTAAGGTTAGCATCAGGCCTGATGCAGAAAAGTGATAGGAGATGCTGTGGATTAGTTTTCAAATGGACATTCTGACTCAGAACTAGCACTTTTGTAACATTTTTCTTTAGGGCTTTCCTGCATCAAGTTGTTCAGGGGTCACCAGCAATGGGCTTAGAGCCAGCATTGGCAGCAGGTGCCGTCAGCTCAGTGTCACACTGGTGGGCATCTGGGACTGTCTCCATCCCAAGGGAAAGCTCTCCCATGGGATTGGCAGTCCTGCCCTTCTCCTGCTGCTCCTCTCATCCCCAGCCTCCTTCACAGAGGGCAGCTGAGCCCACATGGATGCCTTACCTTACCTGCTTTTGACCCCATGCCAGAAGTGGGAATTTTGCCTTGTTTGGGTTCATGGGCCTGATTCTGTGCATGGGATAAACTTGGAGAATCTGGACCTATGAGTTCTGGACCCCACTGCAAAATCAGCACATCAGCTCATCATCAGCATTTCTGAAGATTATTTTTGCTGCTTAGTTAAGCATCTCCATGTGTTCAGAGGGAAGTGTTGCTGCCGGTGCATGATGTATTTGTGAAATTAATTCCTGCATATTCTGTGAATGCTGTATCTTAGAATATGAAAAATTATATTACTTTGGGAGTTTCTTTTGTTTTTCCAATCTCTTATGGGAGACTATGGGACCCTATATAGTTTGCATTTTTAAACTCTCTTGGTTTCTCAAGGATTTTCTTAGTTATTGTTTGAATATCTAATCCTCTTTATTGTTTCCTGACTATGTTCACATAATTGAACTTGTTCATATTAGTGCTGAAGTAGATGCCACTAATGTAATGGTTCTGTTTGTCTTCTTGTTTTCAATTTCAAATGCTTGTTTTTGAGACACAAAATTGTACCTCCTGAGTTTGTAATGTGCTGCTCTTGCCTTAAAGTTTTTGGATGAGGAGGAAATATGGGGAAATTAGTTTACAGTATGACTTCCATAAAGAAATTTTGAAAAGGAAAGGTGTAAAAAGAGGCCTTGCATATATTTTGGTCACTCCAGTGGTACACAAAGCCAGAAATGCAGGCAGGAGTAGGCACGACAAAACCTCACAAGAACTATACTAATGTATAGTCCTGTATCAGAGAACTGTGGTTTTCTGTGGTTCTCTTCTTAATAAAGGTTTTCTCATGGGGCTCTGAATCCAATGGAGTGATGAACTGTCCTCAGTGCTAAGCAGCCTTTTTAGGAAATGATGGTGATGTACAGCTCATTTCATCATTGTTCTTGACAACACCTTTTATGAGGTGTAGACAGCAATGTAGGAGAGCTCATAATTCCTGACATAATGCTTCTCTAATCTACCTATTACCATGTTTTCCACATAGGAAACCCTCCCACCTCCAACCTCAAAACCAACTGACTTTTCCATTCATCTTTGCTTAATGACTGCTCTAGGTTTACATTTGAGCTCTATTTTTAAGTATCTTACTGGTTTTTTTACTTAGTCTTGATCTGTTATTTTAGTATAATATTGCTTTTTTCCATTACCCTCATATCTCAAAGC
Source organism: Ammospiza nelsoni (assembly GCF_027579445.1). Classification (NCBI taxonomy): domain Eukaryota; kingdom Metazoa; phylum Chordata; class Aves; order Passeriformes; family Passerellidae; genus Ammospiza; species Ammospiza nelsoni. Next base: position 96,147,597 of record NC_080634.1, on the reverse strand, counting down.
ACCATGCCAGCTTCCTTCTCTTGGGGCATTGTAATTATATTTTTTTGACAGAAACAAAGCAGCATTGCATTTTCATTTAGCTGTGTTTAAAAAGATCTTTCAGTGAAGCTGTATTTTAAGAGTTACACAGAACCTCACACCAGGCCTAAGTTTGTATACTCTTAGCCTGAGGTAATCCTATAAAAGTCAATGTTAAACCTCTTACTGATTTCAGCACAACCAGGGTAAGCTGATGTGCTGAAGGGTAATGAATAAAAATGCACAAAAATATCCATAATATTTTTGTTTGATCAACCTAATAACCTACTAATGAAGGGTTTGCAGACATATCTTATTCCAAAAGGTCATATAACATACTTAATTTATGCCCAAGGAGATAAATGTTTATTAAGAAAACTCACCATTGTCCATATTTTTCTTGAAAGCCATTTTGTTCAATTCTTGCAAGTAATTTCAATTAAATGTCTACCTTCATGCAGCTTAAAACTGGTTATAATCCTAGATGAACTTGGAATTGGCCTTTTCTCCACAGCCTTTAGAGTAATATAGTCATATTGAGTTCCACAGCAGCTTTTTTTCAAACAGATTTGTCCTTTCCATGCCAAATCAACAGTACTTGCTTGTGCTGCTGTAATTTATAACCAAGAATAATGTGTTTACTCATAATTAAAGTTTCTCTATACAATAAAGTCCATTTTTCATGACACCCCTGTTAGCAAATTGTGTTGCACTCTGTTCTCATGCATCCAGAAAGGATTGGCGAATGGAGATTGGGAAGGCTTACAGAGCCAGGATAGTGCTGGGCTGGTAGTGCCTTGTTTCCTTGCTCCTTCTGGTGCCCTTTCACGTGCCCCCTGGGAAACAGCAAGGTCCACAAGGAGCAGTGTTACTCCTTTCTTGAGGTGCCTTTGATGGTCTGGATTTTTCCTGTGGGCTTCTTTTCCTCAAAGGAAACAAGCACTCCCTGCTATTGCTGTGTGGGCGCAGCTCTTCCACACACTGAACCTTGCAGCAAGCACACAGCAGAGCACTTTGCTTATCCTGCTTCAAGTAAGCATGTCACTCATGTTCTTCTTTCTATTTTCAGCCTTTTTAGTATTCTTGAACAGCTGCTTCAGGTCCCTTAGTGTGAAGCACTAACGTGTGGCTGTAGTGCACTACTCTGTACATGTTGCTAATGGGAGTCTGCTGTGGGTGCTGCCCACAGGATCTCTGCCTGAGCTTTGTGCTGTAGTTTTTATGGCTAAACTGAGCAAACTTCAGAAGTTTTGAGTGACCTGAGGATATTCAGACTCTTGCCTGGCCAGGCTGTCTTTCTGAGTACTGGATGCTCTGGCAAGAGAAAGGTTCAGATATGTAATGCATAAGGAAAAGGTGCAAAAACTAGAAATGAAGACTCTGCTTCAGCTAAGTTAATGAAAACCAGGAAGATAAGTGGTATTGACAATGTATGAAGCAATTGAAAATAAAGCCTGGAACCACAACAGAATATTTACTAACTGTCCAATATGGATAAGTCTCTCTTGAATTAGGATGAATTTATATGCTAGATAAGGGGATGAAATTTGATCTGTCAGGATAAGGTTGTGTGAGCCTGGTGATTAGGGCTACATAGCAATTTTGCTGTTCATTCAGTGTTTGGGCTGGAAAACCAGGAATTGCCTTATTGTGGTCTCCAGAGATCTGAGTTTAACCTTGGCTGTACCCCAGGGGTTATGTTGCCACTGTCTGTAAGTTCTTGATTTTTCCCTGCCATTTCTGAATCAGAGAAGTTACTATCTTGAATGAGGTAGGATCTATGTAATAGAAACCCATCTATAGGTACCATGTATCTAGGGAAACTGAAAAGACATTTATGGAGTCATTTCCTCAACTCATTAAACCCAAAATAGAGCCATATGCTTGGGCTTGCCTGGTTTTTAGCAACGTAAAAGAAAGTGATCCATCAGCACACCCTGTTACATGATTACAATTTGTCCAAAATCAATCTTTCAGTAATGAGATCTAGATAATGATAAGCTGCATGAGTTGCCTTGGTAACCTACTGCCTCAAAAGTCTTATGTATAGCTTTAGGACTTGCAGGGGTGTGGGGTAGGAATGAAAAAAACATACCCAGTATGCAGAGAAATGTCCATGTTTGTCTAAGGGACAGATCTTGCAGATAACTTTTCTGTCTTATCAAATTTCAGGAGAAATTTTTTCATTAAAGTGGGCTGTATCAACTGTGGTGATGCTAATCCGGCTCATGTGAAATTAGATGTTGTTTTTTCTTTCAGACAAATCCAGAATCTGTCTATAATTAAAACAAAAAATGCAGCACAAGTGTGATCTCCTTTGGTTACCATATAAAGGCCAGATCCAGAATCAAGATCTAGACTTTCTTTTGTGTAAGCGAGGTGAAGAAGGGAAAATCATTAACTCTGTTTTATTTTTGTGGAGAGGAGCACTATGTCTTTAAAAAACAAGAACAAATGGTTTTATCAATAGCAAAAACCGCAAATGTTTTAGACAGTTAAATCACTTAGTTTGTGATGACCAACTGTGTGCTCTGATTTAGCAGCATTTCAGGGACTCTAGCACTTCATGGCACTTTGCCTGGAGGGCCTTGTGTGCATGGTTTCACAAAAAGTTTTTGTTTCATTGGTTATGAGTTTTTAGAAAGAGAGATAGAAATACAAGACTTTTGTGGAGTTTTCTCTGTCTCCTAAAGAAACTCAGCAGTTCATTAAGTTAAGAGGCTGACTCCAAAACAGATACATCTCCACTACCTTTCCTGTAAAAAATGATGCATTAAGAATCTGTTGTGTGGCATTTGAAGCTCTTGAAGATTTACTTGTTTTGTAAGTTTAGGATATAAGGAGTTGGCTGGAGCTTACAGAGAGGGTAGATTTTCTGAATAAATGAAACTGTACACAGAATGAAAGACGGTAATTAAATCCAGGTTGTGCTTTAAATCAGACTTGTGCAATTATGGCAATGTGAATTTTGTTTCATTTCTTGGCACTCCCTTCTCAAGTTTAGAAGAAAAAATAAAACTCTTCACTTAAATGGAAAATAGAGATGAGACAATGGAGCGAAACATCTTCCTTAATTAATGTAATGGAAATAAGATACACCAACTGACAACCACATTTTAATGACTGCACAAGTCACAACCAAGTCCCTGTGTTGTGAATTTTATATAGTTTGACGGTTTTATGAAGTACCTGACATTTCAGTCAAAATACTCGGATTTTCTTGCTGCTCTTCATAAAGAATTTGAATCAATCTACCTAATTAATTTCAGGTATTTATAGATTTATATATAATATTTATATTATAGGTATCACTTAAGCAAGGCTGAAATTAGTGAAATGACAAAAGTTTCATTAATGGAAGGAATCAGGCCTGGCAAGTATTTTTGATTCTAGGGCTTTGTTCTGTGTAAACACCAAACAGATACCAAACCCCTGAATACATTAAGTAAAGAATGATGTAAGATTTAAACTACTGCTGTGTGTGGTAAAGCAGTCACAAAGTTACCATCAAAATCAAACTGATGAAAACAATGCATATGAAAAAGTGTCCTATTGCTTTTGTTGTTTTTTTCTCTGTTAGAAAAAAAATCATAATTATAGTGGTCTCTTATTTATCAACATCTTGCTCAAACAGCTAGAAAACCAGAGAATTGGTATAAATTCATATTTTACAGTGCCTCTCTTTTTATTAACAGATCTGTAGCTTCACTTCTGCAGCGAGTATAATAACTTTTGAGTCAGGAATTTATCTGATATCATTATTCTTATCAGTCCCTACAATTGCTCAGCTGCTAGTGTGTATTTAACAATTTCTTCCTTGCCTGTTATTCACCTTGTGTATTTTCTGCCTGGCTTTGGTTGCCCTGTCTTTCAGCTGTCTGCCACTAAAAGGGCATAATGTATCTATTATGAAATGCAAAGAATTACACACTCATCTTCTCAAAGCAACTCCCATGAATATCTCCTTTCAGTCTGGTATAGCTATTTTCAAACAACATGTATGTATTACTAGAATCTTCTTTTTGGGCTAAACTATTTTTGGAATAAAGTTAAATTCTTGTTTTGCCCATATTGGGTAGGTACTCCACAAGTAAACTCCTTGTTTTCTATAGTCATGCTCAGATCAGACTCATTACTTAAAATAAGACAGGATATGAGGTGTGGTGATTTTTGAAGTTGATTTCAGCATATTTTGTCTGTAAATATTTATGAACTCCTGGATAGGTTTAAGACATGCTGGGCACACACAGTATGTTATGAGGGGCAGTCAAAATCTTGAGCTTTAGAATGGTGAATCAAATTATATTAATTGTGCCAGAGCAAAGCTGGCTAAGTTCATATCATTTTATTGCAATCAAGGTAGCAACTTTGCTACATCAAAACACAAATAAAAAATATATATTTGATAAACAACACTAATAAATAAAGCCACTGAAAGAAGCGCAAGGAGTACAGCTGTGAAAGACCCAGTAACAATATAAACCAGGGATGTTGTTACATTATCTGTTTCATTATCTTGTCCAATGCCTGAAGAAAATTGGGCTTTTTTAAAATGGATCTTGCTTTTCATACATATTTTCACAATTGTAACAGCAACTAGTAACTCTTCTAATGTTTAGTCAGCACTAGATGCCAAACATAATAATCTAATTGTTCCTTTCTAGTGTGACTCTATGAGGAAGTATATTTTTTCAGACTCATTTTGGTTTAATTTAGCATATAAACAAATTATGCAGTACTAATTGATTTTTGGAGAAAAGTACTCTTATTTTAAAGGCCTATGTAATGTTGCTGACAATTGACAAACATAAATGTGAAACAGTATGGCCTTTTCTTCATTTGTTTTCTTTATAACACTTCTACTGTTAGCATACATAGGTAAGGGAATAAAGATATGCAAGTTAAAATTTTGAAAGAACTGATGTGGCAAGGAAGGCTGAGTATGATTTTAGATAGTAATATCTAAAATTAATATGATTGCAATTTGAAACATGAAAGTAAGCAGTGTGCACTCCAATTCTGACTAGTTAACTTGATGATACCATGACTGTCCCACACAGGCAATTATTATTTTATACTTTTATATGTTAGTAGTAGTAGTATTAAACCACCTAAATGTATTAATGTAATCATTATAACTAAAAATGTGATGGGTATAGGACCTTCCCTATCTGAAGAAAATGAAGGTGCTAAAACCCTTGCAAGAGTAGATAGCATTTATTTTGATTGAGCCTTTGTAAAAGTTCTCATTAAAAATCTCTGTAAGACTTTACCTAATCCTTGTGATGCAGCTGACTTCATTATAGGAGATGCATTTTTATTTCTTTCTTCCCTCTGAAATCAGTTTCCCCTAAGACAACTTTTTAAAAAAAAACCCCAAACTACGAGATATTAAGCAAGACCACATGATGAAGTGATGGTAATTTTTGATGATACCATAAATACTTGTTTGCCATTAAAGACAGTCCATTGCATGTCAGTGTTGGTTCATCTTAATGAAAAGAAAAGGGTGCAATCAGTCAAAACCAATATAATGTCATAACAATACATGTCAGGCCTACAATAGCAACATTAATAAAAATCTTGAATTATGAATAAAGATATCACCAGTTGTTCCACTGTGTAGGGACTAACTTGCACTCTCTTTGTTTTCTGCTTGCGTCAGCTTATGTGACCTGATGATTGCTTATGTTGGAATCAGTTTATTTGCTGACAAGCCCTTTTGTCTGTTTAAATCACTCATTTTATCAAGATGATTTTCTGTTGTTGTGATACTGTCCACTGATTTAATAAAAAAATAAATCAGAAGAAAAGGCTGCTCAGTTTGTGAATGCTTTTCATCTGGGGCATTTTACAAGTCTCAAGGGTATATTTGCTGGTTTTTACAGACTGAATTCCTGAGAGTCTCAGCAAGTTAAAATTCCACTTGTATAGAGCTGCATCTCTGTTAGAATAGAAGTACCCATGGGCGCATTTTAAAAAATTATATATAGGGATTGGAAATGTTATGTAAAATCAGAGTTATCATTCCTTTCATTTGATCAAAATCAACAAATAACTGAAATTAAAGCCAAAATCATATTGTATGACCTTTTGTTTTACTTCAGAGTAGTCTGATTGGCAGCCCATGGGGCAGATGTGACTGGATATAAAATGGGTTTTGAGATGTGGCCTTGCTCAGATGATGGAGACAAAAAAAAAAAAAAAAAAGTATTCCTGGCATTTTATGAAGCCCAAAGCTGTCAAACCATTCTAGTGTGACCATGTAGCCCTTGACACTGAGGTCTGTGAAGCACCCACTACATCTGTGGGTTTGTGGCCCTGGGAAATGCCAAGTCTGGAGAGAAGCCCATGATAGTTCCCCCAAGGTGACATCTGCCCTTAGCAAAGCAGTACTAATGTTGTTGCAATTTAGTGGCTGTGTGTGACAGTTCTCTGACTTGAAATAAGTGTTACAGTCTGGAAAGTAAAATGTTGCTTTTATTCTAGGAGCTGGATTCTGTTTGCATAGCCAGGTTTTGCTAGCAGGGAGAAGAGAGAGGCAGCTTCTGAGAGCCTTCTCCAGAAGGTTGCCCCTTGTCCAACAGAGCTAACATCAGCTGGCTCCATGGTGGGGCTGCTGCTGGCCCATCAGTGATGGTGGTAGCACCTCTGGGATAACTTAGTTAAGAAAAGGAAAGAAAAAAAAAGCAAGCTGATGTGGAGCAACAGCCAAAAGAGTGAGAATACACAGCCCTTCAGACACCAAATCAGTGTAAAAGGAGGAGCAGGAGGTGCTTGAGGAGCTGTGCAGAGATTGCTCTGCAGCCTGTGGTGCAGACAGATAATGGTGAGGCAGCTGTGCCCCTGCAGCACGTGGGGACCCATGCTGAAGCAAATATCCACCTGTAGACCATAGAGGACCCATGCTGGAGCAGGCAGATTCCCAAGGGAGGCTGTGGCCCCATGTGAAGCCTGGGGTGGGCCAGGCTCCTGGTGAGACCTGTTGCCCCATGAAGAAAGGATTCCACACTGGAGCAGGTTGGCTGGCAGGACCTGTGACCCCATGGGAGAGCCCTGCTGGAGCAGTCTGCTGAAGGACTGCATGTACCCTGTAAAATCCCCTGCTGGAGCAGTCCTTGAAGAACTACAGTCCATGGACAGGACTCAGTTTGAAGAAGATTGTGCTGTTGTTGAGATCTGGGAAGTGAGGTTGGTGTTTATCAGTGTTCTTTCTGAACCTTCATACAGATTTAGAGTAGCTGCTAGTGACTTTTAGATTTGGTGTTAATGAGTAGGATTTGGTTTCGTTTTGCAGATTCCTAATTTTGGGATTATGTAAAGGCTAAGTAGTAGTAGTAGTACAACTACTCTAACTTCATGGAGAAGTTGTACTACTGCTACTGTACTATTCCTTGTTTTTAAAATGGGATACATGCCTGTGGGAATGATGCTGAGTAACTTCACATATTCATGCCCTGTTTTTGGCCATGAGTTTGTAGTCCATATGTGTAAAGTTAGCTCCCATCTGCACCCTACTTGAAGTCCTTCAGATGGAAGCAGATAACAGCTCTGAGGTCAAAGATTCAAATGTTTTATGGAAAGGATAAAGGGGACAGCAGACACCAGACCAATTGCTAATGTTTTATTTTACTTAGATGCCTTTGTAGTGTAATACCTGTAAGAGTTCCAGCAAAGGTCATAATAAATTGAATGTGTACTTAGATGAAATAACATCTCACGTTAAGCAGAATAAAATATTTCTTTATAACACTTTTTCAGAGCTCCTTATTTGTCAAAGAGAAAACTAAATCTATTAAGAGAATTAATATTCCAAATTGCCTATTAGTGTAGAGCATCACAAATTTTGTTAGGGGAGCAGAGCAATTACCTACCGTTTTGCACCAGTGCAAGCGTAGTCAAAAAGGTGGAAGGTGTTATTTCCTAGCACTGTGTTGATATAAATTAATTGTTTTCCTCTTTAGTACCCCCAATTCGTCCTATCTCCCTATTTAACCTGATTCCCTCCTCACCTCACATTCCCTCTCCTGAAGCTGGCCTCCTAATGCTCTCAGTGGAAACACCAATTGTAGGATCATTACGGAGTGTATAGCACTTACGTCTCCTGGAATCTGCAATTACTTTTTGGTTGAGAAAAAAATCAAAGCTAAGTAATAGAAACGCATTTTCCCATTCTGAACAAGTAATTCTTTTGCTGTGCTGAGGCACAATGGAATTCATCTTACAGTAGTTTCGTGACTCTTGCTTGTTTGTTGGAAAGCACAGTCAGGAACCGAAGCAACTTTTACTCAAAAATATCTTCCTTCATCTTCCCTTTGTTCCACACCTTTTTCTTGAACAAGCCTGCTTAAATCCCAGACCAAAATGCTGGTTTCAGTTCTGCTGGGGAAGAAATTAAAGTTCTTGGTTTCTAGTCCGCACAGATGTGTTGTGGTATGTCTCAGATCACAAACCGCATTGTGTTACACCAATGTGGCAGTAACTTGAATTTCAACTGTGAACCCCATACTGTCTCACAGATGTTTTACACTTGGTCTAAACCAAGCTCCCAATCACTTTAACTTTTGACTTAAGCCCAGTGAGATCTGAAACAGTCGTGATGTATTAAGTAGGCAGAAAAAAGTGTCCCGGTACATACCTGTGTTCAGAGATGTTTTGAGTCCTAAGGTATTGCTGGTCTCCATGTGTTAAGAATGGTCAGAATCAAAATGTTTTATGTGGCTTATCAAGAGTGTCTGAGGGCAGATGAATTACTTTTCTTAAAAACCATTTAGGTCAAGATGTGGTGCAAGCCAGTTCAAACAGAAGTATGTTTCCTCTGTGAGTAAGCACAGTTGTGAAGCAGTTGCCAGCTTGTGAAGATAAAGACTCAGTCAATGAGACAGTTTCAGCTCCCACTCATACTATTGCCCTGGATGATTGCCTAGTCTCCTCACTATGATCCAAATCTGTGTTTGGGGATGCCCTGATTTACATAGCATTGATGCTATGTAAGACTTTGGAGCTTTAGAGACTCTGCTGCTTGCTGCACTAGAGATCCTGCTTTTGTTCTCACGTGTTGTTTTATTTGGAGTTTCATTTTATGTGAATGCAGAAGCCATACTACCTCCCTTTAGTGATTCGGAGCACGCTGCAAGCCCCCACTGGTTGTGGGGAGGTTGTGGAAGCAGAAGCTGCTGGAGCATCCCTGCCTGCCTCATGACAGGCTCACCCAGTGCTGTGTCTCTTCTCAAGGCAAAGCACCATCCCTCTCCCTAGGCACCATCCACTTTGTTGGTGTGCTCCTGGGGAGGCATGGTGGGGCTGAGAGGGTCCCCAATCCCTGCAGGGCATGTGCACCAAAGGAAAACTTCTTAAATGGAGCATGTATGCACAGCCATGCTAACACAGCCTTATCTGTGATTTGCACACGCTTGTTTATGTGGGGAAAACATGCAAGAATGTTGGGGAAGCCCTGAATTTAGGGGTTGTGAACAGTGCTGTTTATTTTTCAGGTTAAGTGTGCTCCAATGGGATAGTTCGACTTGTAGTCAAAATATATCCTATTTTTTTTAATTTGAGGAATTAGATAATTTTTGTAATTAAGACCACTACAAGTCAAATACTGTGAAGGTCATGACCAAAGATTGCTAAATGCAGAGTTAAAATGGTGATGTTAAACCAGTAGCCTAATAGTAAGAAGCAGAGATCAATATACATTAAAATACGCTGTATGTACCAGGCAGCAATTCACCATATAGTGTGAGGTGAGCAGCATTGCTTGGCTAACATGTTTCCATGTTGCCGAGTTGCTATGGCAATATCAAACCAATGAATAAACCACATCACAGAGACAGGGAGGTGAGTAAGTGTGAAATTGATTCAGTGGAACACAGGAGTATGTGGGAGCAAATCTGGTCAAGATAAAATTTCTGGTAGGAATATCTATTTCTTTTCACATTTTCAACAATATATTATAATTGCTTTTTAAAACATTGAAATCCTTTAGGTATTTTTTCGACCATAAACTCTTGTGTGTTTTTTATCAGATGTTATGTGTGTTTCAACATATATAAGGCATTTAATCCATTAATAATGAATATAACTAAATATGAAAAGTACACAATTTTTAATAGAAATTAATTTAGTTGATAGTTATGTAAAGTCTTAGTAAGATAAAATAAGTTGACTACAACTTTCATTTCCAGCTATAAGCTAATATTGTAGTAGTCATATTTGAAAGCATGTTTTTACATACACCAGGTTTAAACTTGATCTTTATTTCTCAGTGTGCATCATAGTGAGAGAGTCCACAGAAATGTCCTAGAAACACTGCATTTTGGATAGCACATTGATATAACAAAAGACAGATATCTGTGCTTATAAATAGATTGCACAAATATTGATCATGCTTCATTGCCCCATTTTGTGATTTATGTGACCGGTGTTTGAAATGTCTGGGGAAGAAAATATTTTGGATTTCTTTTTCCATTTGGTTTAAAACATTCTGTAAAAAAAATTACACAAAAATGTGATATCAGCAGTATATTTTTGTTATCTATGGAAAATAAAATATGTACCAGGCATGTTTTTAATTAGGATTTTAGTTTCACTAATTTGTCTCAGTTCAGTTGGATGATCAAATAATGACAGATTTCATTCTTAGATAAGATCCTGCTATAGAGGAATGAAAGGTTATTTTTTGTATGTGAGTTATTAATATTAGAAATTGATATTTTTCTAAGACATAAATCTATTTTTAGAACATTTTTTAGGCTTTCTGGCAGGAAGCATACATCCATGAGTTTCAGTGCTTCTAGTTCATACACTATTTATTTGATCTAAATTTGCTGCTTATTTATAGCATTGAAAGAATCTTACATGTGCTTTTGTTTCATTCCATTTCCCCTTGTGAGTGTATCTCTGTGTTGAAGCCCTCTTTATTTTATTTGTTCCTGAAGAAAAACACGTATGATAACAATTCTAAGTTAAACAACATTAAATTAAATTTTTTTTCTTTTTCTAAAAGGCCAAAATAGTCTTATCAGGTGCAGTCAATAAAATAAAGACTGTAGTTTGTCTGAAGTCTTACTCTGTCACATAAGAGCCACTGTGGTCCTGCCTTGGTTTCTTCAGTTCAAAGTAGAACTTTTATTTATGGAACAGAAGTCAATATTTGTTTGCACTTAACCTTTTGACTTAGTTTTTGGAGAACAACATTTGCCAAATTACTGGCAAAGAAGTTGCTGACTGATGCTTTTTACATTGGGATGGAATGATAAGGCAAAGACAAACACAGTGGATGTTGTCTGAACACTGAGGCTTTTATGATTTGGAGTTTTGAAGATGGAAATAAAACTCTTTTGTGCTAAAATAACATCTTGAAAAACTCCTTCAGTTACATTTTCCACCATTTCCCTGCTAGTGTTAAGTTCTGACTACATAATATTTCTAAACACAGTGCATGTGCTGATAAGCAGCTGCATCTCAAGAGTGCTCATTGTGTTGTTTTCATATGTGAATGAAATCCCTAAATTAATTGATCAAACCTAGATAGATCAAGGCTAAACAGATGCAAAAGGAGAGTATAGACCAGGATCGATTTTTTGTTGTGCACCATTTGCATATGAAGTGTCTTTCTTCATTTGTCACTGACCATTTTAGTGAGACAGGTCCAGCCGGGCGATATTCAGCAGGGACCTGGCAAAGGCAGAGTTGTCGCTGTTGAAGCTTCTGTCCCAGCCCATTGGTGAGCTTTCCTTGAGCTATGCTGATTATCAGGCTGGCCTGGATGAGGACAAGCACACAACTGAAATAGGGACAATGTTCTCTTTGAGGAGAGGTGCTTTCAGAAGATGTTCAGTTTTCCATTTGCTGCTTTGACTTCCTCACTTTTGGCGCATAAAGTGCAAAAGTTGCAGAGACTTGTTTTTACTTTGAAAGCAAAAGAACTTCACCTTTAAGGGGTGTCTGAAAGTCTCCTTATCAGCAGAGCTTGGTGAGGAATCCAGTGTGTGCATAACCCCTGAACCATTGCTCACAGAATCTTTGAAAGCATTTTTTAAAGCCCAAGATCTTTGCAAGACAGATATGGCTAAGAAGCAAGACTTTGGGGTAGGGAAGGAAGAAGTTTGTCTTCAGCAGGCCAGAGGAACCCTCTAGATCAAGGGCTTCTTTTCCCAACAATGCAAACTACTACACCTTCAGCTTTTTTATCTCCTAGAAAATGACATCACTTTTAGGTTATCTTCCCTGAGTAGGAAAGCCAAGATAGCTTTCTGCCCCCCTTTGCGAATGGACAAAACTCTGTCCAACTGCTGGTGGCTCCTGTTCCTGCCCTCTGAAGCAGATGGTGACAAGGGTTAATTTTAACAGAAGCCTGTGTCCATTCTTGTATCATCTCAAGTGCTCCTGATGTGGTGAGTGCCGTATGGTCCCTAAGAGAGAAATGCATCCAGGCCTCCACTTCAGGTAAGCAGTGGAGCTGGACACCACCTGGAAATTTTCTCCTTTTTGAGCTGTTTTTGGGTGTGTGATGCTCTGCACTGTCAATTACCTTCGTGTCAGTCCATCCAATTAAACTCATGGAGATGAGAATAATGAATGCATGGAAAAAAAGTGCTATCTTTACCCCAGTAGCTAACTACATATATAGTCCAGAAAATCCTGATCTGTATACACTTTGCAAGACTCAATAGGATGGAAGTGGCATTTTGAGTAAATTTCTTCTCTTCTACATTTTCTGTGTTTGGGGTTGGTTTCAGCTTTCTTCACATAATCCAATATGCCAGCAATTGGCATATTGGGAGCACTGGGCACTGGGAGCAGCAGCAGGAAGAGCCTATCTGCCTCCACAGCATCCACCATTTACCTCAGCCCAGGGGTGAAAAGGATGGAGACATGTTCAGTGCAAGCAGAATGTTACCAGGCACTAATTCCTCTGAGTAATATGGCTGTATAGTCAAATTCTTTCATAGCATTTTAACCTCAGTTGATATGTAGTTTTGTATAACAGCAAAACCACTTTGTTCTGTGTCATAATTCAACATCACACCTGCTAAAAGCCCTTACTGATGTACAAGTCATTGTCTCTTATACAGTTAGTCTGTGTATTTTCAGTGGGTTTTATTTTTTGGTATATAGAGAAAGGACAAAAAAACAGAGTCTGACCATGAGATTTTTTTTTTATAGAGGGTATCCTTTGGGTTAGTTTCTACTGAGACATCATCTTGCTGCTTCATAAGTTACTTTGAAGAGTAAGAGGTAAATTTTCTGTGTTCTTTGGTTTCACTTCTTTCTTTCTTTAAAAATGGAGATTCATTTCTTTAGGAATATTTTAATACAAATTATCTTATTTGAGCACCTCAGCAAACTTTTTGGTGTTAGAAAGATTCAAGAGCAGCTTTTTAGGATTACAGATACTCAAGTGAAGGCAATTTTCAATTCACTTCAGTGCAGGATGAGACACCCAGCTGTGACCATGAATAAGAACTGTACCTGTGACCCAGTCTCCACCATTCTTCTTCTTGGAGCCATCTGATCATGTCTGGTCAGAGCTGTCTAATGTGGGCAGGGGGCACAGGGCAGAAGTGAGAAGGCTTCTGAGGAAGGCTAAGAAGCTTTTTTTGCTTCACTGGGAAATGTGTTTTGTGGTATCTACCAAGCAATTCTGGGAGAGTCCTTAGTCACTAATCCCCTTTGTACTTGCTTTGGGGCTGGTCACAGAAGTTGCAGAAGCCTCATCCCTGGACCTGATTGAAGTCAGGTTGGATGATGCTTTGAGCAGCCTGACTTAAAAATATGGAAGTGAGGTTGCTCTGGGTGATCTCTAAAGTTCCCTTCCAACCTAAACCCTTCCCCAATTCTGTGATCCCGGGCCCTGATTATTTTAGCTATGGATAAAGCATAAAAGTTATTTCTAATTATTGTGAAAGATATTCAAAGTGTAATTCAGAAACTGGGACAACTGCATCAGCCTCTATGTAAGTTTCTCAGTGCATCTGGGAGGAAATGCTTCTCCAAGGAAGTGGCAATACCACAACAGGGCAGCTGCAGAGATCAAGCACCCACTGAGGATATTTATCAGAGCTTTATGTTGCTCTGGAGGTATAAGAGGGATAAAATTCCTTCTCAAGATATTTTTTGTAGTTGTTGATAGTGAAGAACAACATTGTTTTATTCTGTAAAACTATATTTTATATGTGCATTTTTAATTCTCCCTCTTCCTTCTGTTTTCTTAGGGCATTGATTTTTTTTTTTCTGCACAAAGTGTTGGTAGTGTGAAAAATCAAATTATAGGTACTTACCGATGAAGAAAGTGGGCATTTTAGTTTTGAAGCTGAAATAATGTAGCAGAACACAATTATTTCTTTTTCCCCAAAGAGACAAGTCAAAATTGATGCCAATTTTTCTCTCTGAAGGTTGAATGAAAAAACACTCAGGAGGTTTCTTCTTCCATCTTCCCTTTCTACCACCAAAACCAGGCTCCCTATGAACTCCCCTCCCCCGATCTTACATCCTGGGAGACCTAGTTTAAATAGCAAATTTTATTCAGAACTGAATAAAATATAAGATCCTAATCATATTTCCCTACAGCCTTTCCTTTTACCCTGAGGAGAGTAAGATTGTGCCTTCTTAAAATGAGAGAATTAATAATACTCCTCTTTCACAGACATGCTGTCAAGAGAGATCTGTTGTGACTCAGAAGTGTAGGCTGGCAGGCTGCCCTCTGAGCTCAGGAAGGCATGGCACCATGCCCAGACTCTTTTTCCCTGGGCTTCAGCTTTTTCACATGGCTGTGCAAAAACCAGTCAAGACTTTCTCCTAACCTTGCCTCTCCTGCTGAAGACCCATCTGTACTGCCCAGAGGTTTCTGTTCTGTTCACTTTGACTCACAATTCGCTTCTGCTCCTTGTTGTCAGCTTTGTGCCTGTAGCTGATGCATCTTAACTTTCTTACACAGACTGACTCAGTTCAGCTCAGCTGTTGGATGGCTTTTCCAACCTCATAATACTTTTTGATGAGCTGCAGGTAGGGGATAGCTAATCCTCTGGATGTTGCTGTAATGATGATCTGACTTGCTTTACTATGAGTTCCACCATTCTGGAGACAGCTAAATTATTGGATGCTTTGTTAATGCATACTATATAAATACCTTGAATCAGATTTTTTTATATGGGTTCAATTTCCTATTAAGTGATTGGATTGTAAGAAGTATCTTGAGATTGTAAGAAGTATCATGAAATGTCTACTTTTCAAATGTGTGTGTGAGAGTATCGGGATCTAAACAAAATTCTGGTAAATGATGAACATCCTTCTCTGGAAGGGAATATAGAACAAGGAGCTGTGAATTCCTTCAGCTGTGGAGCTGCTTAAGAATAGGTTTTCCCCTGGATACCTTTTAGCATCACTTGACAACAAAGACTTCAACAACACAAAACTCTAAAGGAGTTCTTTGCTCTATGTGATATTGGTTGAACCAGTGTTTTTGGTGTCTTATTATTGATTAAAATAATTTCATAAGAAATAATTAAAATAATTTCATAAGAAAATATCACTATAAACAGTGACCTTTTAAAGACATGATTTTTATTTTCACTCTAGTAAAAGGAATTAATTTTTCTTGGTGTTCTGTTCCTAATGAAGAAAAAGGAGTAATTGAAAGCAAGGAGATGACACAAAGGAGGGAGAACACCATGCCATTGACATTTTAGAGTGATCCAAAGGTAATACTCAGTCAACCTGACTGACAGTGACAAGGCAGAAATTTTAAATGTAACTTCAGTTTTATTTATTTAATATTCAAAACAAAACACTGATAAAATTTTACAATATTGAAAGTTGAAATAGCATTATTATCCTCAATCTCTACAGGTGGTAACTTTAAAACTGTTATGATCTATGCCTTGTGATATATTAATATAGGAGCTGTGCTCAGTAATTCAGAGAGGAAAATGCAGAAAGCTGATGGCAGTTCATGAAAGGGCTGTCATAGACTGTTGAGCCTGCATCATCTAGACCTCATCATCAAGACCTTCCTGCCTGATCCTGCCAGTCCTGAAGAACTTGTTTCAGCTTTCTGCACCTGTATGGTGTATCTTGCTAGCTCTTAGCAGGGTCCAAAGGCAGGTGACACTGCAGCTACCTCTCCTGACAACATCCCTGTGTCAGGAATCACATTTTTATTTGAATTTGTTTGTCTGGCAAGGAAAACCAGAGCCAAAGAGAACACAGGATACTATTCCATTTACTGGCTACTACAAACATGAACTATCTCATGCATGTCACCCTTGGAGAGTTCTGCTAGGGTTTTGACAGCTGCCCTTTTAAAAGTCTTGGAGTTATCATCATCAACAATTCCCTAATATCATTAGCTTTGCTTGGAGCAGCACCAGTCAAAAAAGTTGTTAAAATGTTTGGCATCATCCCAGAGGGTGTTGAGAACAAGACAGAGTGTTTGCTCTGTGCTTTGCTGTGCTGTACAACATTAATGTGTCCAAATCCTGGCTGTTGTGTGCAGGTCCAGTTTCACACCCCAGGAAGGGCAGTAGAGGAACAGAGAGGGGCCACTAAAACGATGAAGGGGAAGCAGCTGTCTTTAAGGACTAGAGTTACAGGGAGAAGATGAGTGAAGTTTAACATCATAGGGCTATTACTGAAGCTGTATGGCATTTGAACCTTGGAGGAGATAGGCTTAAAACAGAGGAAAATAACTTTTTTTTTCCTTACTGTAAGAGCTTGTGAATGCAGATAATGTAACATTATTTGAGAAGAAAACCAAAAGAAATGGAATATCAGCAAATTAATGGGCAGCAGGCCAACAGATACTGAAAGGAATAGACAGAAATACACTTTAGTAATTTTAGATATGTGATGGCCAATGCAGGGGATTTTTTAGGGAATAAGCTGAGGTAGGTATGAGAAAGGAAGGCAGGAGGCCAAAATGGCTCCTCAGTTGTCAGTGGCAGAGACAAAGTGCTGTGCTAGGTGGTCTGAACTTTTTTTTTGATTTTTTGTTTTGTTTGCTGACAAAAGGGTCACAAGGGTTTTATGATAAATTTGTTTGGATGAAAAAAAGGGTTTGAAATGAAATACTGCTGAGAGAATACGGTAAGACGTAGTGATCTTCCTTTTAACTGCTCAGGAAGATGCCAAGACTTCTAGATGGTTCCTGTGGTGCTAACCTTTTACAATAGTTGAGGAGAGAGGTTTTACAAATTCAGAACTTCTCTATTGGCACAGGAGACTGACATTCATTACAGGCATCTGGGGGGCTTTCACAGACATCATGATTACTCTGTAAGGGAATCTCAGCCTAAAACCTTTCAGCTTAACTCACACTCTTTACTGATTCACAAAACCAAATAATGAACAACTGATAGCACTTTTGGCCAAAATAGCCATTGCCTTTTGTAGTGAAACACAGTGATTTATAAACCTACTTTATTCCAGACACTAAAGGAAATCACCTTAGATTCACTGCTTGCAGTCTATATACCTACCTCAAAATATCAATCCTTCTGTTCACGAACAAGCTAGACAAAGAAAGAAGGTTTTACGTTAACTTATCAGCAGTTGTGAGCATGAAGTTTCAAATGATCCAATTGCAGTAGTAAAGAAAGGCATCATCAGCCAAAATCAGTGTACGTGCTTCTAGGCTTTCTAAATGCAAAGTAAAATGCCTTGGAAGTCAGTGTGAAGGGCTGAAACTGCACATACAGCTACCTAGGTGACAAGCATCAGGTTACAGTAACTTAATAATTTTGATCACATGTTCATGCCAGAATAAGATACTAATTTATTTTTGGGGGGCTTTTGATGGTTTTCTGCTTGTTTGTGAGGGGGTGGGTTTTTGTTTTGCTTTACTTTTGGTATGTACCAGAGGCAGCTACCTCTGTCCTACAGTGAATTGTGATGACAATTCACACTGCTGGCCATGAGATGTCTACTTTCAAATGTGTGTATGAGAGTATTGGGATCTAAACAAAATTCTGGTAAATGATGAACATCCTTCTCTGGAAGGGAATATAGAACAAGGAGCTGTGAATTCCTTCAGCTGTGGAGCTGCTTAAGAATAGGTTTTCCCCTGGATACCTTTTAGCATCACTTGACAACAAAGACTTCAACAACACAAAACTCTAAAGGAGTTCTTTGCTCTATGTGATATTGGTTGAACCAGTGTTTTTGGTGTCTTATAATTGATTAAAATAATTTCATAAGTGGAGGATAGTTGTTTGTAACTAAATCCACAGGTGTTTTTAAGAGGAAAAAAAAAAAGTGGTTTGCAGCATTTGAATTCATGGCATATTTATTCATGTGGAAGAAATATCCCCAGAAATGTGACCAAGTATGGGTGGCTGAAGTGTATGCCCTTTGTTAAAATAGACTGTTACAAATGTCTCAGACCAGCCCCCACCCTCTTGTTTTGCAGAGACTTCTTCAGTCACCCTGGGATATTTATGTTCAGGGTGCTTCTTTGGGCTGAGACTGTTGGGTCTTTAGGATGAAGATAACAGCTGTGTGTACCTCCTGTTTAGCAAAATTTTGTTCAATAAATTTGAAAATTGTTGTCATCAGAGTATATGTGTATGGGAAATTGAAGTCCCAGTGTGATGTGAAGTACCCAGAGGTCTGAAAGCCATCATGAACTAGGGATCACCTTTCTTGATCCATGTTTGGGAGCTCCTGTACAGTAGAAAACAGAGTACAGTCTAGAGCCAACCGCACCTCCCTTTCACTGACTTAAAAAGAAATAGGCTATTGAGGCAACTGATGTTTTCTTTGTATCACTAAGGTAATTTCCTTATTACCACCTCGTTTCTATATTCTTCCTCCCCACACAGCCTAAGTTTTGTTATGACATTACTGTTGAATGCAATATCTGCATATTTTCCCAATGTGATCATTTGAGTCTATTGAGGTCTGTGTTTTACTTCCAAGTTTTTATGAAGGACAATACATACATTTTGAAAAAACTAACTGAATAGAATTTTACTTATGAGATGCAGAACTGCAATTCTATCCCTCACTATTTTGTTTTGCTCTATCCTTTGGGACATGTTTTGAGATATTAACCATCTACCTGGGTTCCGTATATAGTAAAAGAATACAATCTATAGTGTCAGTTGAACAGTGAGATTATAACTTTATTTACCTGCTTTAAACCAAGTGCAAAAAGAGCTAGTTTTGGTGATGACACTATTCACTGAGTGCACTGCTATCTTAGTACAAAAAGCCTAATTGTGCATAAGGGTTTTCTTGCTAGCTTTGATGGAGGTTTGTATAATACTTTTATTTTCTAACTTTCCCATGTCTCTTATTCACCAATAGTTATTGGTGAACAATAATAGTAATAACCAAGTTATTACTAGGTTGCTGTAGACAAAAAAAAAGTCCTCATTCCTGGTTTGAAAAGGACAGGTTTAAAATTCTTCTTCTTTCCCTATCTGTGTTGTTTTATGCTTAACTTGCTTGAAATCAAAGGAAATGCAAGAAAAAAGGCCTGGGTGTTATGTATAAACATACCTGAAAGCATGTTGAGAGATGCAAAGAAAGAGCAGACAACTGAACCAGATTGTCACTTAAGAAAAGGGTACTTTTGAACTTTGAATTCTCCATGCCAAACCATAGGGTGTAGTTAGTACATTGCAGTGGTCTGTGACTGCCATTCTTGTAGGAAACTGGGAAAAGGAGAGATGTGTAAAACTAACAAGATGCTGGTTTTAGTAGGAACTAAATAAGTATAACTGAGAGGAAAATAAGGCTCATTTTAATATTAGCATGAGCATTTTTCATTAAAGTCTTCATAGAGTTATGTTCAGGTATCATTACTATGCATGTGTCTCTGCTGGGAGATGAAGGAGATCCTATAGGGTCCTGTGTGGGAGCTTGAAACAAGATCAGTGTTTGTGAGGCTGTGAGGAAAAGGAGTTGACCAAGACTCATGTAATACAGTGCATTTTACTCCTTCATGAGGGTAAATGCACTTCATCACAAAACCAGCTTTCCAAGGCTGGGGTCAAGCTGGTGGCCAAGGGAAGTGCTGGAAGCAGGACAGCCCCTAACTCCAGGAATTGTTCTCCCTGCCCTGGTTTGCACAGGCTGCACACAGATGGCAGCATCCCCACTGCTGCTCCCACCAGTGAAAGCAGATGGCAATGGCCAGCTCTGCCTGCTCCCAGCCTGAGGGACCTGCTGTCCACTTCACTGCAGCTCTCTGCCATCATTCCTCTTTTTCCTTTCACCTGCATAAAATCTGTTTGCTCATTTATCATGGAGATGTATTTTGTCCTGCAGACCAGGAAAATGACTGCATGCACTCCTGCAGTTCATACCATTTTGGAGATGGCTTTGCCAGTTACACCAGCCACTGCTCACTGCCAAAATGCCAGCTGACAGACCTGTAGCCAGTTGTTTGCTGAATTTTGTCAAGGTGGTCTAAACCAGTTTTTGTAACTTTTTTTCCAAAATGTTTATAAAATAGCCTGTTTGATTGCCTTGTATGACAGGCAGACAACCCCTGCAGTTATGTTGGTTAAGGGTATAATGGTGAAGATCTGGGAAAGAAGCCACCCCTTAAATAGGGGAAAGCAGCAGTGGAACCTGGGGAGGATGCTTGCACAGTTCACTTTTCCATATTCACAGCATCTTTTTTTAAAATAAACATCTTACCCTGTTTTATTCTATCTCAGTATTGGATTTGCATTGTGCTGGGACTATATGTACCTTTTTTTAATATTGTATAACTGTGCTATGTTTGTGTGGTTGTAGTGGTCCAATTTCATGGAGTACACAAGATTTGCACAAAAATAATAAAAAACCCACAATTTAAACGGAGTGACTTAGGTGTAAGTCCAGAATATTAAGTTGAAATAATAGCATAAAACTTAAGTGCAAGAGCTTAAACAGGCATGAATAAAGTTTCAATCCTATGATTATGTCCACATGGTCCTCTAGGTCTGTTAGCTTCTCAGTCAGTGGATGCCAGCAGCTGGAGCCAGCTACTCTATGCACCAGAATGAGTTATGGCTCTTGAATCTGTCTGCATATCTGAACCTGGCCAGATGCAAGACTAGACTTAGGGAAACATTTCGTAGTCTTGGATTTGATATTCTTATGTGGTTCTATTTCAAAATGAATGGGTATTGCAGTGGGTGTGCATTGGGTGTATAATTCATGTTAGGTACATCATGTATTAGATTTTTTTTTTAACGTACACTTTAGAAACTGGGTTTCCCACGCGACTGTGGCCACCTTGTGGATTCTTCAAAAGAAAATGATATCTTATATCATAAAAATAATAGCTAGGACCATTTTGATTATTAAGAACTGTTCTGTTGTGTTGTTCGTCCTGGTTAATAGCTTTCAGTCATCACTTTTTACTTGTTAGAAATTAACTATTCTTAGTAAATGTTATTGGTCAATTATTTACTAATTTATTGTTAGTAAATATAAGCAGCAGTACTACTTCTTCTACTAGGACTGTTAAATATATGCTTTCCACTATAAAGTTACCATTTTTCATGAAAAGATGATTGAAATTGGTAAAGTTTAGCTGTGAAGGAGGAGAAAAGAAAAATTTCAGTGATGCTGTTTGTCTCTCTTGGAACTGGGGTTCTTTAACAACTCTCTCATTTCTTAAAAATGGATTTTTGGGAAAGAACACACTGAAGATGGGGTGAGTTGACCCTGTTTGCCTGCTGGATGCCCACCCAGCTGCTCTCTCCCCTGCCTTTTTCAACAAAAAATGAAGAAAATAAGACAAATCTAGGGGGTCTAGATAAGGACAGGGATATCTGTTGCCATCGTTAGTTAAAACAGAGCAGTAGCATGTCCCACTGATAGCATCTTGCCATGTAAATCCAGTAAAGAAGGCAGATAAAGAAAACCGGGAAATTGCCTTTCCAGTGTTAGCCTGCTTGCCAGGCCTGCTCTGTAGCAACTTTTAATTCTATATGAAGAACATCACCAGCAGTTGGGAAACTACTTGGCCTGGCAAATGGAGCCTCAAGTGGCTCAGGTTGTGCTGCCAGAACAGGTTTCTCATGGTGTGAGAGGCTCCCTGAGCTGTCAGAGCTCTGGACACCTGCAGTCAAGAAAATTAGAAGCCTTGGGATCTCTGGCACTGGTACAGGTTAAGTAATGGGGATGTCCAAAGTGCCTCCTCATGGCTAACTATTCCAACTCTGGACATGTTGGTACTCAGGACTTCCAGCCACCTACTGGGAAGTCAGGCAAGATTTCATTTCAGTTCTTCGAAAGGTGATTCATTAAATCAGGTTAGAATCAGCTGATGGCTCTTTCTGGTGTGACTCTTGTTTTGCCAGAGAGTTTCTCAGTGGCTCCATTTCTGAATGGAGCAGAATGGAGGAGTGAATATTCCTCAAGCTACTCTGAAGTGGCTGCCAAAATAGAGTAGTGGAGGAAATAGGTTGGAAGAAGTGACTTGAAGTTATAATAAAGCCTGGTGATTGGACCAGGTGATATATGTGTCATGCATGTTATTCCCTTGTGTTATTACTTTTCTTAAGGTTGCACAACAGCAATGGGCTGTTATCATATGAGACTGTAGTAATGGAAAACTGTGTCTTGGCAAAGCCAGATGGAAGGCACTTAACTCATCACCAACTCAAATAGAATGCTACAGTCAGGATGCACCAGGAAAAGGCATCCAGGCTTTAAAAAAAAGAAAAGAATTGCAGTGTATTGTAAATTGAAAAAAAACCCAAGCCCAACATTTTTTTCTTCATTCATTCCTTTTATAACTATCCTGCAATATGGTGTTGTAAACCAGATATTTTTTTCTTCTGTTTCTTAATTTTACTTCTGTATGTTCTGCTCTAATTAATTTAGATTCTTATAAATTTTAAAAACACTTGTGGCCCAGAGGTGATTCTGTAACTGCAAAACTATTTTTTTCGGTTTTAAATCAAAAGACCTTTTTCCTACCTTTCACACATGAGCCCATCAGCCATAACTGCTACACATTGTACACAACTCCCCTAGAGGATCATTTTATATATTTTTGGATGCCCAAGATTCTTTGTGTTTGCTGACATGTTAAAAGGTTCTTCATTGATTAACTTTAATAGATTTTTTGAATGCATTATTATGCTTTCTAAAAACTTTTCATTGGTTTTACTTCCTGAATTCTCCTTGAATAAAATTATTTCTTTTCCTTCTATTGACATTTAGTTAACTCATGAAATATAAATCAGGCTTACACATTTTCCTTAAGTCTTGGTTACAAGGAAGAGCTCAAGATGCAATGTGATGGCTTAGAGAGCATATCTGTAAGTTTTTTTCACAGTAGAAAGAGAACTTATGTATCAGACTGACAATATATGAATGACAATATTCCATGGAAATTACCCTTTCTTAAGACTTCTTGACTTTCAATAAGAATTTTAGTTAAGAAAAGAAAAAAGATTTTTTTATTTTTTTGGTTTTTGATGCATTTGTGCTCTATACCCAATGATTTTTTTTTTAAAGGTTGAAAAGTTAACCTTACAATCATGCCTATAATCAGATTCTGCTATTTACATTACATTAACTGAACTTGAACCTATATCACTGTAAGTAGAAAAATCATGAAGGGGATTCTTCTTTATCAGAACTTTCTTCTGATAAATCAGTGGTGTGAGATGTGAAGCACTTAACAAATATGCAAACATCCATTAATACCCGGAGAGTTTTCTGGTACAATTTAGCCTTCAAGAAAGTTTGTTATAAACACAGTGCCAAGCAGCCAGCAGTGCTAGGAAGAACATTTGGAGAATGGTGTGAGATTGTAATTGTAACAATATTGCAATCTGCTTCGTGAACAATCCATCATTTGTCTGTGTGTTTTTGTTCCCACTGTTTAATACTGTGGGAGTGTTTCTGTTGCTTTGTTCATTGTACTTTAACACTATGCCAAGTTTTCTGTCATAGTAGTAGTGAAGTGTTTCTAATGACTTACCATGGTTTTAACTATGGTGTTATTATCTTTTGTTCAGGAGGTTTTGGAGTTTTGGGTCCAGCCCTGAATACTTGGGGCTTTATTCTTCTCTCTAGAGCACTATGGTCAGGAGCATAAAGATATTGGCAATTAGGTGGAAAAACTCAAAACAGTCTGCTAAGGCAGGACATGTACTAGTACAATGTGTTTGAAATAACTTTTTTTTTTTTGAGGGGAGGAGGCAAGAGGAGTATATCCCTCCCACCTTTGAACTGCGTGACTTTAAAGGGAGGCAGATCATGTGCTCTGAGGAGGAATCTCTAGAGGTTACTCAGTAGCAGTAAGAGACATCATATAAGGTTCAGGAAAAGCTTTGAAAACAGCTGGAGATAAGGTAAGTATCAGGTAAAGAATTAATGCCTGCAATGTTTTTGTTTTTTCTTAGACTAATGGCCCCAGCTGGAGCTAAATGGGCTGAATAGATCAATACAGTGACAGTGTTTTGGGGAAACCTGTGTTTCCCCAAAAGAAGTAAGGATAATTATGAGAGGTTGGGGGATAATGATTCTTCTGATTTGTCAGAGCATACTTTTTCTTGTGTGGGTTGTTCAGAATACAAATTTTTGATGAAAATTTTCCTCTGAAGTTGTTCTTCAATAGAATTTTCTCAGAAGCATTATTAAGATAATCCCTGAGACTGCCTCAGAGCACTTAACTCTGAGCTTCTGCTGCGTGTGTAACTCGTATGTAGAAGCTTGTGTAAGTACTTCCATTTTGTGGAAGATGACTAAGGTGCAGTGAAATGACTTGCCTGGAGTCATTCAGAGGGTTTGCAGCACTTTGAAGGAATTAGGGTATTTAAGTGTAGAGAGTCCAAGTCTAGTTGGAACTCCGTTACTCTTGTGCAGCACGTTGCTGGTAGGCTGTAATTGAGGTGCTGGCTAAAGCAGGCTTCTGGGAATGAGTCCTGATGAATAAAACAAGGATGGCCAGTTTAGTCTCAGGCAAAACAGGAACTGCGTTTAATAGAGTTGGACCTTCAGATGATGTTTCCTGAAAAAGCAAGCACTGTGGAAAATACATTCCCAGTCCTGAAGTTAATTTAAAGGGGAGCTTTCAAACAAATAGGATCTCCTTTAGAAACATTGAGGTGGCAATTTCTAAGATATTATCCAGAGGAACTGATGTTAGAGGATGCATTTAAATGTACAGGAGTGTAAAAATTTTTATGCTGGTCTTGAGAGAAGTATTTTGCTCAAAATTTTAGGTGTATAATCTTTCCTCCAAAAGTACATGCTTTTTGGATGTAAGGCAAATACCAGCCTGGGAGCAAAGTAGTTTTCTATAAAATTGTTAGTGGAGAATAAAATGTATGTAATTTATATAAACTGCTTAAATTCCTGTCCACTGAAATGTGGCTGAAGACAGGACATGAATCAATTTGGACCTCAGGTGTACTTGTGCCACTTTGGATTCTTACTTTTACAGGAGAATTATCAGTGAAAAATAGCATGACAATAATCAAGGTCTCAGTCAGACTGTGGAGTCAAATGTTGATCCTTATTTATCATTGTTAAATAACAGAATGGAAGCAGTGAAGCACAAATTCTCAGCAGAATACTTTTTTTTTTTGACAGCTGAAAGAAAGATGCCCGTGCCATTAGAAATTGATGCTGCAGTCCCTAGAAACTTGATGGGGTTTTATGTGAAAAACAGAAAAGGGAAAGAATAAAAGATGTCTCTGGCTTGGAATCCCAGGTCTTGTGACCATATAATCGAAATGATGCTCTCTGTAATTGCAAAACTGGGATTGAAACAGCAGTGGGATGGCATTAAGTCATCTTTTTGTCTCAGTACTCTCTAACTTTGTCTCACCTGGGTGCTCCTACATATATTTGGATTTAGCTGTCCTCACAAGCACTTTGGCTGTGAGGAAAGATTGGGTGGAAAGGAACAAAGGTGCAACGAGGCATGGCTTGTCAAGCTGTTGATGTTGTACTTAAGTGAATACTCTGGTGTTGTAATATGTCTACAGTTCTGCTCTCTTAATTTTTTTGTTTAGTGACCTGGCCACAATACACTGACATTCCTATGCAGACAATGGCCTTGAGTTTATTCCAGAGGGCAAGGATTATTGTACACTCAGGTTTTATCCCATTGCATAGCAATGATTTGGCAGAGGTGTCTGCCCAGACCCAAGTGCCATGACATGCTTTGATATTCTGCAGTTCTGATGTAGTTTATTTGCTTTGATAATTTGATCATTCCTTAGTACTTGAATCTTGTCTGTTGCCTATGATTAAGAAAGGAAGGGGCAATGGTAACTGTGGAAGAGAAGCACAGACAGTAAGACCCTTGTTCATTTGTTGGATTCTTTCTCTGGAACTGTTGTGAGAAAGTTTTTCTTGGGAGTTTTGGATGATTGAACAATAGAAGCTAATGTGGGGGGAGGGAGGGAGGAGAGTGAGGAGTGAGTTACACTGTGTACTGTTAAATTACAGTGGAAACTCTCAGGAAGGAAGATTTTTAAGTTGCTCCCTCCAAATTTCTTTTTATTTTCCCTGTAAAAGTGCTATGCTGTTTCTTTACTAATCGGACTAGGTCACATCCTAGGTCATCAGCTTTCCATAAGCTTTCTTTTGTCACCAACACTCATATATCCCAAGTTGTTCTGGCTAGTTAAAGGCTTAATCAACTGTGTTTCATGAGTTTAATGATATTTAACTTTCACTATTACAGTTTTGCAATCATCTTATCAAGATATCCTGTACTAAGTAAACTTGAGACCCAGATCTCATGTCAGCATACAAAAAGCAGTCAGTCTTTATTTTATACCCCATTTTCCTACTATGCAAGGTCAGTTTCTGTTTTCCCTATTAAGACTAAACTGGTTTATACTATTTGGATAGAAAGCAAATAATGTTTCATATAATTAATTTGTTTCCAGTATTCATATTCTCCTCTGTTTGCTTGGAGGTAAAAAGAGGGCTATGAAGAGCTGTGTCTTTAAAGTGGCTTTTATTAGAGCTAATTAGGATATGTTATTGTCTTGTACAAAGGCTTTTGAGTACAATTCAGCTGTAATCTAGGCACTGCATCAATTCTATCAGGTTTGCTGTCTTAGAGTAACTATTGGCACATAAAAATTATAGTAAATACTCTTTCCTTTTGCCTATAGTTTTCTTTTAAGCACCTATAGTAGACATTATAAAATGCAGGCTAAACTGTCCATGCCCTTTTCCTTTCATTTTCCTTTTGTGTGTGACAAATGAATGCTACTTCCATGATTTCTTCTTCCAAAGGTACACTAGGATTCTTTCAGTCTTTGTTAGAAGCCAACAGGGAGTGTTTCACTCCTAAGCAAGGCACTTGGGCTCATAGTTTTGAAAGAGGAAAAAACAGATTTAAAGATGCTTCCCATTAGCTTGCCTGCTGCCATTTTCCATGGCAATTCATTAGCTGCTGGGAAAATGTAAATGGGCCCTTTGGAGCTATTATTCTGACAGCCTTATGCTGGAGTTTTGTCTTAGAAGTCCTACACAATGCAAAGTTATCTTACATGGATGTTGTTTGGCATATTTTAAGACTTTGTTTGCTTTCTATGTTAATAATACTTGTAGAAAAATAGCAGAGAAAAAGGACATTTGTCAGATTTTTGGCAAACACTTTCCTCCATTTTCTTTGCTTTAGATAGCAAGCTGAAAAGCTTGTTTTGTTACATTGGCTTTTGATGTTCATTGTTATTTAATAAATTCGCATCTAGATGAGTAATTTTGTATGTAAGTGGATTTTTAAGCTCATAAAAGAATATTTTTGGTAGTTATAAAACTGTGGACCAGTAATACAGTACATGCAAGTTTTACTACTGTGTAAACAGAGCTTTGAAGTAAGACTGTTTCTGCAAGACTGTTTTTAATGAGGGATAAGATGTATGTTTTTGGGTTATTTTTTTTCCAAATCAAGGATCTCTTACCTGTTCTATTACTTTATCTTCCTGTGATGGCACTTCTCAAAGGAAATGTGATTACATGTGTATTTCAGTCACCTTAAAGAGTTAGTTCATCTCCTGGTCCTTTTTTTTTTTTTTTTTTGTAGACATCTAATGCAGGTACAATTGTGTTTGCAGTGTTCTTCATGCTATAGCTCAGTCTGGGACTCACAGCCATGTTTTCAAAGCCAAAACTTCTTTCTCTTCTTCTTTTGGCACAATTGAACAAAAAAAAAAAAATAGTATCTTCTCATTAATGAAAAGTGTTAGAACTTTCCTCTTTCAAAATGTCACAGTGTGACTGTAGAATGCCGTGAAACTGTCACTGGGGCAGTCCATGGGTCATGCTGGGTGTCTTTGTTTTGTTTTATTTTTAAATTCTCTTTTCTTTTGAGTACGCTTGACTTTGGTCTATTTTTTTTTTTTTAACAAGATTCAGGCATTGGACACTTTCTTTCAAGCTAAGCCAGGAAAGTAGTTCCCAATGGGAATATTTGTGTTCTGTTTAAATCTACTCACCCAGAACACAGTAAGCAGGTCACTTCTAATCCAATATTTTTTTTCAGAGTGTTGTGTTGTTCATAGTAGGCTCATACCAGTGCTTCAACATTGTATCAAAAAGAAACAAACAAACTCAAAATAATAAAATACCCACAAACACATACAAGAGCTTAATATATTTTTAATGCATGAGTATTTGTTATATAAGGAAGAAATACTAAAGTGTGCCATTCTCAAACAACTCCATTCTGATTATAGAGTCATACCTTGTTGCTCAAGTTATATTTAAGGAGAAATCACTCACCTTGGTTTCTTAGCTGCTGTGTTTCCATCCTGCCAAGTACTTCTGCAACACCTAAATCATAAGCTGTTAATTCAGTATGGCCTTCCTGTTAATATTTGATCTTATCCAGAGAAAATTTTGTTAATTTGGAGGGTATCCCCAAGTGAGAGAAAAAACAAAAAGACCACTGATTTTTATTTTTTGTTCCTCACCTTTTCTACTTTCCTAGTCTTACCCTTCACTGTTGCTGTTTGCAGTCTGTGACACAGGTAGATTTAGGAGGGTTACATGATTGCTATACTTTGAAGCAATGTGGGGATTTTTATTCATTTCCAGAATAACCTTTCAGACCCTTGGGAGTGGCAGTCAGTCATCAGGAGAGCAGGGGATGGTGCAGTATCAGGCAAGGGAAGGGATGTGAGCACCAGGCTGCCCAGTGGATGCAGGGTGTCCCAGGGGTGCTGGGCACCAGCTTTGTGAGTGAGGCCTGGGAGAGTGTGAGTGGGACAAGGTTTGCTTCTGGACAAGTGGAGAGCAGTGATGCTGGAGCAGGTGCCAGAGCAGCTGCTCATGTTTCAGGGAGCTGAAGGCCCTGGTCTCCATATGTAGTCAGATACAAAACATTTCAATGAGAGTCATAAAAAATATGAGCCCTGAGAGGCCTGCACATGCATCTGGGTATTTCTTTTGTGGAATTCAGAATTGGTTATGGTCCCAGGTATGGGTATGGTCCCAGTTCTTCCCTCCACTGATTTGTACCACTGTCATGGTTTCTGCTTGGTCCAGCTGAACAGAAAGCCAAGTCTTGACATTTACACCCTTCCTGTTTCTTTGTACAGATGTAGAGTAGGTGAAGTTAGAAGTATACAGGGAAGTGAATTGAAGTATACAGTTACATTATACCATGGTCCCCTAAGGATTGAGATAATTGAACAACTTTTCCCCAAAACTGAGGATTTTAGCATTTATTTCTGTGGTGCTGCAACACCTTCAGGAGTGTTGCCTGAGGGTCCTTGAGGGCAGTCATCTGTATATGTAACCTGCCTCCTAGGAATTGCACTTGAGGATACTATTTAGCGCGTGTCATGAAAGAGTTTCAGTGCACCTCTAGTTAACAGCACCTTGCAGAGGACACTTGGCAGAAGAAAGAACAGACTTTGTGTTTCCTGCAGCATCCAGTTGCTCAGTGTGTCAGGATAGAGTTGGTGGTGATGATAGTGAAAGGAAACAACTCACAGTCTTTTCTTTTGGGGCTGTTGCAGTACAAGCTATAATGTCTTCCGCACTGGGGAATTGGGGATTTGTAAGAGTGGCCATGTGAGAGTGATTTGATTACTGGGTACCAAGTGATCATATTATTACTAGGCACTGATGTGAAATAGGAAGCAGTCTCAAGAGCACTCTAGAAGTAAATATAAAGCAGGTCATTGTAGGAATATTTTAATGTGGTAATACCATGGGGTTTTCTCCTGCTGGTGCTGTTTTGGAGAGGGAGATCAAGGAGACTGTTTCTCAGCATCCTAGATGTTTTGAATAGAATTTACCTGCTGTGAAGCCAAATATTCAATATATGCCATAATGATCTTTAATTTGAGTGTGATGACTGTGTAATGCTGACAGTAGCTTAAATAGGTAACCCAAAGGAACCTCTGTAAAGATTTCATCATGATTAACTCATTTGTCATTAACTGTGGTATAGAATTAATGTGGATTGAGAATTACATTGCAATTTACCATACACAAGATGGAAAATAGCTAGTAAGCCATGTGACAAGGAATATCTATCACTGCATGTGAATTAAAATCAGCAAAGCAAATGACATGACTTGTTATAGCTGCTGACCTAATGTCCTGTCAAGCGTCTCTGAAGCATGATAATTCCAGTGCAAACATAAGTGTGTGTGGTTCTGCATTATGTATAGTTCTAAATCACCCCTCCCACATTTTAAAAATACTTGAATAGTTAACTCACTAGCAGTAGAGTTTCGAATGCTGTTTGCCATGGCAGCTGTTTGGCAACTGGCTCTATAGTAGGGATGAAACAGCTGGCTTCTGGAAGGTTGGCAGCAGGTCCTGGCAAAGAAAATGAGCTAAAAAGGGGCAATGACCACGAACTCAGAGGATCCCACGTGCTAAATCCTCATAGCTGTGCAGTAGTTAACACTTGGTGTCTGTCGGCTGAAGGAGTGAAAAATGCAGGTTAAATTTTTAGAAACAGGCAGAGGCCCAAAGTTGCTTTGATTTTGGGCACGTAGCAGTTGGAAGCAGCTGCTCTGCTGTGGTTTAAGATTTTTATGTTCAGTTTCACTGTTTTGCCCTTTGGACTTGGTTATATCTAGCACACTGTCATGTTTTGGACCCCCAACACATCAGGGTAAAAGGCTGCTCTCCCATTCGTGCTTGTAGTCTTCCATACCCTGTGGCTTTCATCACTTCTTGAGGCCTCATTTGAAATGGATATGATTACCAGTGTTTAATAATAATCAACTTTTGTGGTGCTGGAGTATATTTTTCTCGTTCTTCTGCTACTTTTTGTTTGCTCTTTCTGAATATTCTTTCATGAAAGCAGGAGGATCTTTTCATAACCTTGAGCATACTTTTGGAGGCCCATGTATGTGGGGACATCATTACCAGCCAAAAATAAAATTTTAATGGGTGTGCAAACAGACTGCAAACTTAAGCATCTGATGGGGTATAGCGTGAACAAAAGGCCTCAGGCAGCTTGCAGAAGGAATATGTACATGCTCCCAAGTTTCAATTAAACCCTGTCTCTGATTTTGCAGTGATTTTCATTTGAATGTGTGATTTCACTTGAGTCTGAAAGTGATATAAATCTGAAAATAAGCATGTTGTCTTCTAGTTTGAACAGACTTGAATGTTTTGTGTAAGAAAATGCCATAGGGATTCACATACTTATCCTGTTCAGGTATTGAGAAAGAGTAGGAAAAATCAGCAGAGATAATTTCTAAGAGCACAAAGTGACTACCAAATTTTTTTATTTCCTTGATAGACATGAATGCTAAAAAGCTGGGCTTGGGATACTTTAACAAAAATGATCACTAGATTTTGAAAAGGAGAGAAACCCAAGCCACATTACAGTGAAGATATGTCCATTTTGCACCATCCTATAGAAAAGCATCTTTTTTCCTGGGAAAAGAGCCTTTGACTGTGATGCTTGTACCCTAAATGGGAGAGGGGTGGAAGTGGTAGGCTGTAGTGAATTGTAGTAAAAAGGAAGAATCTGATTGTTGGACAGTTTTCTAAATCGTTTTTGTGTATTAGTCTTGGCATAATTTCCTCTTTTTCCATTGAACAAAGAATAAAAGTATTATTCACACAAATAGAATTTCTTTGCTACTCTGTCATGATCTTCCATCTTTTTCTCAATGGAAATTTTTCACTAGTGGAAAGCAGTGGCTGCAGGAAGGGACCTACAGATCCTGGTCAATGGCAAGTTGAACACGAGCCAGCAGTGCCCTGGCAGCCAGGAGGGACATCCCTGTCTGGGGCCATCAGGCACAGCATGGCCAGCTGGGCAAGGGAGGGGATTGTCCCCTCTGCTCTGAGCTGGGGCAGCCTCAGCTCGAGTGCTGGGGGCAGTTTTGGGTACACAATATAAAAAAGATATTGAACTGTTGGAGAGTGTCCAAAGAACGGTAACAAGGATGGTGAAGGGCCTTGAGGGGAAGCTGTGCGAGGAGCAGCTGAGGGCACTTGGTCTGTCCAGCCTGGAGAAGAGAAGGCTGAGGGGAGACCTCATTGCAGTCACAGCTTTCTCCTGAGGGAAAGTGCAGGGGCAGGCACTGATCTCTTCTCTGTGGTAATCAGTGACAGGACCCAAGGGAATGGCTTGGAGTTGTGTCAAGGGGGATTTAGGTTGGATATTAGAAAAAGACTCTTCACCCAGCGGGTGATTGGGTGCTGGAACAGTTTCCCCAGGGCAGTGGTCACAGCACCAAGCCTGAAGGAGTTCAAGAAGTGTTTGGATTATGATCTCAGGCACAGGATGTGATTCTTGAGGATGTAGCTGTACAGAGTCAGGAGTTTGACTTGATGGTCCTTGAGAATCCCTTCCAACTCAGCATATTCTGTGATTCAGTGATGCTGTTAGGGATACAGTATGGATGTTTAATACAATATTTAGCTTGGATGAGATTTAATAATTCATTGGAACTTTCATTTTCCACAAAATTCTTCTAAAAAGGCACCTTTCAGAAGCAAGCCTTCCACAGAGGGGATAAAATTACTTAGGAATAAGATCATTTGTTCACTTTCTGTAGGAAGCTTCAAGCCTAAGACTAAGTTTCTTGGCTCAGCCCTTGTCTTCTTATTCTCCCAGGCCACTTGCTCATTGTCATGTCTAGTGGGAGTCAGTCTTGGGAGCCAGGACGTCCAGCACAGGGAATTCTTGAAACAGTGACCTGCAAGATGCCTCTGTGGGAGGGCTTTCCTGGAACTGCAGTCACTAGAGACCTCAGGATTCATGATGTGGAGGCAGTCCAGATGGGAGGACTGCCTGGAGACACTGCAGGCTTTGTTCCCTTTCAGGTCACCAGCCAAGCTGGCAGGAAACCTGGCAGGCTTTTGATAGGACTTGCCCCTCTTGCAGCCAAGTCATATATTGATCATCACCCTGTTGTCTGTGCTGGTGTTGTGTTGTGTTTTGACCAGGAAATCTATTTTGGGACTTGAAATCCTTTCCTAAAAAGAGGTTCTTTTATATATGGAAGTTTCCGGAAAATTTTCCGGTTTTTGTGAA
Organism: Ammospiza nelsoni; assembly: GCF_027579445.1. Classification (NCBI taxonomy): domain Eukaryota; kingdom Metazoa; phylum Chordata; class Aves; order Passeriformes; family Passerellidae; genus Ammospiza; species Ammospiza nelsoni. The sequence goes on along the minus strand of NC_080634.1, from coordinate 96,114,131 downwards.
TTGGCATTGTACCCAAACCCTACCAGACTCCTTTTTATCCTGTTCCTAAAATGGATATATAAATGAACATCCCCTACAGTTCTCAATAAGGAAAGGCCAGTTTCAAAAACTCACTTTTGAACAATCTGGAAATTAGGCAGAAAGTAATCCCTGGGTCTGCTGCTGTCTGTACAGATGTGTCTGTCTGTCAACAAAGTACTGACCTTTCCTGGTGAGGCTTCTTATGCTACCTTAAATTTTCATACAAAAAACAGCCCTCAATTTTCTTAATTTAACTTTCATATTTACTTTCCCCTCCACTTCTATGTATTTATAGTGTTACACACAGGGTCACACTTTTTTTTCTAAGACTTAACACTACTTCTACTTGAAGTTAGAAGTCAGAACTCTAGTTGTATAAACAGTCTACAAGACATGAATTTCAGGAGAGCCATAGACTTGGGTTTTTTTGTTTGTTTTCATGAGTGCTAATGAAATTTTAAAGGTGATAAAAAGTCCAGTAACTGTGGGGTTGGCCCAAATATGAGAGTGCCAGCGACTGATATTTTCCTTTTGTGAAATTCTCTTTATAGAGGTGGCTTCTAGCCCAAAGGCAAACCATATCTGATGCTTGTGGTACTGTGATGGTTGCTAGAATGGATGTTGGAAATGGATTTTGTTGATTGCCAGGGGGAAAAAACACCTAACTGACAATTAACTAAAACTTGTGCTGCTGCAAAAATATCGTGATTGCCAACATGTTTTAAACAAACTCCATAAAAATCAATATTTGACAATGAAAATTTGTTTATGTGAGCAAGTCCTTACTATGCCAGAGAGATTAACATTAAGACATTAGAAATTGTTTTGGAACCTATATTTAAATCCATTCTTACTTCCTTCTTAATCTTTACCTTATATACACTTTGTAATGAGGAATCAGGATTCTGGTTTTTGTGGATTTTTTTTTTTTTTTTTTACTGCATTTATAGAGAATGTCTATCTATATAGACATTGCTTCTGTCTTGATTTTTATATTCCCTTTAAATAATTTCTTGCTGTCTTTTAGACCACATACAAGTCTTACCAGGATCAAGAATCACTTTCTTGCCAACATAGCCAGCAAAGGTTTGAATGTACAGTCTCATAAATTAATTTATAAAGTTCTTTCTAATTGGGCAGATGGACATTACTGTTTTACTTTGTTATATGTATTTTTAGTTTTTTTCAGTGGTTTGCTTGTGGGCAGCCTAAAATCTCTGCAGTGCTTCTTTAACTGTAACTGAGCCTATTCCTCTTGGATTTATTTTTAATTACAATTTTCTGAGCAGCATAGTGGCATAAAAGAGCTTGTGCTGCAGATTTTCTTGTCAGACTTTAAGAAAAGCATGTGACATGTGCCTTGGAAAACTGACCAAATGCTGTAAACTCCCTCTGTGCTGTTTCTATTCATATCTTTATTGCCCTTGAGTTCAGGAGAACATCCTTCTATGAGCCCACCTGCCAACAGCTTCAGTCTGCTAAGACAGTTTTGGGTGGTCTTGGGAATGCTGAAGTAACCTTCAGAGCACCCTTCCAGAAATACCTAGTGCAGCAGCTCTAGTGATTTGGCAAGTCTCAGGCTTTGAAGAACAAAAGCACACTCCTAGTCCCTCTTCCATTTTCCTGTTTGTGGTACCTGTATTTCAGATTTTAGCAGCGTCAGTCTCCCTCTGTCCTAGGAATGGATTTCCTCTACCAGACTTTGCTGGTGCTATTTCATTTGCCATTTTGCCTGGTGCACAGGATCCCAGAACTGAAGAAAGGCCATGACTTAGGGCAGGTACCAGAAGGCAAAATACATTAAGTATGTCACAGCTACCATTGCCAATCACCGCAGAGTCCAGGCCACACATTTTCATTTTCTTGATAAAATGAAGACTTTGTTCTTCCTTTTGAGATTATAACACCTTTGGGAACACATTTTCTATCATTTAACACAATCATTTCTATCTCCCTCACTGAGACAATGTTACTGGTCAGGAAAGGTGATGGGAAAGGACTTGAGGAAAAATGTACTAAATGCCTCAAGATGACATCCAGACAGTAACCTAGTCAGTAACCAACCTCATCACCCTGTCTTCCATCCTGGGTGTAAAACAATTTTGGGTGTCATTTGCAGAGACTCAAATGGTCTGGAAAGGTGGTTTCACAATGTGTTTCAGGTGGCTGTCACCTGTACCAAGTGTAGCAAGTGGAAGAGTGTAACTGCTGTGAATGCACATAATCTGTTCCATGAAGATCAAGGTTGTGCCCTGTGCAGATCTGGAGACCAAATTGTTCATCTAACCCCACAGATCTCTGTATTCTCAGACCAAGAGGAGGTTCTCCATCTCAGGAACCTTTTGTCTACCTTAGACACCGGTTTCCCAATCCAAGTTGTGTCTTTCTCCAAACTCTTTAGTCCTGTGCTAGATCTCAGCACCCTAATCTTAAGATAACTTTTAATTTTACATACCCCTAATGACAGTATCTGTGGTTGCTAAGCTTGCATAATATATTAGGAGTGGAACTGTCTTCAGTAAGACATTTGAGAAACCTTGCACTGGATCTAACACCCACTAGTCAGTGGAAACATTTTCATGATGCTTTACTTGACACTGATTCAGGCTTTTAGTAATTATGTTTTAAAACAAAATGTCTATTTAAAAATTAAGTAAGTCACAAGGTTATGTTGTAGGAGTTGCTGTTTGTTTTACCAAAAAGTTAAATGTTTTCACTTTAAGACCAATTATCTAGAATAATTTGTACACTGTACAGCTGGTGTCCTGGTGATATCTCTGTCCTTTTGATTACACAGCCTGACCTTGCTCCCCTCACAACCCCAGATCTCTCAGTATATCTGTGGGAATTTCACACTAGAGACTGAACACAATAAGGCCATTCTTGAATATTCATTCCATTGTAATTCTTTGGCTGTAAAGAGATTTTGATTTAAAAAAAACAAGCAAATAAATAAGAAACTGTTTTTATAAGAGCAAATAGTGATGATTAATTTGATCTGTAAAACAACTTCTCAAGATTTTTTGTGTAATACAGGCTGTACCTAATCCCCTCAGCAGTATACGCTAGCATTCTTGCCTTATGTTTGCTGCTATGACTTATTTGATTTAATATTATCCTGACTCCAGTCCTCTATACATAGCAATTCTAAGCATGATTTCCAAGGTAATATACTCCAAGTGAAATAATTGCCCATGTGTTTTCAGTATATGAACTTTTCTTTAAAATTTTTGCTGTTATTGCATATTCTAATAAGATATTCTTACAGAGAACAAGCTAAAAACAACTCCTTCACTTTTACAAAAATGGCATCCTAGAAAGTCTGAATTTAATGATCTGAGGTAGAGAATCTTTCCCAATACATGGACCCACTATAGACAGAATTACTCAAAAGCCTTTTCTTTCCTGAAGGTATTTTCTAGTCTTTGCAGACACATCTCTTTCTCTTTAATGGCCCGATCCCAGTTCTGATGAAGTATATTAAAAACAAATTTTCACCCATATGCCTTTTTCTCCTTTATTCTCAGAATTTTGCACATCTTTCTTTCCTTCTTGGATCTTTTCTTATGCTCTCTAAACACCATTCATGATTCTTATCAAGGGTTGCTAATAATCTCCTAGTCAGGTAGAAAAGTCTCTCTCTGATATCATTGCCCTGTCCTTCAGATTATGAACATTTCCTTTGCTCATGTGGTAATGACTTCTATCCCATCAGATAAAACATTCTTCCTCAACACTGTAAACAACAATAATTCATGAAAGCAAATTAATTTATACAGGTTTAAAGATACTGGCAATGTCAGACATGAGGTGAAAATAAATGAAATGCAAATGTACTGGTTTTTATGGTGGTTTGTGTTTTTCTCCCAGTCTTTGTGAATTTAAGGGAGCTAAGCATGTGAGAAATAAGCAGGGGATGCTGAATGGAAGAGTGTTGTTTCTGCAAGGAGGTGGCTTGAGCTCTTACATTTAAGAACATAGAAAGCAGGCTGAGGACACTTGAAGGGCAGAGCGGAAAGTGTCAAATAAACTGAAGCAGTATTACTCCTGTTATCAGCTGGACTCATGCCTGGTGCTTTCTGTACAAAATGGAATATAGCAAATAATCTGAACTTCATGTTATAAAATATTTAAATTTTTACAGCAATGGGTAAAACATACCTAATATTTTAGATTTGTGGCAAGAAAGTGACGGTGGTAATCCACTGACACAGCTGTTTGTATATTTTATAGGAACAGATCATATGTTGGACCCATGAAGTGAGTTTTGAAATAGGAAATGATTTTTTAATTCATTAAAAAAAAAAGAATAAAGCTAGAAAATCAAGTTACACAATTTAAAGGTGTTTTCTTTGATTTCATACATAAGGGATTTTGCTTAAGAACACGTGGGTGTTTTACAAACCTGTATTTTCAGAAACTTCAAGCTTCTTCAAAGCTCTTCAAGCTGTTCAGATTTTCAAAAGTATTATTGAAGCTGATTGGAACCCCATTTTTTCTGTAAATGTATAGATGCTTATGCTTTTCATGTTTTGTCCATGTCCTTGTGCTTATGATTTTCATGTTTTGTGTCAAGGTTATTGTGGAGTGAAATATTCCCACTGACAACATTTCTCATATTACTGCAAATGTTCATACCTGCACCAGGAGAAGCTGTACTCAATTCACAGCAGTCTTCTCTATGAAGAAGTAAATAACTTTTTATTGGTCTGTGTTCTTCCTTCATGGTCAAACAGATTAAAGGGCTTGAAGATGGATTCATCTGGTGCCTCATACTTATGTGTGGTTGTTCATATGTCTCAGGTGATTTTTTATCCAGCCTTTTCAGTGAAACATGAGGAACAGGATGGGCTGACCACTGGAGCAGCTGCTCCCCTGCCCAGGTATAGCCAGAGCACCCACGTGCAGAATCAGAGGGGGATTGTGGTGCTGTACTTACGGGCAGAGATGTAAAACTCTCTGATGGGGTTCTGAATTCAGCAGGCTCTTGGGACATCTGGATGGGGTGGGTTGCAACTATGACACACTCTAAAGTCCATCAGTTTGGGAGTTCAGCTGAAGCTCTGGCAGCACAACAACAAAATGAATCCTCCCGTGCTCTTTGGAGGCTGCAACAACACTGGCACTGCGTGTGCCAGTGGTGTTGACAGGCAAGGCAGAGGAACTGTAGGGGAACAACATCCAGGATCATCCCCACATCAGTAAAATTCCCCTAAATATTTGCATTGTTCCTTAAGGATAGAAGCAAAAAATGTCATCATAAATTCTGTGGAAGATGCATGGAGAGACGTGTAAGTTTCAGAGAGGGGGTGAGAAAGATTATGCCACCAAAAAGTTTCAAGCTCAGTATGCTTTTGCTGTGTATCAGATCATATCCATGAAATGAAAAATACCAATCATGGTGAGAGAGACATATAATAATTAAAATAATAATTTAAAATTCCACTTAATTTCAGGGTAACTACTTTTTTTTTTTTTTTCCAGTCATGTGGCTAATACAGGAGAGAAATTTTCAGTGGATTAGCAGCATCACAAATTTTTGGGTACACCTTTCCATTGCTTATGATTTATATATTAACTTCTGTGATTACCGATATGTCTTCTATATGTAGCTCTCTATTAATTTTTTTGCTGTCAGCTTCTTGAAAATAATGTCCTGTTGATAATATTTGATCCCTGTAAAATGTAATTTAATTCTTCAGTACTCCTCTTGAAATCCCCATATATTTTAACACTACTTTCATGTAAAACTTTGATGTCAGTTATTTGTTTTGCAAGGCCAACCCTTGATATGTAAATCTTATTTGTGAATCATCTGTCCTTCATCTCGCAAGTATAGTTAAATCATAGATCATCTGAAAAAAACTAAGATTTCCTTACCTAGTTTATCCACAGAGAAGCTGCAATGCCATAGAGAATCTTTTCTGCCTTTCAAAACTTCAGTATTGTCATAGTTAAATTGTCTTCCTTGATGGGTTATTATTCCTTTCAGATGTAGATCTAAACAGAAACTGAAAGGAATATAGTCTCGCTCCCACACTGATTTTCTTCTTGAATACTTCATACTCTATAAAAATGAACACTGATGTTCTTTGTGGTGTTCCTACAGGGAAATAAGTACAATTGGGTCATCCAAGAGCAGTAGATGGACCATGACATTACCTATTCAAACAGTAGCCTGTATTTGCCAGCAAATCCTCTCTACACAACAAACCTACTGTTTGAGCAAGTTACACAAGAGATTTTGTCCTCAAGTTTTGTTTAAGAGTTTCCTTGTAATTTATGTGTATGAATATTTATTAAAAGGCCCAAAGAGATACAGGAAATGTGCTGTAGAGATGCTCATTTTTAGAAGAGCATGTTATTAACTTAACATTGTAATCTGCAGGAATATTCCATGAATGACCTTGGTACGGAGCCACACAGTGAGTGGCCAAAACAGCTGAGCAGAAGTGTTGTGTTCCTTACCAGGGAGGAGCTGCCCCCTTCTTTGGCTAAGAGGGATACTAGGATGAAAATAAAACTCAGAATTCAGTGAAATCAAACCACTGAAAGATCTCAGTGCAGGCATCAAGGTCAGGGATTTTGGAAGACTTTAAGAGACATTTTTGGAAAATGAAGCTTGGAAAAGGAAATACTATTAACGTGTAGGCAATACCATGCAAAGTCAAAGACTGTCTCAGGCTGATGCATGTCAAAGCAGCATTTTCTTCACCTTACTGCCGTCAAATGTCTGGTATTCTATCTCCCAGATTTTCACTGGAGAGAGAAAAAAAAAAAAATCCAATCAGGATAGAAACTGCTGCTGCAGCTCCCCAGCTGTGGCACTGCTGTGCTGTCCAGCTCTGATATTATTTCAATCAGGCTCAGCTCTGCCCCTCCTTATCCACCAAGGCTTTTTGCAGTCACTCAGTCTTGCCTATTCCTATATTCCAGCCTCCCACTGCCCTAGGAGGTCTCTGGTAGGGACAGGAGTTTGCTCCTCTGTCTTTCAGCTAGATTCCCATCAAACGTTGTCAAGGACTGATAAGACACCACCAGTCTGCCATGCACAGAGCTGCACTGTGAGCCATGGACCTGCAGATCTCAGTTGTACCTCCCTGCCTGCCCTCCCCGAGCTGCTGCTGTGTCGGGAGTGCCTGCGTGTGGGCTGAGCCAGCACCTGAGGGCTGCTGTGTCTGACACTGCAGTCCTGGGGCAGCCCTCCCAGACTGTGTCACAGGGGTGGCCAACTGGAGCTGGGCTGAGGGACGTGCTTGTGAGAGCCCTACAGCTGACAGCAGCTGCTCACCCTTCTCTCTGGTTTCTCTACCCCTGATGTGTTTGGAGCAGCTGGTGGCAGGGCAGAGCGAGCAGCTGCGGATTTGCCTTTCCCTTCCATTGTGTCTGACTGAGGGCATGCTCACCAGGAGGAGTGGAAGCAGTGCACCTTGAGTGCCCTCTCATTTTCTTGCCTTCAGTTCTCTGACAGTCATCCTCATTCCTGCCAGCGTTCTTCTCTATCACCATTTCTTGGTATCCTGCTGATAAAAGAGGAAGAAAGAACTGTTGACTCCCCAGGACATGATTGTATGAAAAAAAGCCAGAGGAGTACAATACAGACTGCCTCAAATCAGAGAATAGCTAAAACCCCCAACACTGGTTGTTTAGAAGCTGGACTTTAAAAGGCCATAAATGGGGAGGAAAGCATTTCTTTTTCCACTGTGCAGTGTGAGGACAATCAAGAGAAAGATCTATGAAAAAGGTGGTAATTTCCAGCTGTTTATCATTGGCTCATTTGTTGGAGAAGAGTAGTAGGATCTCTGTGTTTAATAGCTGAGACAATCTGGGTGCACCTTGCACCTTTCATGCACCTGTTTCAAGGAAAGTGTTTTTGAATTCTTGGTCTTTTCCCACTCATTGATTGCAAGATGTCAGAGAGCACCTTGGGCAGCTGCAGGCTCTCAGTTGACAGGTGGAGGATCACTGGGGAGCCAGGGGTGCAGCTCCTCTGAGGAACAATGTGAGGCAGCCATCGTGGCTTGTGGTGGTGTGCTGGCAACTTAGGTGCTCTCAACAGAGACCTCTTACCTCCTGTATTCAAGTCATAATCGTTGCTGACTAATGTGGAGTTTTTGACATGGGGTAACTACCATGAGCTTGCTTTTAATTTCAGATAATTGTAAACAGAAATACAACATGCAAAATAGGTTTTAGTTTCAAAAAAAAAAAAGAGGAAACAACAAGCAATAAAAATTAGCTATTTTTATTTTCTCAAAAAAGTTGAAATCTGAAAACCCTCCTTCCTTCTATCCAGTTCATTTGCTGCAGGTTTCCTGAGCTGCACTGTTAAGGGTGCTACTTTTTTGCCTAATGTCTCAGATTGCATTCATGAAATTGCACCAGCTTTTAGCGGGGGTTTGTTTTGTTTTTGGTGGGGTTTTTGTTTGTTAGTTTTTTTTGGTTGGTCGGTTGATATTTTTTTGTCTCTGCAGGGGTCACAGTCAGATTTATAATTCTTTGAGGTATATTAATGTCATTTATGCAGGTTGTAGTTCCTCAGCCCTCCTGAGATACAGCGTCCCTTTGCTATCTTTCCTATGTCCATCAGCAACATCTTAATGCAGTGAAGAAAATCTTCTCACCTGCCTTGTCACCCCCAGGCTCACTGTGAAATAATCTGTATCTACTGAATCATATTTTTCTATCATCCTTTATATGTATTATATGATCTTCTTAGTTAGTCTCTGAAGGACCCTGTTAACTCACTCTTTAGGTATGCCAATTTTGAAGTATTCTAAATATGCTTGTCCATTTTAGATTGAACCTCAAAAAATTGTCTATAACTCACCTTCTGTATTTTGTATAGTATTCAAATCAAAAGGAGAAAAAACGTCAGAAACACACAATAAAAAACTCGTTAATATCACAAAGCATTTGAACTTGCCATCTTATTATTGGTGTGCATGTGTGCTAAGCCTTTATATCTGTTTTCATATGTTCAAAGTCCATTTTTGAAATTTGCTTCTGATGATTTGAATGCATTCTAATTCAAAACTGTCCTTAGCAAATACTCTGAATATGTGTTACATTCAGACACTATAATTATGTTTAGCAAATGTTGATATTTTTTAGCAGGTGTAATTTTTTTCTCCTTAAGATATACAGAACCTAACTCAATAAGCCTATGCCAACTAAATGTTTAATTTACACATATGGACTATCCATAAGGACTGATTGTAAAAGGTGCTGATCCTCTCTTGACTTTGGCCAAGGCAATAAAATGTTCAACCTAGATTTAGTGAAAAAAATCCCACTGATTCCTCTAGTCAAATCAGCATTACCTACTGCTATGTTGTCCTCAAATATGACAGAAATATGTTGGTAATGATAAGGAAAACTGGTTTTGAAATGACAAAGACACTGAGAAATGGATAAATGCATGGTCTCCAGTTAACACCAACTGTAACAGGAGCATTTGGGAGATGTTAAGCAAATTAGTCTTGGTGTGCTATGCATAATTGCTAATTATTTTTTCCAAGATAGCTCATTTATGTCATTTTCCAATAATCTTGGGTCATTCGCTTTTAAGTGTTTCACTTTGTGTCCTTTGAAGGCAGTGACAGAACCCCTGCTGGTTTTGAGGTCAAAGTCTAAGAATCAAAGAGTGGTTTATAGTCAACACCAACTTGTGTGGCTTTCTCTTCTAAGAATTTACAGCCTAGAAAGAGCAATCCATGGAGATTTCAGCATAAGGTATTTGGTTAACAAGTGAAGGAAATGATTTCTTGTGCAGTTTTGCCCTCTGCCAGGATGGCAAGGTAGTGAATGCTTCTTTTCTTCCAGAAGGAAATCTCTGCTATAAATTAAAGCAAAAACCACAATCAAACAAAAAAGCCTTATAAATTGGTTGAGATTATATGATTTACCTTGCTTCATAATTCTTTTTTGTAGATGTGTTTTACCCTATTATACTTGTGCATTTCTTTTTCTTACCTTCTCATGTGTCTTTTGCTGTTTGAATTAAAGTTAATTACTACTGTATTTTCAAGAAAACAAAGTTAAAATAATAACTACTTTTGTAATACAGTGTTTGATTAAAAGAGTAAGTTCATTTGAGAGCAAAGAACAAAATCTTCTGCTTCTTATGAACAGCCAGCCACTGGAGAAAAAAGTGAATGTACTCTAAGAATAAGTTCCACAGGTTTTCAGACCATGGGGAATGAAATATACAAAGAGTATATTATTATAAAAAAGGAAAACAGTGTTTCAGCTATCTGAATTTTAACAAAATGCAGCTCAAAATGTGCTGAATGTTATTGATGCTCTAGGGGTATGTGCAGTAAACTGCAAAAAGGTGCCTTACTCTTTACTGGGTCATGTGTAAACCAGCTGTTTGCTGACTTGATGGCTTTTGCCTTTATTATTCATGTTTGTATAAAACACAGAGATCTGAACTGACTACTTAATTTTTTTTCTGTTTGAGGAACTGATTATCAAGAATCTTGTGTTTATTGATTAATCCTCAGTGCTCTTCACATCATTCGTAATCTTCGTTTGGGGAATCCTCCCTTTTATTGTTCTTGATCCCGGGCATCTCAGCTGTGACCTGTCCACTGCTCACAGGGAAGAAGTTCTTTTCCACTATCTGCCTGCCTTTGTTTGTAACTTGCCTCACTGAATGCCCTTTTTTTTACCTTAGATAATATAATTAAAATTATATAGATTTAATTCTTTCTCACTGTTGCTTGGACATCTATAAATCAGTGCCTTTAGTAGTTATCTTACTATACCTCCGTTTCCTTGCTTCTTCATATATTTTTGTTATTACCCCTTTCTTTCCAAAGCAACTGCCTAGTTCTTGTTAACTTCTTATCCATTCTTTGCTAGTTTGAAAATGAGATGTTGTTCTATTATGTTCAAGCAGAGTGCAGCAGATTCTTCAACTCTCACTTGAGCAGAGTGCAGTAAATCCTGCATGCCTCTCTTGTTCAGTGAGCTTATGGACTTCTCCATATAATTTTCAAGCAATATCATGTTATCTTATCTTATGTCGAAAGCTCTTACCATCTTACACTTTGATTTGATTATTGTTCTTATCAAGTTGGACTCTCCCCTGGGCTTTGTGGTCAGGATGATGAATTCTTTACATGTTGACACAGACAAAGAAAAAAGAGGAAATAAGTAAATATGTGCATTAGGAACTGAAGAAGGTGCAGAAGCAGAAACCACCCAGCTGCTTGTTGCTACACTGTGCACATATGGCAGCACAGTAAATTTAATAAAAGTTACTTGTGGTTTTCCATACCTTACACCCCTTCTCTCCCTTTTTCTCTGTGCTACATAAGAAAAAAACTGTAAGACAAATATGCATTAACAACCTGTGCTGAGTTACATTAAGAATGAAGTGCAGAAAGGCTGGGGAAAAGAAGTGGTATTATTCTGGTCTTGGTCTACAGCACGTGGTACAGCATATGGTAGATGTGGTTTTGTTTTGGTAGGTTGTTTGAATGACATGTTTGACAGATTTAAAATACTATCACTTCACCACCCCTTACAAATCTTCAACATCAATTCTTTTTTTTTCCCATTTTGGGACACTGAGTAGCAGGATAATTTCTAAAATTTTTGAAATTGCCTGCCTATTTTCTGTGCTGTCCTGCAGTCCCAGAAGGGTCTTATTCTATCACTTCTTTGGCTTTTGCAGCTGTCCAAGTTAATTTTTTCCTAAATCAGGAATACCTTTTATCTCAAGGACTCCATCTGCAGTCCTTTCAGGTTTTTCCTAATTATACTTCAAGATTTATGTTGTAGTAACATTTTCTCTGATAAAGGATACACAATTCCTCTGCTCTACTCTTGACTTTCTATGCATCTAATAGTATTGTAATTATTTGTCTCCTAGTTTTAAAATTATCAAATTAATTAGAAGAGAAAAAAATTAGGGATACAATGCAGGGTCATCACATTTGCTAATTATCAAGAGGATAGCAGTACATTTTTCATGTTGAATTGAATTAGTCTTCTTGCCTATTTCTTTCCCAAATATTATAAACTTTTAAAAAATCTATGACCATATAATAGTCTGACCATATAATAACTTTTCACGTGGCAATTAATGGATTTTTTTGGGTTTTTTTTCTTATGTCTGGGCATTGTGATGGCTGTCATGTTTTTCTGCTTATCATTTTATCATGTCTTGGTGGTGTCTTTTCAGTCTCCTAAGGGGCTTTGCACATAAAATGTCGGCAGCTTCTCTCTGTAGCAGTCTTTCATCAAATCTCTTAACAAATCTAATTTAAAAAAGCATATTCACACATTGTAATGAAGAAGTTAATTATCGAGTCAGTACTGATGCCAAACATAAGCCTAACCATATATATGAGACTTTTGGGATTTTTTCTTGTATTTGGCCTTGTTATTGCCCCTGTTCTAGGCTCTCTCACAAGTGAGAGCTTCTTCATCTCATCCAGTTAAGGGACTGCTAGACAGACCTACTCACAGCCTGAAAAACTGTCATTTGGGTGTGGCAGGAAGAGAGTAAGACTCTCAAATGGTTTCTACTGGTAATTTTGCAAACTTCATCACTAGTGGGTAAAAACGTCCTGTGATTTTAACCTCCTGTTTTCAATACATTAAAGAATAGTTACAGATTATTCCACCCATATACGTTCAGTTACAATAGTACATGGGTAAGAAGAAAAAGGATTTTTTTTTCACTTTTCTCAGTCTCTAGGTAGAAGAATGGGAGGAAGATTGCCAGCTTCCTGAAAAATCGATGCATTTCCAGTGAAATGGGAAAACAAGGAAAGGGTGCAAAAGTTGGCGGAAGGGAAGAGGGAAGAGAAAAATAAAGTCGTCTGGTCCTCTAGAGGTCAACCATGCTGAATGATTGAGTGATTAGATTTGATTTGTTGCTGCAATTTCTGTAGCAAACCTCACATCCGTCTGACATGCAAGTTCATAGAAAAATTTATTTGGAGAAACTGCTGTGTTTTGTTCTGCTGTGACTCATGTAGAGAAAATTAGTACAGAGTCCTTCTTGCTGAGTATCTACATCTGCTAGGGCTCATCCCAGCTTCCTGATAAAGCATAGAGCTACCAGATGTTATCTGAAGAGTGGCTTGTTGGCAGCTGGATAGAATGGCCGAGGTTTGATTGCTAAGCAGTATCACTTGTCAAAACATATGAGCCATGTCAATGTTCCTCTGCATTCCACTTTTTTTGTCTGCAGTCTTAAACCCGTAAGTAGTGCAATGAAGTTGTAACATCTGAAGGAATACAACAAGCTTTGCTGCACTGAGCAAAAATGGCATAAATGGGGAGCATCTGTCATGTATTTAAAACCAGTAGTCACGGTGCTTTTCTCATTATTCAAATTGCTTTTGGATAGTTCTGAGTACCTCTATCAAATCTTTCAGGTATATGTGAATTGCAAAATACTAAGATGGTAAAATTATTAAATGTTCAATTGTTTGTGACACCAGGAGACACTGGAAGAGTAACAAGATATTTACATGACATGAGTACAATACGGTGTGTCAGTTCTTGACAGCAAAACCTTATTTTAAAGTGTTCTCGTTTGCTCGGTTGTTTTAGGAAGCACTTCATAGGTGCATTTCTAAGTGAAGGTCTAAGCCTTGGAAACCGAGATCTGAAAGCAGTGTCTACTCTGAGATGGTGATCCCAGATGGGTATTTATCCTAAGAAATAGAACTGTCCTAGTGATGGTTGACCTGTTCCAAGATTCTCTTTAATTAACTCTGCAATTTCATGGAATGCCGAATTTCTGAAAACAAGAAAATTGGCTGTTTTCTCTCTATACGGAGAGGTGGCAAGGAATTTTTCTAGAAGAGCTAAATAGATCTTGTTTTCTATTTTATCTATATTTTTGCTGAGCTGGAGAAAATCAAATACAATAAGTGTTTATCACCAGATTTAGTACCAGCTCAGTCATTGTCCCCAGCTCAAAAGCATTTGTGCCTTTTTGTAGACTTAAACACTGGTGTAGTCTTTAGAGAACCATTGGAGCTGTGATTGAAAAGCTGCCAATGTTGCCTTTACTTTAAGTAGAAAAGAAAGTAGGTATACAATGGCCTTAGAGCCTGTCTATGTATAATTCCATAGTTTATATGGTCAGATTGTAAGTGTTGCTAATATGCTTTTTCTCTTTTGAATTTTTTTCTGGAGTTGAGTCAGAAGAGAATACCTAACGTGCCTAATATCCCTTTCTTGTAAATAAACCAATAGTATTTTTTTTTTTTTTTTTGTAAAATCACTGGCAATGAAGTATTCCCTCCTTCGGACTCATTCCAAAAAACTAAATCTTTCTTTTTTTTCCTTACACTTGAAATCTTTGTCATGGACAACCCACCACCATTGTGGTTTCTTCTCTGTTCCTCCTCTCCTCTCCGACCTAGCAAAATTTTGCACTGGAAATGAAATAATGTCTTTCCAGCAGGTGAAGAAGATTTTGGCTTCTTAAGTATTCCTATTGTGTCTTCCTTTACCTCAAGTTCAGCTGCCCCTTCTCCTGAAGTTTCATGCTGTCTCTGCCTTTGCAGTTATCTATTGTTCTTAATTCTCTTTGATGCTGCCCTTCAATATGTCAGAACTTCCTGCTGATAGCAATATGTATTGTTTTCCATGTTTTCCTTCCATTTATGCTTTCACTTTTTCGAAACCCTTTAATGATAATTACCCACATAATTAAACTAGTTATGTTACAAAATTAAAAAAAAAAAAAAACAAAAAACAAATCCACACAGTTTTCTAAAATAAAAGGCCTGTTGAGGTTTCCATCTGCCAGGTGCCACCTCTTGAAAAGTTTGTGCCTTTTTTCCATTCATTATTCACACTCTACTTGAGTAACTGGCCATATATTTTTGGCATACAGACTTGTGGAGAATGGGAAAGGGCACAGTGCCCTGCTGCAGGTGGATACATGCTGCTAATGGACTTGATTAGTCCAACAGTCCAGCTGCAGGGCACAGACCCAAGCTATGGTGTAGCAGTGCAGCCCTCCTTTGTCAAACAGCACCTCATTCTTCCCTGATGACATGGACCAGCACACATTAGGAGAGAAGAAATCAGAGCATATACAGAACAACTCTGCTCCCAGTTTGTCTGATGCAGACATCAAGTCAACAGCTTGCTGCATTCGAGAGTCTGTCCTGTACCTAAATGCTCTCTGTAAAGGATGAAGAATCATAGAACATTTTGGATTGAAAGGGACCTTTAAATTCATCTAGTCCAAGCATCTTCTGCAATGAGCAGGGTCATCTTCAATTTGATCAGGCTGCTCAGAGCCCTGTCCATCCTGACCTTGAATGTTTCCAGGGTTGGGGGCGGGTCTCATAAAGGCAGAGGAGAGGGACAGGATCATCTCTCCTGACCTGCCATGCTTCTTTTGAAGCAGCCCGGTGTAGCATCCCATGAACTCTCTTCCCTTGGTCAATCCCCAAGCCCCCAGCCCTGGAAACATCAGTAACTACTCACCATAGAGTTAAGCCTCCCAGGGTGAAAAACAGACTCCCCCATGGCCTTGTGTCACAGCTTCCTTTGGTTTCTCCTCCCCCTGTCACTGGCCCGGCATCCCTGGCGGCCACTCCCCTTCCCCTGGAGGCCAGGCCCCCTGCCCAGCCCTCAGCTCTGCCCCCCAACCCTTCCCCTTCTTAAGCTGCTGCTCCACAGTGGTTCCTTGCTCTTTCTAGCCTGGTTTCGTTTCAGCTACTGTGTTGCTCCACTGGAATAAAACCTTGCAAAAGAGCCTTTCTTGCCTTTATCGCTGAGCCAGCTGTGGTGAGTGTTGAGTGGAGGTTTGGCTGCATTGCCTGAATGTTCACTCAGCTTGGCTTTGGACAGGAGAGGCTTGTTGGGGATAAGGGATAGACAGCAGCACCTACCATTCTAACACCTGCACTTCAGCCCAGGACACAGTTGGCTTTCTGGGGTGCAAGCACACATTGCTGGCTCATGTCCAGCTTTTCATGAGTAACTCCAAGTCCTTGTCCACAGGGCTGCTCCCAGTCCCTTCATCCCTCAGGCTGTGTTCATACTAGGGCCTGCCCTGACCCAGGTGCAGGATCTTGCACTTAGCATTTTTGAATTCTTTCCCTCATTCCTTGCAGGATGGAGGATGTACTCTAGCCTGTGACATAAATTCTACCATGTTCCACCATCCTAAATTTTTACTATGGCAATTCAATACATAATCACATACATTGCAATCTAAAATGAGACAGATCCAAATACTTTTTCTTCACATTCTGTTCAAGCCAAAATCGGGTAGTTTTTCTTCCTTTCATGTCTGTCTGCTGAAAAGCATCCTTTGTCCATTTCTTTCACTCACCATTGTTTACCAAGGTGCTCCTGGCTTTAACCAGTGTGGGATGGTGAAGTGTGATGTTATTAGACACGGCAGCCTGTTTGCCTGACAGTGCCACCAGAGATGAACCTGTCAGGAATGTCTCTACCAAAAAGTATTGCTCAAAGGCCTTTTTGTCAGATTACTTGACACTTGCTCATGAACTATGACTAACATTGCCTCTTAAAACACTCTATATGTTTATTTTATAAGCCATATGGCTCAAACTGGCCTAGTGTTGTGTAGGTGTGAAAGGCAGTCTGAATAGATTTAATTACTTTGGACTTGTGAGCTTTAGAGCAAAAAAAGTTTCCATGGTAATGTAATTACTGTATTCTGTTTTATATAATTTATCCCTATGTCCCCCTGATTATTTCTTGATTTTTTTTTCATTTTCTTGTGGAAAACTGATGTTTTCAGGAAGAAAACCAAAATACCTAAATAATTAGTTCTGATATAAAGATTTGTCTATAAATAAAATAATTGCCATGCATATTTAACTTTAAACCATATGTGAAATGTGTGGCTATTGGGAGCTGAGAGATTTCACCTAAGGGTTTTGCTAATGGATCACTGGAAGCCTGTGAATATATATCTTTCTGCTCTTGTGGGAACTTTGCAGAATAGTTAATAGAATCTGAATTAGTGATCCTCACTAATTAGTAAGACCCTTTTTCCTTTGTAGTCCTTTTAACACTTTGTAGCTGTTAGGATGTTATGTTGACAAAATAGTAGGTGAGAACCCTTTCAGATGAATAAAAGATTTAAATATGGTTGGGCTATCAGTTTTCCTTTACAAGAGCTCTCACTCAGTGAAGTGTTGGCTGTGGCAAGCATGATGCATGGTAAGCAAATGGAGGTCTTCAATAAGTACAATTTTCTTAAATTATTTTTTGATACTATAAAAATATTTTACTGCAGTTCAGCTGTAGGTTTCTCACAGAAGAGGTAGCCAAATTCATGGATAACTGTTCCTGGCAAAGTAATGCAGAAATTGTTCTCAGAGGATGCTGCAGCCTGGGTGTTTAAAATACAGTGCAGGTCTGCCTTTTGTGTGTCCTTAATCTGAAACCGGGTAATGCGTCAGTGTACATTGACTTGTTATTCTACAGTGTGATAAATAATTGTATGGACTTGCTCCTAGTGATGCATTTTCTTAGGCTTTTTCTCTTACAATCAGTGATTTAAATGTCATTAGATAACATGCGCATAATCATGATACAAACCATGCAGAGCTTGCAGTTTTTGTCTCCTGACACAAATATTCTGTCTGTGAAAAAGATGCATTGCAATACAAAGAAAGGATAGAACAGGAACATATCAAGAAATGTACACACAAGCATGCTTTTAGCTCAATGTGAATAATTCTATGCATAAACCATGAGACTCTGAAGATGGCTGTAAGCTTTATCCTGATTTTTTACCTTATAATATACTGAAAAATGATCTGTGATGCTAAAAGATGGTTATTCTTGGAAACCTATATCAATTTCCTATTCACACAGCAACTGGTGGCAACTAAAAATAATCCCGGTTTAGTACTAGCTAAAAATCTGGTCGCATTTGGCACACGAACAACATGCACAAATAAAATTTAAGATCCCCTGTTCTGCTATTTCATTCGAGCCCACTCATCAAGCTTAGTTTGCTGCCATTTGAAAGCTATTGAAAAGCCATTAACTGGCAGGACTGTGAAAGCCGCAGTGCAGCAGCACACCTCAGTGCTGGAAGAATGTGGCTGCAAGTGCACACCAATTAAATCTTCTATTCCTGGGGATGTGGGATTAGGAGCGCTGTCAATCAATTGTGCTACAATAGCACGTGCAGCAGTCATGGTTCAAGACGCACTGAGGTTTATCGTAACTCCAGCAGCCGGGTGAGGGTGACTTGGAAGCCTCTGCAAGATCCTGGAACAGAAACTGCGCTGAATAATGTATTCTGAGGTGCACTGGATACCTGAGGAAGGGCTTTAAATAATGCATTTTCTGGGCATGACAGTTGTAGCAGAAGAGAATGCTGAAACCTGTAGCGAGACTACAGCCTGAGATGAAAGAATGTCTCATTACCATTTTATCAAATGCTGTAAGTAACAAAATGGTTATTTTGCTTTTAAAACTGTCTTTATTTTCTGAGGTGTGTCTTTTCATTACATATGCAAAAAGTCGAATGCAGATGCTGCATGATGTCAACACAGTAGTGGGGAAAGGGAGTTGTTACTTTGCATGTGGATATACAGGCAGAGCCCAGTGTTTCTTTCTCTCCTCTGTTCAGAGATAACTTCATTGTGTGTGTAATAATGCTCTCATTCTGAACTTCATAATGATCAGCTTTTAAAACTTTTGTTTAAATTAATCACCAAAGAATGTAATGTCCGAAAAGAAGAAACGTCATTGACAGCATTATGTTAAGGACGCTTTTAAGGACAACCTTGGAACATGGCTCTCACACTTGGCAAGGATATACAAGTGAGAATAGCTTTATAATTGCCAGCCCAGCTCATCCTCTACTGTAGATCAAATGCTTGTATCCCCTCCTTGTCAGAATATTTAGCTATTTGGTGTGACAGACTTAAAAAAATAGCAATGAACTTTTAACCTTGAATCATGCAAGCTTGCCTCCTTAAAGATATCCTGAAATTGGGATCTATGCTAAATGCATTTGGTTCATTGCAGAGGAAGTTCCTAACAGCTTTTTTTTCTTTTTCAAGGTTGCTTGTCTTTCTAGCTGCACATTTTTCAGTCTTACAGGATTTGCCTTTGAAAGCATCCAGGGTCTGAGTGGATATTGCTGTGTTTACACCAGAGAAATGAATTATTCTTTCAATACTTGTTTTGAACAGCCAGCAGTAGTTCAATAGCCATAGATATTTTTTTACTGAAGGACTTAGAAAACTTCAGACTTTAGTGATTATGGCACAGTTTTTACATGTCAAATAGCAGACTGCTGCAAAAGGTTTTTCTCTCTAGATCATGGTCTTTGATGACTTAAGTGTACCAAGGACACTTTGGAACTATTTTAAAACACTGTGTTATAGTTAATAAATAAGTAGTGTGCTTCTTTGCTGTCTTAATATGAAATTAAGGTGCCCTGGAAGTATTTTAGTAATTCGAGTAAAAATGATTTATATAGGTTTCCTCTTGTCTGCATTCAATGGGACTGGTGTATGGACTGCCTTTAATACTAGTGGGAGCTACAGTTCCCTGTTCATGCAGAGAAGCAGAGATTAGTTTTACTGCACAGTTTTAGAGGTGCATTCTAGGAATAAATCTTTGAGCTTGTACTGAGATTTGATAAATGCAAATGAGGAATTTACAATGTAAATATCTTGAAGATGTCCAAAAAGTATTGTTTAGTTTTTATTCACTTTAAAATTACTCTTACAGTGAAGTTGTTGCAAATCTAGATAGGCATCTGAAAGTCAATAGCATATTAAATAAGTAACTCTTCAGTGAAACTACAGGAAAGATATGAGGATGACCCTGAGGTTCTTCTGTTAAAAGGAAGCAAATGATGACTAATTGGGACGTTCATTGCATTGATTGCAGAGATGAAGGACTAAAACACAGCAGAGGGAAAGGTGAATGTACAGCATCAATTTTGTCAATAATATTTGTTTCCTGTTTTTCAGATTTGGAGTTTTGATTAGTGAATTCTCGGTAAATTGGGGTGGTTTACTACATAGCTCTTTTCTTTCCAAATTGTGTCCTTTAGAAGACAACCGCTGCTGGCTGGAGCCTGACAGGAGTTTTTTTCACTGCCCGTGCTTCTCAGAATTGGCAGAAGTGCTTCCATTTCCACCTGTAATTAGTGAAGGAGAAGCACTTCCTCTGCAATGCTCCCCTGAGCATTATTATCTGACTTCACATGCCAATATGCTGCAGATATTTGTGTTTGGCAGACAGCTGGGACCAAAGATGGGCCAGGGCTGCGTGCGCAGTTGCAGCACCAGCAGTGCTCTGAGATGTGCTGAGAACAGCTGAATCTCACTCACAGTGCTTGGAACGTGACTCTTCACACCCCACTTTGCTTTTAACTATTTCACCAGTGATTTCTGTGTCACAGAGAAAAGACACTGATCCAGAGGAAGCACGGTGGCAGAGCACTGTCTCTGGGACTACTTTGGGTAGAGAGGAAATATCTAAAAGGCACAAATCAATGACACTTAAAAGCCAGTGTTTTATGAACTACAGTGCTATGTACCTGGCTTTTGCATATGTTTGCCTCTTGGTTTTTTTAAATCTTTGCAGAAGTTGGGTGTGGGGATCTGAGCTGAGAAGGGCTATAGCTATTCTCCAATGATGTTAGTACAATTTTATTAATATTCTTTCATTTTTTCATGGCATTGCTCCCATTAGAAGGCTGTGAAAAGCAGGTATACTTCACCATATAAATCACCATCTAGTTATAAGCATTTTCTGTCTGGAAAGCTCCAGCTTGGAAAGCTCTTCAGTCCACTGTAGACTCATAAAATCATTAATGTTGGAAAAGACCTCTAAGGTCGTGGAGTCCAGCCATTATGCTAGCACTGCCATATCCACTACAAAACCACAGCCCCAAGCACCATATCTACATGTTTTTTGAACAGTTCCATGGATTGCAATTTGACCAATTCCCTGGGCAGACTGTTCTAGTGTTGGCCACACTTTCAGTGAAGTATTTTTTTCCTAATAGCCGATCTAAATCTCCTCTGGCACAACTTGAGGCATTTGTTCTTGTCCCATCTCTTGTTACCTGGGAGAGGAGACTCATTTAACACAATTGCAGAGAGTGATAAGGTGTTCCCCGGGTATCCTTTTCTCCAAGTTAGTCACCCCCAGCTCCCTCAGCTGATCCTCTTGTAACACTTGTGCTCCTGACCCTTCTCCAGCTCTGTTGCCATTCTCTGGATACTCCCTCCTGCTCTGAGCAGGGGGAGCTGTGTGGTCAAACCAGATTTTCTGGGGCCATGCCCAGTGAGGTCTTTCATCCCAGTAATGCTCTGGAAGTGTGCCTGCTGCAGCCATCATGTTGTCTTTAGCTGGCACCTGCAGCATTTAACACTAAGCTGAATGAGCGTCTGCCTGCTGGAGCAGCTCGTGTTGTCACTACTCATGCCCATCTCCTTTTGCAGCCAAGTATTGCTGCTGCTCAGAGCTGTCCCTGTCTGTGCTGGTAGCTTATCCTTGGCAATCTGTGAGTGTGAATATTTAGAAAAGAGAACAGTGGTTTGTAGGAGAGTATCACATATTATCTGCCAGCTGCAGGATACCATTTTATCTTGATGATTTGTGTGACAGGTTGTACAAATGAATGTAATTTTGCAAATTAGACAGCACCTTGCTGCTGTCTTCTGTCCCTTTTAAATCTAGTTATTATATAAATATCATCATTTACATGTTATGGCAGTGGTTTTCTACCTTTGCTCTGGACTGCCTCTGAGGGATCTGCAAAGGGAGCTAAGAAAAACAGTACTTTAGCAAGGAGGCTTAAATTTATTACTCCAGAGTCTGCTTTCCACTGCAAATGCTGTAGAGGTGCATGAGTGCAAACAGAATAAAAACCTTGCTAGAAGGAGTTACAGTCATGCCTGGTGGAAGTCCAAGCCAAGTAAATGTATCCAAATATTAGGATCATAAAATCTGAACATCACCTTCTACTTCTTTCTGGTTTATCTGTTTCAAATTCCTTTAAATCCTTTGTGTGAATTAAAACCCACTGAATTGTGCTATGTGACAGACCAGTACCTACAGTGATCTGGGATGGAAATACTAATTAGATGTTTATCGATAAATTTAATTCCGGATTTGAAAGCAGATAGAAAATTAACATAATAAGTTTCTTCAATATCTATTCCTTATTACCTTCAGGACCTGATTACATGGCAAGGATTGTCTATGAAGTGGTAGCTCTACCTGAACCTTATGGAGCTTGGACAGGGTGGGGGAAAGATGTGATATGATATATTAGTTTCAGTTTTCAGAGGATGGAGACTTGAACTTGATTCTCCCATAGATGAAGAAATAATACTGGGGGTGAAACATGTGATACCTTCATATCAGCTTTCTTACTGTGAGACAGCCTGTGGAACTTTGATCTGTGCCTTGGTAGAGTGAGTTACTGTTTAGACCAAACAAGAGAAGAGGAGCCTGAAAAGAAAAATTGGAGACCTGTAGTCAGTCTGTGACATAGGGAACCCTTTACCTCTGTGGCAGCATGGATGTGTGATGACCCAAGTAACAGTGACACATAGGTGTGTTCTGTCACACTGGATTCTTGGTGACTTAAGAGAGCTAGAAAATTTTTGAAGTGTTTTCTCCTTCCCAAGAGCAGGATTTCTTCTATTCCAGGGTTAGGCAGGAGGTGGTAATAATTTATTTATTGTATATTCTGGTGTCACAGAGAATTCTCACATCCTTTTGGGCATGTCTTCTGCCTCCAGTGAGAAGCTCAAGAGACAAAATAGTAAAAATATGCAGGTGGTGGAAATGAGGGCTGTAAACAGAAGCAGGATGTCTGTGACAGTCCTTATTCAACCCCTATCCCATTTATCTACGTTGATAATTCATGATAGCATCTTCTAACTCTTGTGTCATGGTTTATTTCTGCAATAACAGAGCTAAGTACACCATGGCTGCAGGGAAAAATTCCTTTTCCTTGTACATGCTTATAACACTGTGACCTGTGGCATGAGGTTAAGATTGTTACTGAAATGAGATGCTTAGCATGGCTGAGTGATCCTGCCTGCTGGAAATGAAACTGGGAGGCAGAGTCAGGAGTCATCTGCCCTGGAAATCCCGAGGGAGCAGGAGGAGTGGCTTTGTGAAATGAACCACTGCTTGGGAGTTTTAAGGTCCTGTGAAAGCACATAAAGCAAGTCTGGGGGAGTAAAGAGATTTTGATGAAAGGTATTTGTCTGAGAAGCTTATACTGTAAAAATGTATAAGAGAATGCTAATGCAATACACGATATTTTGTATTCCATTTTGACAGACTGAATATGTCTGATGTATCAGTGATGTGCAGTGCAAACTTTTAAAAATAGTTATATGATAATTCAGGTGTCATGAAAGATACCTAAAAAACTAGGTTTATAATTATTCGGTTGAGAACAAATGGGTTTTGTCTTACTAACCTTAATACAAATAGAGCCACAGCTAGAATATTTTTTGCTTCTATTATGCTTTTTAGCTCCATGTCTCTCACTGTCATCACAGGATAAGTGCAGGCCAACAGGAAACGAGGATATTATTTACCACCTATGAATGCCAGTATGTCTTTACTAGTTAGATGTTTCTCTATTTTTATTCTCCAGTTCCTGTGCTCATGTGACAATGACAGAAATGCAACATTAATTTTTAAATTTTAACTAATTTTTTACCTAATCTAAATATTGACAAATTTTCATGACACTGAGTGCAAGGAAAGAGATAAAAAATAAATTTTTATATCAGTATGTAGACATAGGAAGTTATACTTAGAAAAATGTATTTTGAGCTGTCAATAAGCCAATTAGCTTGGCACATTTGTAGTAGTAGTCTAATAATTTGCTTAGTGTGTTTCCAGTAAATAAAACTTACCTCACAGTAGAAACTTTCCCAACCGCATAGAATAGCAATTATTAATTTTATTAAGATGCATTTTTATATTAAGTTTATATTAATTTTGGAAAACTACACTTTGAAATAATAGGAAAAGGAGCATTATTAACTTGGACAGCTGAAGACTATAACATTTCCAACTTCGTACTCAACTAAGAATAGTTTTTATTTATAGTAGTTTAGTGGAAATCACAGTCATCCACCAATTATTTTTTGTTTGCTACTCTAAAAATCTGTCAGTAAAGAGAAGAATCAGCACTTTCTGTGGAAAACTTTACTGAGGGCTTATAAGAAATTCCTTATGATTTTGGTATTTAGAGAGCTTTTTTCTTCTAGTTATTCTGCAAACAGCTAAGAAAGCTATCCACCCTAAAAATCAGATGAAAGAAGATTATAAAGGTCAAAGTACCACATTTTCTCACCATATTGGCACAGCATGTGTGAAGCTTCAGACTCTGATATTACATTTTTTGAGAAGATTGCTGCAGGAACAGAGCAGAAAAACACCCCACACCAACAACACAACCCTCCCAACCTCTTTATTTCCATGTATGAAATTATGGCAATATAGCCACTTTTCAATCCTGATGTAGCTTCTTGCTGCAAATAATCACATTTATTTATTTTTCTTGTTTCATATAAATTATTATACTGCATCATGCTGATTTTTGCACCGTTTTTAAGTTATAAAACCAAACAGAAAATATTTTTAGATAATCCAATTAACACCTCAATCAAAATTGCAACAGCATAAACATGAATATTTGAAAGCAAGTGAAATCTGAGAAGGAACTAATTCTAATTTGTTTTTAAACAAATGAAAATAATTAATTCAGCAAAAGCTTAGTTTGATTTGGAGCAAATAGAGAGTTGTCCTAATGCAAGTTTTTTAATATATTAAAGAAGAACACCACCAATTAAAGAAAAATGCTGTTTGTTTATTACAAGAGATACTTTCCATTTGTTTGCTTTTGAGCAGATGCCTTTAGTGAAAACAACAGCAACATAAGACCTACTAAGAGAGATCTGCAAGTTTTGGCTGCTGCACATCCCTTCAGCCGACAGCTGGGTCAGTGTGGTATCCTTGCAGAAACACAAATGCAAGTAGCATGGCCAGAACTGGTTTTCATGCCAGTGCCATTCTTGTACATTGAAAGACAACAGTCCCTGACAACTTCCCCCCATCTATAAGGTGATTCAGAGAGCCCTGACTTAGTCCACTTTAGATCTCTTTTTGATGTAAAGATAGGACCTGGCAAGGAATGTGGACAGGAGGGCACCACAGACAGTGGAAGAGCACTTGGTCATTGATTACTGTGCTTTTTATGCAGCTAGAATATGGACATTCATGTTGGAAGTGTACTTTACTCTCTTTCATTTCATAGTGGATTTTAAAACAAAAAACAATCTTGTTCTCAGAAAAAAAGAGATAAAACCTGAAAACTTTTCTTGTAAATGCTACTGTGAATGTCTCTCATGCAATATGCCATTTTAGAGGAGATTCAGAGCACACAGACAGGCAGGAGATTTGGGCCATACCACCTCAGGCTGGTGGATTCCTGCTGTGGTCCCCTTCAGTGCAAATCCTGTTATGAAGTGTAACACATAAAATATATATGGGACCCTGTAAAGGCATCTACAGAAAATAGAGCAATGTATTAAGGTCATATTTGGAGAGTTAATTGATAGCTTTCAAATGTGATCTCTTTCCCATAAAAGGAATCATAGCTTTCTCCTGTGAAAAGTTTTGTAAATATTGACATCTAGACTGAGAAAAGAGGGAAGCAAGCATATAGAAATTTCCTCTTTTTTCTGTCTTTGTGAGAAGAATAGTAATTTTGTTTGTAGATAGCTTACTGCAGAAAGCTCTAAAAAATGTTAGAACAATATATTCCTTGCTCAACAATCATTTTATGTGAAAGGAGAGACATTTTATATTCAGATTGCACATGAACTGAACAACTTGTTTTTCAGTTGCTTTACTTTCAACACAATTATTTGATTATGTTAGCTGCAGTACTAATGTTAGTTGCAGAAGTGGCATGTGTAAATCATATAGACATAGTTGTGAAAAGTAAGGCTTTTAAGGCAAACTAAATTATTTAATTCCTCTTAATCAGCAATGAATATATAGATTTATTTTGTCTTGGAGTGACATTTTTCTTTCTCGTGAGCAGTAATGTCAGAGTTGGAATAATAATTTCTGTTTAATTTTTACTTCAATTTCTTCAACATCTCTAAAACCCGTTTATGTTCATCCAGTTATTTCTTCAGTACAGGCGCCTGAAGATATGTGTAGACTAGGAGTCCATCCTTTGATACTGCTTTTTTTCAGTTGGTCAAGTGAGATCAAGCTTTTCAATTTCCTCTTCTTCCTCTTCCTCTTTTTCAAATTATCAACCATATTTCCCCATTTTAATTTAACCCAGAAAGGACATTGCTGCACATGTTAACAATCAAATATTATAATGCTTATCTTCACTTCTGCTTCCATGCCCCTACAGCTGTCCTGTATATGGCCACAAGTGTAATTCTTGATGGTGGATGTGGAAGGTGACCTTAGAGACTGTTATAAACACTGGTGTCAGAAAAGCCATTAAACTGCTTTTATTTTCACTTGCCCATGAAGATCCAGCCCTCACTAGCAATCACCCTTGCTCTTCCAGCCATAGCCAGCCTTACCTAGGACATACCCAATAATTACCCTGCCAGTGTGAGGGAGAGAAGCCTTTCAGATGCCACTGGTGTGGCTTTACCCACTAGAAATTCTCATGGGTTGGGTCTTTACTGAGAGGTTCTCTTTATGGAGCTTTGCAGGGTCATTTGGGGATTTCAGAACTGAGTGAAGGAGCTGACCTGAGTGTCCAGAAACACAGAGCTGCTATGCCTGTGTTGTTGCTTTTGTGTGGCTGTCCACTCAGAACACCAAACAAGGAATTTTGTGATCTTACTTGTTAATCTCATCCATATATATTATTTTTGTCTTGGTACTCTGCCTAAATTTGCACTGTATTAAATTCATTTTATTGCTCCAACTTCTCTTCATTTTTATGGTATATAACCTTTTTTTTCCCCTTTCACTCTTTAAATTTCTGTTAACTTTTCTCTCCTTAGTCACTGCTTAGCTAAGCTATGCATATTTAATTCTTTTCATCTTTCTTCATAAATCAGTCCCTCGGGCCTCAAAACTATTTGTGGTAGTTTCTTTTGAACTGCTCCAATTTGACTGTCTAGAATTGAATGCAATATTCCAGATAAGTTGCCTTTCTGCAGAATGGAGGAGGGCCAGTTTCCAATCCTCTTGCTGTTTGAAAACTGAGATGGCAGCCCCTTGATGTGCACAGAACAGTGACCAAAGGTCTACATATTAGCTCTGCTGCAGAATTTTTGTTAGCTCCACTGTGTGGTAAACTACTTTTCCATCTGCTTTTACTTTACAGTAACCTCTTTAAATTATTAGATTGCATGTAGAACCATGGTTCACTTGGCATAGGATTTCCTTTCCTGTGTGCTTGCCAGTCCTTATGGCTGGGTCTGTGAACCACTGCTTCCTTTTTGACTTTTAACTCCCTATGATGTATGATACTCAATATCCCCTTTGTTTTGATTCACATCATGCTAAACTAGCTTTTATATATGCAGGTTTTTGCAAATTTTGATATGTGTGTTTTTCTCCTATGGTTTCTGTAATTCTTGTATGCTGGATGACTCTTGAGCCCTGGCATATTTGCTGACTAAAACAGTGTTATCTGAGAATGTCTATGATAAAAGAATGGCCCCAGGTTTTGAAACAATCTGATTTTTTTTCTTTATTCAAGTAGTTGGTTGTTGCTGCTGTTGTTCAACTTTTTCAGTACCCTTGAGGTGTAGTGGCTGTAATTCTGGCTTCCCTCACTGTGCACTAATGTGTTAATTCACTTTCCCAAATTTCGGATTTACAAGTATTAACAACAGTCTTAGTGTTTTTCACTGTCTACTTTGTTAAGTAGCTGTGTAACAAAACTTTTATATTATACTGTGATGGCAGGAAGAATTTTCCAGTGCATCTCTTCCCAGGTGCACGTGCTTCCTTCTCTCTGTCCTATAACTGAAAGTGTGGGCTAGAGATCCATGTATTATTACATCTCCATTTAATGTACTGTAAGGAAATAACTATTATTGCCAAAACTTAATTGTCACTTCATAAATCTTGTGTTGCAGTCAAGTAAAGACAGCTTGGTCTGTGCAAGGCATAGAAGGAGTTATATTTTCTGGAGGACTTCTCATCTATTCCTTCTTATCTTTCTTTTTTGTCATTTGGCAAACCCAGTTCTTCTTTGTTCTCATTCTACCTTCTGATTTAGAGCTTCTGGAGTTTTACTTGCTCTTGGTATGATTTACAGCAATTTGGATTCTTCAAATATGACCAACTATTCTGATGCTATTTCCTCCCAGGCTTTGCAAGTGACAAGCATTAATTAGTATATTATTCTAACAAGTATACATTCCTTGCTTATGAAAATGCCAAATAAAAGGTGACATAAATTCATAGATCCAAAAGTTGTAAGAATTAGCGCAAGCAACCATTTTATTTTCTCTTCTGAGTTGTCTATATATAGATATATATTAAAAATAAAAATGTGTTAGTGCAGTCAGTGTTAATCAGATGACTTTTGTTTTATGGTTGCTTTAAACTCTCTCTTCAGATCCTGACATAAGGACTTGGACTATTTCTTAAAAGGAAAAAATTAGCTGCTTTACCATTAAGCTCTGGGAAACACATAAGCATATTTTGCTTTGATCTTTCTAAGGAAACAAATTCTTTGTGATTATGTTACTTGTGTCTATGCATCTTGTTGGTTTTCTCCCCATGATAATTTCCAAATCCGTTACCCAGTTGCAGGAAAATGTTTCAAAACCAGGTTAATCATGACATGATTTATTCAAACAGGTGAGTACTACATTGCCTAGTAGTGTTGTACATCTATTTCATTATGGTTGGAAATTATAGTGTGGCTTTTCTACCATATGGGTGTCAGGTTTAGCTTACAAGCCGTTATCTTTTGTCACACAAGGTACCAAGTAAAGTCAAGTCTTGCAAGGAAATTTAAGCACGCTACAAATAAGTTTCTTCTTGTGCTGGTTTCAGGTGGGGTAGAGTTAATTTTCTTCACAGTGTTCTAGTACAGGGCTTTGTTTTGGATTTGTGCTGATAATATAGAGATGTTTTTGTTATTGCTGAGGAGGGCTAACAGAGCAAAGGGCTTTTCTGCTTTTTGTATAGCCACGGTGGGGAGGAAGTTGTTGGTGCATGGGAGGCTGGGAGGAGACACAGCCAGGAAAGGCAGCCTCAATTGACAAGAGGGGTATTCCAGACCACAGGAATATATGCTCATAATAGAAAGTAGGGAGGAAGAAGGAGGAAGGGAGTGCATTTGGAGTGATGATGCTTGTCTTCCCAAGTAACCATTGCACATGAATGGGGTCCTGCTCTCCTGGAGATGCTGAACACCTGCCCAACCATGGGAAGCAGTGAATTAATTCCTTTTTGCTTTGCTTCTCTGTGCAGCTTTAGCTTTTCCTGTTAAACTGTATTTCAACCCAAGAGTTCTCTTTTCTTACTCTCTAACCCTTCCTATTCTCTCCCCAGTCCTGCTGGTGGGGCAGTGACTATGTGGGGTTTGGTGGCTGGAGTCAAACCGCAGTGTTTGGGTGAAAAGCAATGCCCTGCACACTTGGCACCACTTACCTTGCTGCAAGCAAAAGATAAGGTGTTGGTGGGACAAGCTTCAGAGGGTGTGTCTACACTTCATAAACAATGAAAGACGTTGGAGTGCTGATGCTCTACAGCATTGTTATTTAGCTCACTGGATCATTTTTGAAGTGTCCCTACTAGTTCTCTCTATGGCAAAGGCTATGGATGATATCTAGAGACTCCTCCCAAAAGACAAGGCAGATGAAACAGCCCCAGATTGTGTGTTCTGTCTCCTGTGCAATCGTTCGTCTATTTCAAAAGGCTTTTATCCTCAAATACTGTTTCCTGCCTACATATAGCCTCCTACTACTTTCTAGAGCATTTATAAACACCTTTGGGTTTATGTTGTAAAATACCTTTCTCCTATGTTGCAGTGCAGTCTTCTTTATAGACACTGTGAAATTTAGAAGCCACAAAAATAGATAATTATATCTTAGAGCACAAGAGCTCAGCAAAATCAAAGGAGAACTAGGACAATATGCTGTGCTGTCTAGATGTGTTTCATTTTTTCTTCATGAACCTTCACTAGTGAACATGAGCTGATGTACAACATTTAACTGACAAGCTTTGTTTTTTTCCTTCTCATTTCTTTTTTTTTTTTTTTCTTTTTTTTTTTTTTTGGTCAGGGAATACTTATATCCTAGGTTTTGTGACTGATTTCTTAAAAACTTACTTAAATTCCAAAAGAGCAGTGTTTTGACCTATTGCCTGAATACTCATTATTTAAAGAGGTTACAATAAAGCCCTGAATTCACCTTGAGCACAGACTTTCATCTCCAAAAAGCCCACCTGAGATATTCTATGAGATGAATGGGTGAATGTGTTTTACTCAGACTGTGCAGTCTTTCTGGTTGGAAACTCCTGTGCTCCAGAGCAGACAATGCTGTCTTAGTTTGTTTCACAAAAGGTTCTGATGTTTGCCGGAGAAATTACTTGGTTTTGCCAGAAATTGCTTTGGTTTGTGGGAATCCAGAGTAGAGAAGGATAATGGCTGTAGAGAGAAGAAGGAGATAGCAGCTTTACCAAATAAACAGTATGAGCCTGACCAGATCATGTATGTTCATTTTGCTTGCATTCCTGTAGTTTCTGGATGTGATCTACAGATGAGGACTGCTGCTCTGGGGCAAACAGACTTTCTTTCAGACCATTCATACTTGTCAATTCCCTGTGCATCAAAACCAGACAAAAGAAAATGATTTTTTTGTTTTTCTAAAGAATGAGAAGAACCCCATACATATGTATTTGAAACCTGTGTTTTATTACACTGAAGGCTAATGTACAGGCAAGCAGTTTGGCTGCATTTTTGAATAAGCTGGCAAACAGTTAATGAATTTTACCTAGAACATAAAATCTCCATATGTCACAGATTGCTACATGGCATAAATCACAAATGACAGTGCAGAGCCCTCTGTTATATTTAATTAGGTATTATTCAGACTCTCTTCTATCACTACAATGGCAAGATCCCAAACTGGTGGTTTCTTTGATTTAAATACAATAAATTTTTAGAAAATGCCAGTGTAACTTCACTGAATTGCTGATAGATAGATAATAGAGTCTATTAGGAAGCTTGTAGAGTTGATAAATAACATCTGATAAGTAACTTTTCCTTGGTATCAAGCTGGAAATTGATTGCAGTTCCTACTTACCAGTCTAGTCACATCGAAAGGCTCTTGAAGAGCAGCGTACAGGAGTGGGGTTTTATAAGAGAGTGGCTGCTTGAATGTGCTCAGGATTGCTCTTCAGCAAAGACAGAATTGGGTGTTAAGCAGGAATTGAGGAAGCTTTGTATATCGTGTCATTTCAGAGCCCTAACTTTCTAATTACATCAAAAAGGAGCTCTGTGGAGCCAAGAATAGGAGAAGCACATCAGCTCCTTTACTGCAATGTAATTTATTCTCAGAGGACTTGGCATCAATTGAATTCTTTACATTCTTTACAAGGTAAATAGTTATACTGCTCCCTCATGATTATCTGCTTTTGGGGTGGGAAGGGAAACCAAAAAGAGGAAAAAGGATGAAGTCCATTGCTACAGTGAGCAGGTCTGTACTGACCTGATGGAAGGGTTTCAGCTGTGGAAGTCAGGCTGAGTGGTTGCAAGCACCACTCACAGCTTAATAAATGTAATGGAGAGGCTGTTCAAATGGTAAGTAATTTTCCCTGTGGTGAACAAAGGATTTTCAAATCCAAGTATTTTGGTGCTGATCTTAGTGTTTCAATCTGAGATGGATTTAATCTAAGCCAGCCTTTCCTGTGGCTGTTCTTAGCCACATTTCTTTTAGAAACTGTAAGATCAGTAGAAAATACATAATAACTTTTGATTTCTGAAGAGAGCACCTGTAAAATGCATTGATCTACAGTTCAGACACAATGACTTCAGTTATGCTTTAGTATTTATATCACTGATTTCATATCAAATTCATCTCAGCTTCATAAAAACTCATAAATTGTTATTTCTAATTCAACATAATAAATCTAAATAATATACTTTGTTGGTAGAAGGAAAAAAGCCTTCTGTATAATAATGTCATTATGTGTAACAGCAAAGTGCATTACTGAATAGGCCAGTGCCTAAATTTCTGGTCTGACTTCTGTAGCAAACATGGAGTGCACATTAATGTAGCTTTTTGAACTGGATGAAGCTGCACCAATTTACACCATCGTGTGATTTACACCATACATGTATCTGAATGTGTAAGTGCCAAAGCACTTGCTGCTCCTTGCATGCCTTTCCCACATATCTTTGTTGATAGTGTGGTTATGGTTAGACAGCCAGCTTCAAAAGTGTTGTACAATGGTACTCTATGAAAAAAGGCCTTTTAAAATTTGTTGAATGAATGCTAATCTATTTAAACGTTTATTGAAGTTGTTGAAATTTTGATATATTTTTATCTTTCTGCAATCCAGGACAATTTCAGTTATCTAAATTAGAATGCAGATGTTTAATTGCAGTTGTGAAAATGGGCTGATATCATATCTTTAGCAAGAATAGACCAAGATAGGGGCTAAGTGTCAGAGGACCCAAACTAAACACAGTATATATTTTGGAGGGTTTTTTTACTCTTTTTCCTTTAGTGACATTAAACTGCTTAAAGACTATTGTTTTGGCTGCAGTATACATTCTCAGAATCTCAGATTACCATTTTTCCAGCTATATAAACCCTCTATATTTTGTTTCAATGCTATAAGGACTGGGGTTTTTCAAATACCCAGAACTTTAATTATTCATTGTTTAAAATATTATAAAAATCAACATGTTTGCATAAATAAAGCTAAGCATGTCTCTTATTATTTCGAAATTTGTAATGTTAAGCATTATGCACCCTTAGTCCATGTCACCATATTTGAGAGGCTTGCTGCATTAAGCAATGTCAATGTTTGATTGTGTGCTTGCCTTTAATGAAAAGTCACATGCAATGTCAAAATGCGTCTGAGCAGAGAGGTGAGCCTGTGTGTGCATTATGTAGGCATTCAGCTTTACTTTCTGGAAATGCCTCCTGACCTGTGACATAATCATAAACCCCCAGGGACATAATCACCCCCCTGTAATGTGAATTACCATCTGAGGTGCATTTTTTAGGATGACTAGTCTCCTAATTTAAATGCCAGACCAAGTGACTAAAGTTGATAGACAAAAAAGCCATAAGAAGCAGTAGAAGGGAAAGCTATATCAGTATGGTTTCTGAAAAGAGATATGGCAAAAAATTTCCTTGTATACTGTAAAGTTACTTGAGCTCAAATCACCTTCAGAAGATGGAATAATATTTCTGTAACAGTGCCCATTCTTCCTCTCTGTTTACATCCCATCACCCTTCCTTTGCTCTTCATTTTGTTCAGGAGCTGATGCTTGTAATGTCACAAAATATTCCTTCTCTCATCTTCGCAGTGAGAACCAGTGACAATTCAAAACAAACTGTTCCTCTTTACTCAGAAATCTCTTGTTTGTACAGGCAGGATCAAAACTGTAATTTGTCTTGTGATGCAGATGTCATACTCTCCAATTGTGAGTAAATTGCTACAATTTTATTAAGCTGTTGTTTTAAAGTAGTGATTCTTCTCTTTCTTGTGGTTCATGGTGGTCCCAGTCAATGAAGCAACTTTTTGCTAGCAAGCATCATTGAAACTTTTTTTTTTCTGTTGGTTACAGTGGTAATGATTTCCTTTGTCCTGTACTAATTAGTAATCAATGTTACATGGTATAAGTTTCTCTGGTTTTGATATTTCAGTGTTTTTTAGAGGTTTCTATATTGTGTGCTTATACAGAAGATGCAGACCTTAAAACTATATGCATACTGACAATCACGTTTAATCTAGTAATTTTTGTCCAGAACATCCCATTAAATAAATAATAAACCAGTAAACCTTGCCAGCTTTTTCATGGGTGACACTGCCACGGTATTCTCCAGTGCAGTCTGCCATGACCATCACAGTGGCCTGATTGAATCCCTGCACATTAGTGTAATTTGTCATGCACTGAGCCAAGAACTGCATGAAATAATCTTCAAATCTGATATATTATGTAATGAGATACAAACTCTTAAGCAAATGTATTCAGAAGGCAACCTTTTTTCCTACCCACAAATCTTTACCATACTCCCTCCTGACTAGCACACTCAAAACCAGCTCTGTTTGGGGTCATGTTTTCCATCTATTTTCTGCTGTTGAATGGGGGTCATACAGTGTTCTTGTACCAAATCAGTATGGCAGTTTGTGCCAGTCCTCCCATATTTGGGGAAGGAAAGGATGGACAGACTTGCTGCACATTACCTTTTTAGGAGGCTCTAATTGCCTTTTTTTTTTTTTTTTTTTTTTGAGTCTGACTGTGGTTGAGGTGTCATTCTCTAAGCAGTAACTGTTTGCATCCACCTAATAAAGTTGTGGATTTTAGCAGCTATTTTTTCCTGTAAGGTTTCTTTGCAGGGGAAGCTATTGGTGTTGGCAATGCTCACTTAGGACAGAGTAGTTGGCACACTTCAAAGGGAGAGCTTAATCCTGGGGATTGGCTTGCTAGAAACTTTGGGCAGTTCAAGAGGGGAAGTGATATTTTCACACCTGAGGCAGACTAACCCTATACCTTGGTGCAGCCTGGGAACTGACTGACTTGAGCTGCAGTCCTGCTGAAGAATGTGCTGGGTTACAATGGACACAGAGCTGAATGGAAGCCAGCTGTATGTGCTGATGATAAATCAGACAAACCACACAGGGGCTATGTTCAGAGGTGTTTGGTCAGCAGACAGAGGGAACTTATTGTCTGCTGCTACTTGGGGCTACTGAAACTGCGCCTGCAAATACGTGGTGTTGGTGCCACCAGTCTAAGATGGACACTGAGGCAATAGAATGAGAGCAATGGGAGGCAACCAGGATTGCTAGCAGAAGTGAAAAAGCTGAAACCTTCTCAATAGTGACAATTAGTACCAAGGGATAATGGCCACCAAAAGAACTCACGGCATTTTTAATAGAAGCCAGTGAAGCAACTTAAACAGTTTACCCAGACAATTTGTAGAATCTGTTAACAGAGGTTTTCAAGACTGGTAGACAACACAAAGTTATTTGATGCAGTTTTGGTGAATTACCCCATGCTTCATGTGTATTAAGCCATCCACAGAATTTTCTCCAGAAGCATGTCTATCCTGTGTTTGAGGTGAGCTCTCTTGATGTGTGAAGGAAGCTCTGCCTCTTGTGCCATCATCGGTTCCTCTGCTGAGTGGGACAACAGAGGAGAGCTCTGCCTGGTTCTAAAACTGGATGCTGGACTCAATGGTGCATTCCTTAGAGATGAGTGCCTGAAAGATTGATTCAGGCAGTTTGCCTTGTCTGCATTTATACTGTGTTTCCTAATCTAGGCTTAATCTAATGAGGTTGCTGACCTGCAGCTGTTACATCCACAGTCAGATACTGATCTCATCTGGGATGTATCAGGTTCCAGATGAGCTGAGGAAAGAAATTTCATCTTCAATTCATTAATTTTTAGCTGAGACAAGTGACCAAATGGATCAAGAGTCCTTTCCTCAATTGGCCTGGACTGCTTTGACTCTGGCCACACACCGTGAACTGCTATGTGCGGCCAGTTGTGGTAGTCAAGCACTGTTCCTCATAGGGCAAGTAGATAAAGACTCATACAAGCTGAAAGTCATTCCAGTGGAGAGGCAGAGGACACTAAGCCAGGAACATCCTTCCTGAGACTGGTATCTGCCTGTGAGACAGCATCTTTGTTGTGCTGTGTTTGACCGAGACACTGAGCTGATTTTTTTTTGATTTCTTGCCTTGGAAGAGGAGAGCAGTATGATGGCAAAGACGTCCTACAGCTTGCATCAGTCTCAGTTGCGATATGGCAGCAAACACTATGAGTTCCTCCTAAGAACAGAGACTGCCCATGAGCTAAGCTGAGGAAAAGCAAAGATGCCATAAAGTCTGGTTAGCAGGCAGTGCAGATTTACAGCCATGACTAAGACAGTAGCCACAATTCTCAGTCTCAGGTGAGTTTTCAGAATGTAAATAGCAAGTTAAGGTGCAGCCTGTTGGAGCTCAAGTGCGTGGCTGCTCCTTCTTCCCTTCTTGAAGGAGAAGGAATGAGCAGAGCAGGGGTGGGCTCCCAGCTGCAGGCAAACACAGTTTAACACAATGAACTGGTTTTCCCTCTGTGACTATGAGCCTTGCTGGCAGGCATTGTAGTCACATTTAGAAGTGTTAGGGTATAGATAGACAAATGTCTCTGTCTGTGGCAGAAACAAAAGGCCTGTGTAGGCTAAAGGCTTTTTATATACATTTTTATATACATATTTATATATATTTTATATACAGCAGAACAATTCTGATAGCAAAGATTTGAAGTTTGCTTATTTTGCAGTCCTATCATGAGAAAAAGGTACAGTTGAAAACTACCTCAGGCTGAGGAGAATGGTCTGAATGTAGCTCTTCTATGGGGTTGAATGCTCTGGACACTGGGATTGAACCCAGGAATAAAGTTACATCTTCTGCAGCTTTACAGAGTTACCCATTCATTTCGTTGTGTCTTCCAACAAGGAAATAAAAGAAATGAAACATATAATTTTTGCTATGGAATTAAACATATAATTTAAGGTCAAGTGGAAAATTTTGTTTTATACAGCAGAAGTTATTTGCTTTGACATGCAAGAAGAAAGGGTGTGTGTTTTGCCTTAATGCAAGCCAATACGTGTTTCCAGTTTTTAGTTTGACAACTCGTTTTCTTCTAACTAGAAGGGTATGTTAAGAAAGGAGCAGAAATTATAGGGAGAGAGTAGCCTATGTTAAAAATAATTGACTGAAATTGACCTGTAGTATTGTATTCTGTGTCTGCTTCTATCATAGTGTTTGCTAACAAGACACTCTCTGGGCGCTTTTTGGATTAATGTATGTTCCTCAGTTTTGAGAAGTCTGGTTTGAGACCATGATTGCAATTTATAGTTGTAAATTTATAAATTTATAAAATATGTAATATTTTATATAATATATAATATTTGTATTATCTGTAATTTATGAAATAATATAACAAATAATTTAGCAAATAAAGATATAATTTTATAAATAAAATTTATAAAATTATTGGCATGCAGACCTCAGATTACAATTTTATATTTTATTATGGAATTGTGATACATTATAGTTTATAGACTACTATGGCTTTAAAGCAAACCAAAACATTTTAAAAAAAGAACTTTAAAAAGAAAATCACTTCCTTGATAGAGAATGCAGATAAGGATACTCTGTTGTCTCTTTTTAAAATGAAAATAAATAAATATTTGTGATGCTTTTATGTGCTGTGATGACATGAGCTTTACAAAATCCTGTCAGGAGATTGTTAATTGTGGCTTCAGAGCAGGGTTTGAGTGGAATTCAATAGATTAAACACATGTCAAACCACAAGGAGAAAACAAAGTGGTCATTAAGTCAGCAGTACTCAGGCATGCCCTCAGTGAGGGAGGAATCCTTTGATGATGTGACTATACAAAACAGGTAGAAAAAACCTGTTTCTTATGTTGCAGAGTAAAGCTAATTTGGTATTTCTTAACTACCCAAGGTGAATTGTGTCCACATTTCCTTCAAGAGGTCTTGCTTCAAACTGTGGAGAGAAAACCTGCCCCATGGGGGCTGCCGTCAGCCCTTAGAAATTACAAATTTGAGCCCCTAGGCCCCATATGAAGGAAATTCATAAAGTAGAACATGAGAATCAGAAGTGATGGGGTGGTCTGTAGTCACCACATCAAATCAACTTAGTGAGGGATGGTGGGCATGTTGTTGATGGATGTGAATTCACACTGAAGGAGTTTGGCAATAAAATTATCTCACAATCCATTGCCCTCCTTTTGTAACATAACAGTAAAAGTAAGTAGCAGCACTCAATTCTCCTGTGGTCTTCAGTCTTTGCTCTCAGTGGAAAAGAGAAAAAAAAAAAAAACCAGTGAGAAAACAGTGTTATTGCAATGTCAGCAAAAATTCCATATTTAATGGTAAAACTGAAAAAGGAATCTGACTTAAAGGAAGTGCTGTGAATGTTAGGAATAACTGATTCAAAGACACATTTGTGATTGTTTCTTCATGAAGATTTTAGTATCTGATGGTTTAATTAGAAGGATCAATTTTGATGTCTCTATACAATCAAAAAATTTTAAAAATTAGAAAAAAGTTTTACACAGGGTTAGAATCTGAAGTGACTGATGTTTTTAAGAGATAGTTACCTTAGTGCCCATTGCATGCTAGTGAACTCATTAAAATTATGATACGATGTTTTTTCTTCTCACTGAATACAGAAATTTGCCAACCTAAAGCAAGATGAAAATGAATAAAAAAGAGACACAGGCATCAAACTAGAATTAATCTCCTTAGTAGTTTCTTGTTTGTAAGCAAAATGCTAGCCACTTGAATTGTACTGAAATGTTTAGGTATTTTGCCCATTTCACAAGTGAACTTTCAGACTTCTTTCTGTTCACATTTGTTCACATGGCCTGAGCCAGCTTTTAAAAAAATGCATCAGTGATTTAATGGAATGAGTTATGTGTTGTTTTCAAAAAGTAAATGATGATGACATAGACTCTCTGTGGTCAGCCTCAGTTGAGTAGGAGGAGCTTACGTGATGGACTTGCACACGGTTAGATCAACAAGATAATTGCTGGAGGTTTCGTGGCACATTTGAAAGCAAGATCTAAAGTTGCTTGTGTTTAATTCCTTGCAGGCTGTTTCCAGCTATGTAATGTTTTTCGGACCCATGAGATGGAAATTGAGCAGTGCTTGCTGGAGTCCCTCCCCCTGGGCCAGCGGCAGCGGCTGGTCAAGCGCATGCGCTGTGACCAAATCAAGGCGTACTACGAGCGGGAAAAAGCTTTCCAGAAACGGGAGGGCCACGGGAAGAAGCTGAAGCATGGAAAGAATCAACGAGTTTGCTTTAGTCTTGCTGATATGATACAGGATGCAGTCATACGCCACGATGATAAAGAAGGTACGTATTAACATTATACGACATTTTCTTTTGTACAGTAAAAGTTTCAGAGGAAAAGCTTTCTTGTCCTGCTCATCTGTCTCTAAGTACAATACAAAATACTAATCATAAAGGGATTGTCTCAGTGGAATATGCAGGCATGTATTGCATACAACACGTAACTTCTCAATGAAATGAATAATGTGTGGAGAGTAAACCTTCAGAAACCTAATGAATTAATTTTGAGATTAATATAAACTAA
Organism: Ammospiza nelsoni; assembly: GCF_027579445.1. NCBI lineage: Eukaryota > Metazoa > Chordata > Aves > Passeriformes > Passerellidae > Ammospiza > Ammospiza nelsoni. The sequence continues at coordinate 96,074,760 of NC_080634.1, read as the reverse complement.
TATATTTCAAAACAAGTAAGGACTATGAATCTATGATTATGCCTGGCCTCTTACATACCTACATAAGCCATAGAATTTAACACAAGTTACTTTGAAAATTAGGCTCTCATTTTTAGCCAAAATTTGGAGTAAGGGATGCTACTGTTGGTGACATTGACGTATCTAGAGCAAGGAAATGGTGTTGATCCATAGTCACACTAGATAGAAGGTCATCTTTCTGCTTGTGAAATTATGTTTATGTCCTTTTGAATTATGTAACCACACTTTAGTGCTCTGTTTTTAGTTTCTTGGCATTGTGTGAATCCCTGGTGCAGCTGATAGTAACCCGAGGAATTTGTAATTTACTCCTCAGAAGTGAACCAAACCCTGCAATAAGAATCTCCCAACTTTTAGAAGTCCCCAGAAATTCCCATACTGTTGTGTGGTCAGGAGGGATGTAAGAAAAGAACTGATGCAATGTGTTGGCAACTCCTTTGCAAACAGAGTTTAAGTCAGTTCTTTGTAATCACAGTGTAAAAAGGGGAGACTCTGAGACAGACACACATCATGCAATGAACTTGGCAAGATTCTCCTAGTTTCTATCAGTTTGATAAGCTATGCCTTTTTTACTTACTCCTGAATCTTCATTTTATTGTCCATTTGCTCCATTATTGCTTATCACTCAGGTGTAGTCCTATACATTTAAATCTTTAGAAGAAATTAATCAAAAAGCTCTACTTTTAAAGTGAATGCACAGGACATAATTTATAATTATATAATACATAAAATTCAAAACTTTTCATTCCTCTCTCCTGCTTCTTCCTAGCAGGAATTATAAACAAAGATTTTCCTCCATGTTCCCATAGCTAGCTTTCTTTAAAAACCAAGCAGAACACTAGATATGACTCTTAACATTCTGTAAAATTCAGTTCCTTGAGGCTATTCTTGACATTCACACTGAAGAAATGTAGGTTGCTTATTGCAGTGGTGGAAGGGCATCAGCAGTGTTTTGTGTTACCTATACTTGGCCTTGAGCTGCACCTGAATGAGAACATAAAGTTCAGCAGCTGCTGAGACTGAATAACCTAACCAGAAAGGGAGGATATCTCAGGCAGAGGGAAGTAAAGTGGAGGAAAACCAGGAATGTTGTCCTGCACTTGAAACAGATAAAACAGGTCCCAGAAGCAAGGAGATCAAATAGCCCACAGATAATATAGTCTTGAATTTGTTGCCTGTGGTTCTTTCCCAGGACTATGAAAATGTGTGATTGTTGTCTTTAGGCAGCTTGGGGACCTGCTGTTTGTGCCTGTCTGTTGTGTTTTTAGCCAAATGTTCCCAGAGCCTGTTTGCTTTGGGGTGAAAAATGTTATATTAAGAATTATTATCATCAAAAAACCCCCAAACCAGAACAACAACAACCAAGTGTATACTCACAGACATGGCAGATGTTTTCCTACTATTGCTGTTGAGTGAAACATGCAACCATGACTCTTCAGTGAATATACCTACATTAGAATCTCTATTCAAATTAGACATATTCTTTTGTAATAATGCCACATCCATTTACTGTGTTTGGTGGTCTTTTGTGGAGCATGTAACATAGATTCCTTTTAGGCAAAGCTGTACTGGAGGATGTGGTCTGGAAGTACAGCTAGTGCCCCAAAACAGCAATGAGCTTTGAATTTGTAAGGCTCAGCTAGACAGTGCCTGGAATAATCCCATGGAAGTAATGGGATATAGCTGGGGAAGTTGGGCTTTTACTACAACCTTTTTCTCTTCTCTATTTAATCACATTTTGCAATGTACTCAGCAATCAACAGCATTGAGTAGGTGTAAAAGACAGCTAAGAAAGGTGCTTTGCAGTTCTGTGAATGAAATGCAAAAACAAAGTCATTTAGAAAGTGGAAAGAGGGCACAGCAAGGGGATAGAAGTAGTTGTCCAAGTGAAGTCCAGGGGTTCAGTTTTTCTGAAGTATCATAAATTATATACACCGGACAGCACGTTTTGAAGTGGTGAGTTGTAGTTCTGGTTTTGTACATGAGATAAATTGGATACCATTAATATATATAGAAAGATGAATTTTTGATGTGGCTGGTGCAGAGACATTTCACAATTGAGTCTGGTCAGAATTTCACTTTTACAAATTCATTGTCTTTGTTATTCATGAAAAATCTTCTCCAGAATTACTATACCAGCTGCTACTGAGCACAAAAACCATTTCTGTTACTTCATGCTAACAAGAGTGACCATTAGTTTGCTCTAAAATTAATTTTAGAATTGACTTTGAGAAATTTTTACTAGTGACCTGCTTTGTATCAAATTTATAAATTAAATATATGCCCATTTGCTTTTTCAATAAGTTAAAAATTAGTGAAATTATGTGTCTTTGCTCTTTTTCATTATTTCTTCTTATTATTAGTAACTGTTCTTTAGTATTTTATCTGACCCGGGGAGATTGAAGGGGAATCCTCATTCTCTGTCTCCTTGCAGCACCCTGTAGTTTCTCTCTTTTAAAGCAATATGTTTTTACTGCTGTTGATGGGCCACATCCACCCACATACTAGCAGTGAGCATTTTGGGAGATTCTGCAACTATTATTCTCAGTGTTGAGATGTATAGAAGCAGAAGGTGATGAATAAGTGAGTGCACTGTTTTTTCACACTGATTTTGTACATCTTTACTGCTGGCAAGGGAATACCTCTTGTTAATTTCTCTTTAAAAACTATATACTTTGCTTCTGTGAGATATTAAATCCCTAATGAAAATGGACAGCAGGCAATTTGTCTTCCTGGCATCAGTCATATAAATGTTCTGCAAAATGGGAGAGGTAGCCAAGGAGGCTTCTGCAACCCATTCCTTCCCATTGCAAACTAGGCTTGCTCGCACCTACATGTGGCATCACCATGTGGACTCAGATCTTTTCTAGTACACACACAAACCACACATAGGTATGGGCTGAGCCTGCTCATCAGCTGACACCCATCTACAAACGATTAGAAAACGAACCCAGCACTCAGGAAATAAACTGAGCCAGTCTCAGTCTGAGTTTCTGCTTCAAATTCAAGGTAGGCAAAAGGGTCCTTAGCATTTGGGCCTCTTGAGGATAAAGGGTGTGCTTCCTTCCTGAGGCAAAGGTGCAGTTATTGGCACTGACAGCACTGAGAATCAGTGGCTGCTTTGAAAGATGTGCTTTTTGGAACGTGAGCTGATAGATAATCTTGCTACAATGAAAACAGTAGTTGAAAGTGGACGTGAGAGTCCTGTACCTGAAATCTAACAGGGGAAACTAAAGGACTGGCTTTAGTTTGTATCACCTTTTGGTATATTCTGTAACCCACCTTCTCAGTCATCCTGCAGAATTACGCAAAATCTAGGATTGTCAGACAGTCTTTGTATGCAGTAAGTATCTTTTGTTGTAAAACCTCTCAGTTGTGGTGCAGGCATGATGTGTACCATGAAGTCTGCCGGGCTGGCAGGTGGTGCTGGGTCAGGGTACAAAGTGCAGAGAGCCATCAAATTCAGCCTGGAGACAAAAGAGGTACTCCTGTGAAAATCAGCATTACAAAAGGGAAATGCAGATTCCCAAAACCTATTTAAAGCCCATTTCATCCTTCTGATGAGCAATATGCTGATTCTGTGACAGCATTGTGATTCTGAATAGCAGCAATACCAGGGTGAGTGCGTGTTAGCATAATGCTGAGTCTCTAGTAATGATTCTTTGTCCTTTTGTAGCGACTCCATTTTAGTCAGTCTTTCTCAATTCTCCCAGAGCTTCTCCCTAACCCTACAGAGTTGCAGGTGTGATTTTGTCTTTAGAGATAGAACGCTGGGATATGGTGGCTGGGACAGCCTTACTCTCCCTTCTCTCACCAGGGTAGGTCAGGGAAAGGTGATTTAAAAAGAAGATGATACCAATATCCCACTTTTCCTGCAGTGTTCACTGCCAAGGCAGGTCTCCCGAGGCTGGGTCCTAGCCCCAGCTGATTGACTGCCCAGCTGTTTCATAGTGTAGGAAAGAAAACAGGAGTCTTATCTCACTTCCTCTGATGCCAGTATCTCTAGCTGTGTGAAAGATGTAATATTATTGTGAGATTGGTAGTATCATGATATTTGAAAGGGCTGGAATAATCAATATATTGGAAGGGTTTAGTGCCATTAGTTATTTCAGTGAGCACTGTATAATGTACCATGTTATGATAAATTTCAGTTATATTAATTAAAAGAGTGTGTAAGTGAGGATAAAAGGGGGTACAGGTGGGGCTGGTGCTGAGCTGTAATTTACATCTAAAGAACTTTGGGCTATAAAGAGGGCTCTGGGGAGGGGAAACAATCTATTCAGAAGAAGATTGTATCTTTAATTTAAGGTGGCAGATGAGTTGCCGATTAACTTTCGTTAGGAGAATGTGTCAGAGATGTTATAATAATCCTTCTTCTTCATGGAAAAAAGACAAATAATCTGAAACAGAAAACAGAGGCTGAAACTGAGCAGAAATAAACCAATTTTATATTATTTCCCTGCATTCTTTTCAAATCTTCTAACCAACTTCTTATTTTTGCACTCTTCTTCATTAGGCTTAGTTATGCTTTAATATCCTTTTTCCAGTAGAAACAGCTTGGTTGGTTACATACAAGATGTTCTGTAAAACAGTGGATTGCACTGACTGTGTCTGGGAAACACCTCGGGGCAAACTTACTGATCCTCAACAACCAGTTTTAACATTGCCAGCAGTCTTTTTGAGAAACTGGAAGAGGCAGGATGTGGGCAGTAGTGACAGGCTGGTGAGAGCATTTGGTATATTTCCATTTCCATTGTGTGAAACCTGTTGTCTGGCAACAGTGTGTAACATAAACTCTTCTTGGCGAACACCTTTATAACTAAGAAGAATGGGAACATATTCAGGTGGCCTGTCTGCTCTTGGGATTCTGACTTTCAGACTACCTTTTTAGATGTTTGATGACACCTCCTTTTGTCATACTGATTTCAGGCAGCTTTTCTGATTTTTATGTATTGCATGTTAAGGGATGAATGGTGAGAAAGCAAGGCTCCAAGCATGGCAATGCCTGGGTTTTAAAATTCACCAAACCCTTGGATAAAGAGTGCATTTTTGTGTGCCAGGAATCTTTGCTACTAGAAGAGACTGAAAGATAAAAATATATGTTTACTAAAGACAGAGAAATTTTTTTTAATACAAGAGTTTTACAGAAATACAAAGTCATAAAACACAATATTATGCTTAATGTTTAGGAAAGAGGTGAAAAAAAAGGTGTAACATTAAGTCTCTCCTGTTAGGTCCTCATCATAAAGGCAGAGTTTCCTTAAATTAGGCAAAAATAACTCCATCTTGAGTTTAAAATAAAGGTGATTCTGGAAAAGAGAAGAATCTCTGTATGAAAGTGCAAATTAATCTTCTGTGCCATCACAGATTACCATAATCCACTCTTATTTGCTTCCACCTTTAAAAATCTTCCTGCCTTGTTTCTTATGATTAATATTTAATATCACCTTCTTTCATTCCATTCTCCTCCCAAAGGTACTTTAATTAGCATTTCTTTTATATACTGGATGTTGTAGCTACAGCCTTCTGAAGAGGCAGGGCTACAATCATAATGAAGGATAATAAATTATAATAAATGAGGAAAATTAAATGCATGGGATATTTATATTTTTATATATATAATATTATATATATTATATAAATATATATTGAATATACATATATATATATATATATATAAGTGTGTATATATATATGTACACACACACACTTTTTATACATGTATTATACCAAAGGCATAAAGCTGAGACATATAAACACAGTTGGCAAATCAGTTATTCCAGCTGTGAGAAGGATAAAATGACAAACAACTGTAGCATGTTTAACATGCACAGGTAACCTTCATGACAAAAGAAAGCTCCCAGAAAAAAAAAAAAAATTAAGCCTTGGGTCAAAACCTGAATTAATAGGAAATTAATTAGGTCTTGCATAGTCATGAAGAGGAAACCTCTCCAAAAAATCAATTTAATCTAATTTCAGTGTGAGGAAATTAAAACTCTGAATGATCAAGAACATCCATAACAGAACTAAAATGTATTGAATACTCTGTATTACTTTATTTTAGCATGCTCAGTCCTTTTTAAAATTTACATTAAGGATTTTTCAGATTTTATAGTGCTTCGTTTCAGATTGCTCTAGCATTATTTAATATATTTTAATTTCAGATTACTATTTACTCTCACTCTAAACTTAATTAAAGCCTATTTTTTATCTTTCCAGGGAAGCAAATGGATTTCATTATGCATGTAATAATAGAGAGACTTCCTCAGACAGAGCTATTTTGTATTTTACAATGCTTCCCTTGAATCAGAGTAGGAAAATGTACATTAGACAGTAATCTAAAACTATTTACAAATGTTGATTTTCTGGGAACTATTGTAGAAGAAATCACAACACGCATGTATGATAATTGATACAATTTAATATTTATTGTCCCATCCCTAAGAGACATGAGCACTAGACACTGAATCGTGGAGTCAAGAGCCTAATCAGAGCATATGAAATTAATGAAGTACACAGAAATGTTGTGAATTGGGGCTTTTGGAAAGAAGGAAAAGTATGTACTGTAAATGAATGCTTTCACAAGGCAAATTCCTGCATTCTGGAGTGGGAACCATGTCTGTAACTCTGGATGACACTAATGCAGCTGACTGTCCAACAAGCTGCTGCTGATTGATCTGTACAGGAAAATGAAGCATCAATCAACCATCTCAATCCACCCATTGATGAGGAAGCTTTTCCAAAGGCCCAGAAGGTAGAGCCATTTCAAACCAGGGCAAGGCTTCCACCCTATAGATTCAACATGGTTGCTAAGTTTCTTTGGCTCCATGTGTGATCAATTCAGCAACACAGGGCATCTTTTTGTTGTGGTGCAGGGAAACGTAATGCCTTTAGTTATTGGGTAACAGATGTTTAGTAATTAAAGCAGGCCATTTCAAAAGCAATCATAAAATCACAGGGAGATGAAATTTGAATACATCTGAATTCCTATAGGATTCCATATGTGCTTTTTGTCCATGTGTTTACATTTTTAGTAATTTGGTGAAGCTGAGAACTGAATATTAAATGTTTTGCTGTTGATAAAAATATGTATGATTGCTAATATACAACACTTATTTAATTGGAAAAGGTAAGACTCACCAAAAAAAAAAAAAAAAAAAAAAAAAGACACAATAGATTTAATCTATCATTTTGTTCTTCATGTGGACTGTCTAATCACAGGACTGCTTCTGCTCCATGACTACTTTTCTCTTAGCCGTGAAATTTTCCTGGCTTGTTTCAGCTGCAGTTTTTGTCTCTGCATATGCCCAAAATTACCTTGGTTTGAACAGCTATCCTCTGCCTGTACCAAGTGGGGAAATAAAGAAAAAACATCCATTTTGGATCACCCTCAGTAAGGAAATTTACACCAAGTGTAACTTATCTGTCTTTTGATCAAATTGATTTATGATGCCATCCTTCTCTCCATAAAAACTGAGCTTGGAGCTGTGAGCCACCCATTTTTGCTTGCCCACAGGTTTTACCCATGTGTTGCTATGAGAGCCATTTTTGTCTGTGCATTTCTCTGTCCCACTGCCTGTTCTGTGCCCACTCTCCACACACCTCAAGTATCTTGAACAGTGTCCATCCTGGCATGGCTTTCTCCTGGGGAAGGACCTGGGAGGCAAATTGGATCCAGCTGGTCCTGGTTACGTTCCAGCAAACTGTAGAAAGTTGAATTAATAGTAAACTGTTGTACAAAAATCTCAATGCTATCATTATCATTATGGCTGCTACTAACTGTGTTTTGAAAACAGGAGTATATTCTGGGCTATTTGCAGTCCTGTTTCACATGCATAAGCTCTGAATAAATAAAAACTGAGATATGTGTTTGAACTTTGTGGTTCCCTTCTGATGGTTTTGGATGTCTATAAATTCACTCTGAAGGATTTGTTGAAAAGCATGCTTTTTTCTTACTGATATAAAAAGTTTCTAGAAACTCAGCTTTCAGATTTTTCTTTGAATCACAGATTTCTAAAATGTAGGCACTGAGTTGCTTGTTTTCTATATAGGTAAGTCTGTTCTTGAACTTTTAACCCTACATAAGCAAACAAAGCCACATTTAATTAACTAGAAATCATAAATGTTGCTTCAATTGCAAGCATAAAACATATCTATGAGATAAACTGTGAAAACACACATTTTCCCCTTTTTTTAAAATTTACTTCTGAACACATTTTGAAAATTCTCAAATATTTATTTTGGTGGACTATGATATGAAGATTTTCTGCAGTTGAAAAGTCAGTGTGTATATTACTCGTGACTTCTAACCAGACGTATTAGAAGAGTAGAAGAGAACTTGTGGGCTGAGATAAAGACAGTTTGATAGGGAAAGCAAATGCCACACACACAAGCAGTGAAAAACAATGAATTAATTCAGTGCTTCCCATGTGCAGGGAAGTGTTCAGTCATCTCCAGGAGAGCAGGTTCTCACCACATGTAATGGTGACTTGTGAAGACAAATCCTGGCACTCTAAATGCGCACCTTTCCTCCTTCTTCCCCCCTTTTTATATACTGAGCATATGGTCTGGGACACCACTTTGGTCACTTGGGGTCACCTATCTTGGCTGTGTCTTCTCCCAACCTCCCATGCACCAAAAACTCCCTCCCCAGTGTGGTTGTATGAGAAGCAGAACAGGCCTTGGCTCTGTGCAAGCCCTGCTCAGCAATAACAAAAACATCTCTGTGGTACTGACCCTGTGTTCAGCACAAATCGAAAACATGGCCCCCCACCAGCCACTGTGAAGAAAATTATCTCTGCCCCAGCTGAAACCAGCACAGCATGCTCCAGTATTCCAGTATGAAGTATGAAGAAACACAGGACTAATCACTCACAAATTCGCTGTCATGCCAATAAAGGTTCGTTAAGCCATTAGCAACCTACAAATTGGCACCTGGCAGTTCTTCCTATTCCTTTGAAAGGGGATCCACAGTGGGATGCAAGACTCTAAATTGGCAGCAATCAGAAGCCTATTCTCTCTGTGAAAGATGCTATCCACTGAGTAGCAGGTACTGCTGACATTCTCTGGTTATTGTTATAAGTGACCAATTAAAAAAAAAATGTTGCTGTATTCCTAGTCTATTCTTATGAAATAGAGAGAGAACAAGAATAGAGTATTTTCTATGCAATTTACTTTTGATTTAATCTCCAGTGTAATTATTGTGCTTCATATTGATTTCCAATAATATTTCAGTACAAAGGGAAAACTTTTCTCTATCTATCTTTCAATATCACTTTGAAATGCTTTCATTTCAATCGCAAATTACGCTATGAGAGAAATTAAGAGGGGGAACTACAGAAATCAGTAGAGAAAAACCTTTTATGTTGTTTTTTTTTCTTTTTTACGAGCAAACCTTCATAGCAACAATACAGTTCTTTGCAAAAATGAACTTAAATGAGTCTTTAAAAATGTTTTCAATGTTTGAATTCAACTTCAGTAACACTTTTCTACCAGGGCATATTCAAATTGCTACACTGGAGCAGAAAATAAAATAAAATTGAATACCTAAGCATAAGACGGGGAAAAGACCTTATTCTGATATCTTGCAACTTGTGGACTTTAAATTAACTATCAAATTAGTTGCCAGTTTGAGAAGAACATTCCTTCAGAATTTCTAAAAAGTGAAGTTTTTTTGGAGGTTTTGTGGAGTGGGATAACTATGTGGAGTATTTTTCTCTAGAACCATTGAAGCCATAACTAAATGAATATAACCAGAGCCACTGAATGCAGCAAATATTTTTTTTTAATTGCTAAATTTTTAGGGCTTTTTTGTTATTCTGCTCTTTTTTAACAAGAGCATGTGCCATGTTGTTCACCTGTGACTGGGCAACCCTGCTTGTAAGTACAGACTGGGGAGTGAGAGGCTGCAGAGCAGTGCCATGGAAAGGGACCTGGGGGTCCTGGTCATTGGCAAGCTGAACATGAGTCAGCAGTGCCCTGACAGCCAGGAGGGACATCCCTGTCCTGGGGATATCAGGGACAGCATGGCCAGCTGGGCAAGGGAGGGGATTGTCCTGCTCTGCTCTGAGCTGGGGTGGCCTCACCTCGAGTGCTGGGAGCAGTTGTTGGATATCAAGAAAAGATTTTTCACCCAGAGAGTGTTTGGGCATTGGTACAGGCTCCCCAGGGCAGTGGTCACAGCACCAGCCTGTCAGATTTCAAGAAGTATTTGAACCATGCTCTCAGGTGCATTGGGTGACTCTTGGGGTGTCCTCTGCAGGGCCAGGAGTGGGACTTGATGATCCTTATGGGCCCTTTCCAACTCATCGTAGTACCTTTCCCAGTAAAATCTGGGAAATATACAAATATATCTGGGAACAAAATAGATTTATTTATATAGTGCCTAGTGGTCCTTCCTCCTTCCTTCCTTTTCTTCCAAATTCAAAGCACAAAATACTGCTTATTATTTCAGTCATCTTTTTGTTCTCTGAGGCGTGAGTTGGAGGATTCTTCTCAGTGCACTGAGGTATCATCTTAATGACTTAGACTGAGGTCTGCAAGGCTTTTTAGCTGTTAAAATCTTTTGCACTTCAAATTGACAGTGAACAAACTCTATAGCTGTGATAGAAATTAGTAGAAAGCTTATATGGTGTAATGTATAGAAAACTGATTCTTCTTGATTACCATTAATTGCAGCCTTTGCAGTAATAGGCTGCAACAGTGGAGGAATTGAAGTTTTCAAGAATACAGTCAATAAATCTAAGGGAATGGCTAATTGAGGTTGTGTTTCTGTTTGAATTGCATCCAAGAATGAAGGTGTAAATGTGAGTAGTTAAGGTGAAATTCACAATATTTCTAAATGTCCTCCTTTGAACAAGCATATGCATATGCAAAAAGGTTCAAGGTTTTAAGCATATCCAAAAGATTCAAGGTAGAGTTCAGTCAGCCTGGAACAACATACTGCTTTCTTACTATGTTTCTTTCTGATGACTCTCTATTACAAAGCAGTGTAAAGGTGACCTTGAAGCAGCAGAGATTTTACAGGACTATGAGATGGTAAGAGGAGGTAATTTCTCACACCATGCACTTTTTAGGGTTTTGATTACATTTGGGCTCAAAAGACAAATATGACAGCTGTAGCAGTAAATTTTTGAGTTAGGGTTGGCGCTCCAAATTTTAGCAATCACAACTACTGCTGTCATAAAATGGTAGTTTTTTCCAGACATCCACATTTACCCATTGACAGTACAAAAAATATGCCTTGAAGTGCTCTTAAAGCTGGAAGTACCTGTGTGAAATTTGAAATACTGCTTTGTTTCTTAGTCTACCAAAAGGACATCCTATAAGAGGGTACCACTATCCTTTTAATAATGGCCATTTGAACTTCATTGGCTTCTCAGTTCCTGTACAGGGTGAACATCAGATTTCTTTTGCTTTCAAGCTGCTCCCTAAAAATCCTATGGATCACATATATAGAACTATGTAAGGTGAACAGAAAGGATAGATGTAAAGTACAAATATATGTATGTCTACTGATGTTTCTGGATTAGTCCTTATATCTTTTTCTTAACTTAGGCACTTCTAATGTGGAGTTCTCTCTGACTTCTCCCTGATTTACAAGATTTATGTACCAGCTACCTGTAAGATGTATTGATTGAGCAAATGAGAACATGTGGCATTGGGTATCACTGGGGAAGTTTGAGCCTCTGTAGTTGTAGCTCATCACTACATCCCAAACCCACGATGATGCTCTATATGAACATTGATTCATTGGTATGACTCAGAATTGAGAGCTCCTCTTCTGTCAGGTGATGTTGGTTGCTCCTTCCCCTTGCTGACATCAAGATTGAATTCACAGAGTTAAAAGGTCAGTCTGGTTAGAAGCACCTCAGAAGGTCTAATAGTCCAATATCATGCTGACTTTGTATGGAATAAGACAACTCAGGTATTGAAATAAGGCAGCTCTTATTGTTGTAGTGCAAGAGCAGATTAGGCAAAGCAGAGAAATTCCTGTGGAGAGCAACCGATAATTCTGCTTCAAAGCAAAATTAAAACATCAGCTTTTATGTCAGACTTTTGCTTTCCACAAACTATAAAGAAGAGGTGATTATACCAAGTACTGTACGAGTGTAATTTTCTCCTCTCTGTGCTGGCCTATAACTCCAGTTCACACTTCAGTAGCAATCCATACCTGTAAAAAATGAAGTAAAACATAAATAAAATTTGCTTTGTGCTGGTTGCTCCAGCTTTGGAATAATAATTTTGCTATTCTGGTGGCTGACTGGAATCAGAGAAGAGGAGGCCAAGAGTCTGTCATGCATCACCTCCTGTGTTCCCTAGACCCTCAAATGCTTCACTGGTAACCCCATGTAGGTTCACCTTATATAAGATTGATATGTAGATTTAGCCGTCTGTAAGCTTGGTGGTATTGAATGCAGAATGGTTTGTGCTCCAAGTTTGTCCCTTTGGTTGCATATTTTTTTAGGATGAACCTGTCCTAGGATAAGATAAATCTGTCATTTCAGTCCCCTGTGTCCTGGTGTGGTTTTTGCCTTTCATACTGAACTTTGAAATCAAGTGAAGTCTACATCACTGCAATCTTCAGCTGCCCAAGTCTGACAGCCTTATCTCAAAGCAGATACAAGGAGATGTTTTCCTTTGGTATTCTGAGGTGGTTTAAGTGTGAGCCACAGTTTTCTAGTTTGATAGCTCTTTTCTTCTGTGCTGGCTTTATACACATGATCTGTTGTTCCTGGGGTGATAATGTATTCATTGCTTATTTTTCAACTGTTTTTTGTTGTTGGCATATTGGTAGTGGTGGTTGTAGCTGTTACTGGTGTGGGAAAATGAAGGTGTTAGCCAGAATGCACTGGAGTTGGAAGCCTCCAGAAACAGCTGTGGGATGTGAGGGAGTGGAAGCAGGAAGATTTCCAGGAGGCTGTGCTTGTACAGTCAGAGCAGCCCTGAGTGGAAGAGATTATGTCTCCTGTCTGGACTTGTCTGTGGGCAATTTGCTCTCCCTGCTGGACCTCCAGGCCACCCATCAGTTATCAGGGAGAATAATAATGATTCCAGAATTTATTAAAACAAATTTAGTTAAAACATGACCCTTAGTCCCTTAGTGATATGAGAACACTTAACAGTTGTCTTTTGGTTGCATCTTTGTTGTGGTCACTTCTGACAGAAGACTTCTAGACTGAACAAAGAATACACAGCAGGCAAGTGTGAAAGTTATTATTTGGGCCCCTTGTCAGAAATGAACGAGAACTAAAAACATTGTTGTGTTATATTTTGAAATGTTTCAAGTTTGCCCTTTGCCACGTGTGAAAGAATTCCTTGCAGGATGGGAGACAAAACGTAAGAGAAGTTCTAGCTATAACTGTCAGACCCTTCATATCATGGGAAGAGGTGAAAAATTAGAAAAGACTGAAGACTTGGACATCAGCGGGTATATCAGCTTGAAATACCTTTAGTGAAAATATAATTAATTTCAAAGAATTTGGCAGCAATTCAGCCAAATCAAATTCTGGAGAACAAGTAATGAGAAATGAAATCATCTTTGAGCTAGGTACACAGGCATAGTTATTTTCTTTGAAGACTTGTGGCACAAGCCTTTCATGTAACCAATATGCGAAAATGTTCATATCTACTGTATGTAGTGCACAGGTTAAGAGAAGGACTTGGTAACCTCATGTTGCAATCAGTTCAGTAAGTGCTGAATAGAATTGTAAGGTAATATTTGATGAGTTTACCCAAACTGAAACATTTGTGCAGCATGCACGCTTTTTATGTTCATGTTTACATGGGAGACTCATGACAGGACCCCATATGCTGCTTTCCTGCAGTGATCATGACTGAACAGCACAGATAATCTCTCCAGACCTCTTGTACAGTTTCTCAGTCACAAATTCTTAGCAGAGTAGGAGGAGCTTCACACTGCCTCTCCAGAAGCTCAGTTTCCTGGATGTGGTGATTCCATCTCTGAGTAGACAAAGAATGCCAATCCTATTCCATCACCTCCAGTAGGAGGTGTCATTCTGTCCATATGTGCAAAGAGTCATAAGTCTTTACAAACCTCATGAATTGTGTTAGGAAAAGAAAAAGAAATTGAGAGGTGAGGATGTGAAGTAGAAAAGGACCATTAAGAAGTTTAATATGTCATTCTCCATTGGTTTTGGCAAACCATAAAAGAATGTGACTGAATGCTGATATTATTGAAAAATGTGTGACATGAACACACCAAAATCCAATTGCTTTCTGTCTATCTTAAAACTCTGTAAAAGTGAAGAGGGGAATGATTTCATTTGTGCGTGGGGTATCTCCATTGCTCTTCACATCTCTTGACCACCTCTGAGACGTCTGACAGAGGATGCTGGTATCAGTAGTTTGAAGTGTGTTGATAGTTCAGGGTTTACCATACAGCAGGATGTGTCTCAAACAGAAATTGCTTCACAGCACACCAGTTTTAATGTGCTGTAAAATGACATATATAGATAGAGGATTTTAGTCAGAAAAACTAAATTATGTGGACATTCAAAGTGCCAAGGTAAAACAGCTGAGATTTGTCTCTGCTCCTGTGAAACCTATGGAAGTGTGGAAGGGACTTGAAATCCTTCTGGAGGTGATATTTTGTTCAAAATTTATTAAGTACAGGTAAATGCTGTAAGGGCACTGTGAGGGCCAGCTGCCCCCAGATGCTGTGTGAGCCACTGGGAGCACGGAGGCCACCCCAGGGCAGCTGGACAGGGTCAGGCAGCTGGGGCCTGTCCCACTGCCCCAGCTGGATGTTATGTCAATGTTATATTTTTCTAATTCAAAACATTTCATTCATGATTTTATGATGCTGTTCCTACCACCATTTTTCCTGCAGGCTCTTTGTTTCAGATTTAGTAATTGTGTGGCTGCAGAGTGAGTCAGTTCAGCAAACTGATCCCAAAGAAAGTGCATCACCCCCTAGAATCGACAGCTAAATTCTGTGTCACCTCTCTGAACCAGTTCACTGTCCTGGTGCACAGCTGATGAGGCTGATGCAGAGAAAAAGAAGTAACATTCAGATGTCTTGGAAACACTGACTTGATTTTAATGATTCTCTGAGGATATTTCTTATACCAAATGACACTTAAAAAGTGTGTTTCTAACACAGTTTGAAACTAAGCGAAAATTGAGGCTGCCATTGGCTGCTCTCCTTTCTGTCTGGCTCTGCTTCTGTCCCACCCTTTTGTCCTCCCATCTTTATGCTGATTTTGGAATGAGGCAGGGAGATGAACCATCTGGAAACTGCCTTTCATAAGGTTGGTCTGCAGCTGGTTTAACTCTCCATCCCAGCAGCATGACATGCGGCACTGCTATGCAAAGATCAAGGCAGGAGTGTGTGAATTAATGCATGAGCAAGAGGGAAGCAGCTCTGGTTTTCATATGCTGTGAAAGGTGGTGCCTGAGCCACAGATGTCTAGTGGTGAGATATTCCTGGAGCTACACATTTTCTTCATCATTTTGGTCACTCATATGCCACACACACAACTATTCTGGATAAATGCATGGATTGGTAATGCCCTGTTGCAGACATCTTTTTGTGAAAATCCTTTTCTTTAGGATTTTCCCTTCTAAGAAGCTGAGGCCTCAGAAACAAAATGTAAACAATGGTTATCTGCTGCTGTAGAATGCATAAGGTTTGTCTGTGATTGGGCCATCTTGAATGTTTACAATTAATGGCCAACCACAGACCAGATAGCTCAGACTCTCTGAGCCACAGATCTTTGTTATTCATTCTTTTCTATTCTTAGCTAGCTTTCAGAGGAAACCTTTTCTTTCTAGTTCTTTTTAGTATAGTTTTAATGTAATATATATATATCATAAAATAATAAATCAAGCCTTCTAAACATGGAGTCAACATTCTCATCTCTTCCCTCGTCCAAGAACCCTTGTGAACACTGTCACAATGCCCCTAGTTTGCTTTATACTGCCTGGTTCAAGTTTGCTTGCTTGTGCACTGCACGCCCTGGGAATTCCAGGAGACACACGGGATGCAGCAGCCAGTGCTCCACAGCTGGTAATTGGTACCATTTAGCAGCTGCTGAGCAGGAGAGTAGTCTGTTACCCTTGAAGATCTCTAATGCAAATTGTAATGAGTTCCTTAGGAGGCTTCTAAGCCAGCTGGCATAAACTTGCTCTGCATGTTGCGGGAGTTAAAGAGGGACTGACTTTTGCTTCATAAGGAATAAAAGTCAGCAGTAATCTGATTTATGCCAATTAAGTAGCGTTGGCATAGGATCAACATAAATGTTGGTAAAACAGAGGGGGTGTACAGTCTGTTCAGATGGAAATTTGTATTGTATGCAAATTCTGTAACTGCTACAACAAAGAAAAAGCATGGGTATGACAATGGTTTCCAATTTAAGGTACTGACCACAGAATGAGTTATTTTGCTGATGTGTGTTTTAATGTTTATAATTTAATGACTATAGAACTGGAAATTTGCAAATTCTGAAGTAAATTTAACTTTCTTAATAAAATGCTGTAAGATATGAGGTTTTTACTCAATTCTACAAACATTTGAATGTACAAACAGGTATTTCTGTAGCTGAAAAGTTGGCCTAAAAATTATTCTAGTAATTTAAAGAGCTTTCAAACATATCTCTAAGGTGAACCTAGTGGGTTGTGAGCTTTTTCAATACTTGACTGGAGCTTGATGATAAAGTTCTTATTAATTTCAGTCACCTTTGTCAGGAACTCCAGGAGAATCCATACATGGGAAACAGATAAAATATGTGAAAAAATTTAAATACATGACCTAAATGCTAAAATATTTAATTCCTTTTTTTCCCCATAACCTTGAAATAACTAAATCTCATTAACTAGCTGGAAGTGAAAGTTTTAAGAAAAGCTATGTTTAAGTTTACTCTATGATAAGCTACTTTTCCCTAAGGTGAATTTCAGACTGTTCAACTTCCAGTAAACAAAGCTTTGTTTTATTGTAATTTTATGTCACTAACAGACATTCTGGATTCAGTCAGGTCTGTGCTACCAGGTTTTGTTGACATAGCTATTTAGTCGTCAGAAGTAGCTGTCCTGGCAAACCCTGGCTGTTTTATTAGCTGTGATGATAGACCCAGTATTTTTAGCTAAACATGTGTTATTTTGTAAGCTGGTGTTGAATGATTCTAGTAACATTCTAGGTGCAGTGAAATAAAATCACAGTTTTATTAGCAATTAAGACCTTACCACAGCAATGCTCTGCCTCTGGCCTGGCCAGAGCTCTAAACAGAGGCAAATCATGGGTCACCATGATTGCTTTTTGATCCTGGGTGTGCCCCTTGCAGCAATATCTTTGGGCCACAGAACTGAATGGCTACTTCCAGTCTTCTCAAAATTACTGATTTACACCACTGCTCTGCCTTCGACATCACAACTTAACTCAAACATTTTACATTTGACTGCTGCCCATTGTCACTTTTGTGTAAGGAGATGGGTTAATTTGTCACTGCTTGGGCATTGTAAGAGGCACACACTAGGGTTTTTAAACCATTGGGTTTGTGGACTTAATATTTTCCAGTGGAGACACAGACTACATTAAACTTAATGTACACAGAAAGGAAAGAGGGGGAATTTGCCTGAAGGAGAAGTTTTAAATGTAGCAGTTCTTGGATAAAGAAGTCCCTAACTCATAAATTATTCTTGCTGTGTCTTGGTGGGAAAGCCACACAAGAATAGGCCAAAAAGGGGCTTGTCACATGCTGACCTGTGCTGCTGGAAGTTCGCTCCCACACTGAGTAATCAAGCCCCTCAGCTGTTTCCAAGGCTGGGTTCTGACTGATTTCTCCACAAAGAGAATATGGGAAAGAACTACCATGTGTTTTGATCTTCTGGCATTAAAGCTGGGAGAGATGCTGAGATGGGCTCTAGGACTGCCTTGGTCAGTCTCTTTCATTGGTGGCTTGGTTTGTTTCTTTTAAAGGTAATATTTGTCCAGTGGAGCACAGAAAGCAGCCTGATGTTTCACCACATGCTTTTAATTTCAGAAGAGAATCAATGACCCATTTGCTTTGGGGTCATGGTGTTATGATTCCTGGCTACCTGAAAAAACAATTATCAACTGGGGGAACTCCGACAGGAAGGATGGAAATGTCAGCCCTGTCCTTAGCAGTGCTCTGTTCTAGCAGTGGGAATTATAGCATGGATATGCAAGGTTAGCACTCTCAAATTTCACCAGTATGGAAAGAGTAATTTCCCTCTCTTAGTTTCTGAAGTCTGTGAATGGCACACTTATCTGCCCAAATGTGAATATTTTGTTTATGGTTTGCTGCCTTTAATCTTTGTGCAGCAAAGATGGGAATTTATTTCCAAGAGTTCTCCTGAAAATTAGGAGATCTGAACAAGTCTGACAGATGTTGCTAATGAGTTCTGAATGTATTTCATGTAAAAAGCAATAGGGTTACAAATCAGTTGTTTGCAAAGCTCATTAAGGGCATGACTGCTCTGAATAAACACTGTCAACTGATAAGCTTGCTCTGAAGGAAAGCCTGAGACATTGCACTAGTGATAGCAAATGTCCTTGTTAGGTAAACAAGACACCATAAAAGAATTATAAAATTACTAATACTGGTACTTGGATTAAAAAACTTTATTTTTAACTACTCATAGCAAAGGCAAGAGGAAAATATTTTTTCTACTACATTAACCAAACATTTATGACATCTTGCATTATTTCATTTGATGCTATGATTAAGAAATTACCAGAGACTAGGATTCATGTGTTCTCACATGTAGCTGAATTGTGTAGCAGGTTTCTCATAAACACCTTTGGTACAAGCTAAAAAGTATAGAGTGACTGCTGAGGAGTGAGAAAAGAGAACTAAAGAGGTATGAATGTGGAGAGGATTCTGTGATTAATCTGTACAGAGTATAAGATACCATCTGTGGGCCAAATATCTGACTGAAATAATGGGAAAAACATGACTCTTGACTAGTGGAGGATGGAGTGGAAGGATGCTATTACATCTTTCAGTATCACTTCTGTTGTGATTCAATTTCATGGTCAGTTTATGCCCAAACTTCTCTCAGCTGTTGATGGAAAGTGGTGGCTACACCATTCTCCCTGTTCATACCCATCACCCAGTGCCATGTTCCCTGATCCTTGGTCTAGCTGAGAAACTAATCTTTGCTGTGTGCCAAGTGACAAAAACATGCAGCCTGGGATAGGAGGAGAATGTGACAGTCCATTCCAGAATCAGCAGCATTTTAGCTATGCTTCTGCAGCAGTAAGTCATGTTTATGCACATCATGAACAAGTAAAGCTTTCCAGATGGAGTTATTCCTGCTAAACTAAAGAGAGCAAAAATAGATGTTAACAGAAACAAAGTCTACACTTGGTGGCTGCTATTCCCCAGAGGAACTGTTAATAGGACCATACACTGGTACTCTATATAGAGTACAATAGATGACCAAATGTTAGGTTTTACATATGTTAGGTGCCTTTATTTTTGTCTGTTCTGTTACTTCTAAAGCTGAGTTTGCTGTGAATGCAAGAGTGCCCAATGCCCAAGTTTGTGTTGCCATCAGTAGCAGATCCCTGGTGAGATACTGATAGCCCTGAGCCCTCTGAATTCATTCACCTTTCAGGCTCTGAAATTCTGATCTGTAACTTCAGATCAGTATTCCTTTTGTCTGCAGCAGACATAAAGTCACAGATACCTCTTTATGCCAGCATAGCTGGATTATAACCACAGTGCAGTGTAAATGCTGGTTGCTGCCATGTATATCAAAATCCTTAATGCATTATGCACCACAGTTACAAAAAAGCTAAACAAAACTCTGTTAGGTTATTGTCACCTTGTCATCAACCAGTTGCTATAACAACTAAAAGCTCAAAGCAAGCCAAGACAAGCCCAGAGAAAGTAAAGCCTTACAGCCCTATTTCCACAGGCAAAGTTAGTACAAGACCTGTGCGTGGTAACAGCACAGCAGTAATGACTGTACTGCATTGTAAGGCTATATTATATGTCATAATCTAGTCAATAAAATCAATGGCAAGTGAAAAGGTATTCAGCTCTCTGGAATAATTTTGTTAAAATTACAACATTGAGGATACGTAAAAAGCTCCATTGATTATTACCTTTCTTTTCTGATGAGACTTCAATGCATCCAATGCTTTTAAAACATCTTTATTAGATGTGAAATTAGGTATGAAATTCTAAGTTGTAAATAATTTTGTGTGTCAATTCTAAAAGATGTCAAAGAATGGATGGACCTGTTTATACACACACAAGAAGGGCTTCAGAGTTTGCTGAAAGTTTTTTACTCTGGGGTTGATGGTTGATTTTTTTTTCTAGGTAAATGTCAGCTTCCTGCTTTTAAGCCAGTTTTTAGTCTCAGCTTTTCATCTTTCCTGTAAACTTTCCTTACATGAAAGATTGCAAGTAAAACAAGTTTTAAAAGAAAGTCTTGTGGAAGTTTCCTTAAAATTGCATTAATTAAGAGATATTCAGCATTTCTTTAATAGAGTTTTATATTACTTTCTGTCCTCATTAGGGCATTAAATCCCAAACTACTAGCAGCAGCTAGTATATTTACTATCTAACTACTTCTAGGTAGTAGTTCTATCAAAAGGACAATATGAACAAGACTTAAGTAAATGATCTAAGTGAGTTGTCTAGTAGGAAGGGGATTTGTTTTTGTGATCTTCTTTTCTTGATTTTCTTTTTTAATTGTGTTTTGCAAAGGGGATAAATTCAAGGAAAGTATGTATTTCTTTTACTTATTTTTAAATACAGGGGCATGTAGCACATAATCCTGATTTAAGACACAAACTTTTGCCCAGCTGAAAGGAGAGTTCGCATATCTTGCCCTGCTAGTCTGTGTGATGGGAATTTCATGAAGAACTGATCAAGCAATAACGAGGAAAAAGGCACCAGACCCAAAAAAAAGAAAAAAAGCTACTAATCTTTTATCCACATTCTCTAATGTTTTTGTATTTGACTCAGTAACTTGTTTATGGTCACAATTAGTTAATACTCTATTTGAAGATCAGAGTTAACATATTAATTCTTTATGCTGTAATCTTGGTCTGCATTTCTGCTGCTAGGAAAAAAAATCAAGACAAACCAATTAATTCTAATGGATTTCAAACTCAGATCTAGAAATGGTCTGATGTTCTTTTGGTTTCAACTGCAAGGAGTTCCAAAATGGATCTGGAAAGGCATTACTTTGCACAGCTTCTCTATGAGAACCAAGTCTTTGGACGTTGGAGGGAGGAAGATATCCAAAAAATTGCCCATATTTTTAATACCTGAGTAGCTAGAGTTTCTTTCTGTCTCTTGCTTACTATTTTAGGCTCCAGATGAAATTCTTGTGTAATACTGTTAGAAATGCAGTTTCCCAACCCACTGACTTTCCATGTGTCCTCCTTCTGCCAAAAGAGAGAAGTTTTCATCCTCTGTCTTTGCATAGAAGAGCCTATCCTAAAGCCTCTTTTGGTGATCCCAAGGCTCAAAATGATGGAGTTCATCTCAGTAACTCAACAAGAAATTCCACATTTGATTTTTGATGGTGTTATTTAGCCAGAGGTAAAGGTGTGTAAGTTCCTTAGTGAATGGGGGAAAGGAACAGACTCCTTTGGTTAACGCCTTACCTGTCTTATCCCATCCAGCAGAAACAGCAGAAACACAGACTGAGGATGGAAACACAAACAGCATCCCAGCAGAAACACAGACTGAGGATGCTGTTTCATATCAGTCCTATTCAATATAAGACTTCTGCCACTAACCCACAGTGTGCTTGCCCTGCCACCACATGATGTGTGATTTTTTTTTTTTCCCTGGAAAACAGGGGATGGAGGAAAGGGAACACTTTGGAGTGCTAATTTCTTCAGGTGAAATTCTGATGGGATTGGGAGAATGAAATTCTTTTCAGAGCCTTAAGAAATATTCTGTGATATGGAAATAATACTTTCTGCCCTACTAAAGAAATGGCGTAACATAGGGATATTAGAAATATTAATCCTTGAGGAAGATGTAGTTGCATGCCTATTTAAGGAAGGAGGATTTATAAGTCTTTACTCACTTTAAACCTGAAGTAGAGAGAGTATCTCCATATTTGGTCAGAAATTTAGGTATTAAAAAAAAAGGTTCGTACTTCTGAGCCTCTGTTTTTAATGGCCTTTTTGGATGATGACAAGTGTGTGCTTCAGTATGATGGAATTTCAATATATCCTTGGGAGAAAGAAAACAGATACAGAAAATGTATAGAAAGGAAAGAGGTGGTGGTCATGAGACTGTTGACAGATTCACAGAAGAGCCTTGAGACAAATCTCTGTCCTTCCTGTAGGACAGACATCTCAGTGGAAGCCATTCACAACTTAAAATTTCTTTGCCTTTGCTTGCACAAGTCCATCCCAGATCTTAACTAGGAATTAAGCTCAAGATTTCCAGATGATGAAGACAGGGCCACCTGTGCTCCTACTCAGGAAATAATATTGGCAGCCATTCTCATGGAGAGAGGCCTTTTAAAAGGGTTTTTCATGCCATTTTGCTGAAGGCAGGGTTGCAGTGCTGGTGTGGAGTCCCCAGGTTCTGCCAGGCATTGCTGCTGGGCAGGTCTGCTCAAGGAATGAGCACTGTGAGTTAGTCAGTGCTTTGATTCAGACTGAAAAGGTTATAAAGGCAATAAAGACTATGGGGAAAAGTGCTGAATTTACACACTTGAATGAGCACCAATGTGAAGGGCTGTGGGTTTGCCCGCACCTATAAGCCTGTTTTCATTTCAAAGGGGTTTGATACATGTAACTCAGAGTAGAGTGTGGCTCCAAATATCGCTTTAAAGATTATGCTGCATCAGTGATCTGACAATGCACTGGAAAGGTTAAACTGAGTGCAGATCATTTAGCTTTGGTATGATGATTAATTTTGAGTGCTCTTAGTTATGAATACTAGTTTCAAGTATTTACTGAAAAAGCCAGTATATTGCATGGGATCTTTAAAAAGTAAAGTAGAAGCAGTTAACTGTGATTTTGCTCCCAAATAAACTAAGGCGATTGTGACCTTGACATGACTCTTTCCTCCAGCCCTCCCCTCTCATATGTACAAAACTGACAGGCTCATCTGTACACTTGAAAAGTCCTTGGTACTGTTGATATTTACTGTTCATTATCAAAGGTCTTTTGCTTTACAGGCTTAGCTATTAAAACAGGTGAGATTGCAAATGCTGACAAGATAGTTTTGCAGTTGCATAAGAGATTTTAATGTATTATTAAATCCCCTGATGGAGATTATTAAGAATCAGCCTATTAAGAGTTCAGAATTAAGTGTACTGCCGTTATATTAGATATATTAACTCTTGTTCCTCTTTTCTTTGATATTTCAGTGCTACGACTGTTGAAGGATGGTGCTGATCCTCACATGCTTCTTTCCTCAGGAGGCTCCTTGCTCCATCTGGTAAGAGTGATTGAAGATTATTGTTAGTGACTGTCGATAAACAAGGTGGGAAAGTGAGTGGCAGATTTTCATCCAAAAAAGAAAGGCTTAGCAGTTTTATTTAATCTGTATTGAGCTCTACCATGGCTGTGATTACGTCCAGCTATTCATTTTAAATAAATGGTCATTTTCAAATTGCTTACAAAAGAATGGATCATGTCATAGTGGTAGAATGGTAGCTAACAAAGGAGAATTGTTTTATTTATAAATTATCTGTGCAGCAAGAAACAGCAAAGGAAAGACTGCTTGATTCCAAATACAGAATTATATGGCTCAAAGGTTCACAGATCCAGTATGAAAAAAACCCCATGATTTAGCATTTTTCCTTTTTTTTTTTTGTAATACTTTCTTGCACCAGTTTCCTACGTGTGGATATTTAACACATTATCTACATTTAATTTATCATTATTTGCATAGCAATTCAGATTAAGTAACAAGAAGATAAAAGAAAAACAGTTTGTATATACTAATGAAAGTAAAAACAAGAGGTAAGGACATGACAGGCAAACAGAAAATACCATAGGAGTAGAATTTTGGCATTGCTGAAGCCAGTAGAAAAACTCATAAATAATTCCTGCATCTTATCATCCTGGTCTGTGATGCTTCAGTTGCAGACATGCTCTCTTTGAAACTATTTTAAGACACTTGGATCCAACTTTGCTGCACACTGTGGCTGAAAGAAATGCAACTGAGCAAAGTAACGAAAAGTCTGCTGGGAGAGTGTTTCATTTTATAACAGTTGGATTACATTTCTCATAGTATGTGTGCAAAATACATACTATGTGCAAAAGCTCTTGATGAGAAAGAGCCCCTGTAATATTACCGGACTCCAGTACACCTGTGGCCATGGTCTTGCAAGATACAGCATTTTTGTTATGTAATTTGTCTTTGTTTTCCATCCTCCACAGCCATGCTATTTAACCAAGGACTTTAGGAAATAGAGGCCAAAGTAAAGTGCAGTACTGATTTGGAAGAGAGAAAATTTTAATTATCTTTTCTCCAGCTATTTGTCTGCTGTAAAAATGCTCAACCACTCTTTAAAAATGCACTTGAAATGAAATGTTATTTTTGGGATTCCCAAAACAGAGGCATCCCTAATCTTACACCATTCCAAAAGCCCTAGGAGACAATCTTTATCTTCAGTGTGGGTGATTTGACATAAGTGTCAGGCATTTTGAAATAAAAGACAGAAAAATTCATCTTCAGGGATTTTAAGTTGCTTTATCTAGTTTAGCTGATGAACAGTTTTTAACTGCTGATAAAATCTGCAGCTGAGCTGTGCCTTTTTAGGTTTCTTGATCTGCATCACGCCCAAATTCACTGTCACAATCATCATCTCTCAACTGGTGCCTGCTGCTTCACAGGCACACATATGCTTCCAAAGAAAGGAAAGCTTTTTGCAATAAGAAATTTGCATTAGAGAGCCATGTGTAACCTACTGCCTGAGTTTAGTCAGAGGTACTTGCAAGCACTCATAATTCATTTACAGGAATGTTCATCCTACTGGAGATAGAGGCAAACCTGAATTCAATGAAATTTGGATTTGACCCTGATTTGGGAGCAGTACAGACAGGAGAGGAGAATCATGATACAGGGAAACAAGATAAGCCAAATTTATTTTTCAGCAAGAATTGAAACTATTAATTAACATGCACCTGTGTTATATTCTTAAAGCCCACTCAGATCCATTTTAAGTGTTAGTTTTACAACTGTGAGATTGCTTGGTCCAAAGGGGAGCTTGGTATTTATTCTTTCCACTTGTAGGCTAAATGTTTTTGTGTCAGAATGGGTGGAAAATATATATATATATATCTTGACATTCTTCTTAAAATCTGATTCTTTATAAAATTCTGTTTTTCTTTTTTCATATCAAAATGTGATATTATTCTAAAAAAAAAACCAAATGTGACACTTGATAAAGGTTCTGGTTTTGTCTGTGTAGAGAGTATCCCAATATGGTTTAATCTAGGCAAGCTGTGGGCACTTCAGAAATATTCACTGAACTCTCTTTAGGTTCCATGAGAGGAGAAGTACAATAAAAAGGGAGTAGGTGCCTGAGCTGCCTGTGCAGTGCAAAGCACATGGTGTCAGGTCACTTCACACAGGCAGTCGCACACTCCCACCCTTATAACAAAGTATGGGTGTCACAGTTTTATTCTGGAGCCTTAACTGAGCTTGGACAATTATTTCACAAAATCTATTAAACAAGAATCAAGGAGCAGCAACAAATCATAGCTGCAACTAATCACCAAAGGCTCTGTGTCTATTATTAATACACAAAATGGCTCAGTGATACCTGTCATCTCTAGAACTGGTTGGTTTTGGGGTTTTTTTTTGGTGGTGGTTTTTTTCTTTTTTGCTTAACAATGTCTTGAAAATGTGGTTGGTGTTACATTATGCTGATCTGCAATATAAAATGTCTTACCTCTGATTTGTTACATTTCAGCACAGAACACATCAATTTCAGTTGTACTGATACAATGAATGATACCAATGCAACAAAACAAAACTGTTACTAGAGCTGCTGGATAAGTTACACGAGCTAAAAGAAATACATCAGAATTTAATTTCTGTTCTATAATTTAATGGTTGGTGTATTTGGAAATCATTTAGGTGGGACTGGTTTTTATCCTGATAGAATTTAATATTAATCTTCTGGGTTATCTATATTTATGATTGCAGGGGTACATGCAGCTGCAGCACCCTGCTGAAGATCTCAACTATATCTTGACAGTAAAATCCAGTCACACTTTTCCTTCTTCCTCACTTCCTTTTGTATCCTGGCTTCCATGCCAGATTAAAATTAGTCTCCCCATCACCTCTCCCCCATGGGGAAAGAGATGGGTTCCTTCTCTAAAGAGTTACTGAGACTGTATGTGAGGCCAGAGTCAGGATCTTAACTTGAGGTGCCCTGATTGCCTTTAAAGGTATTATCCATAACCTTATGCATAAAAAGTCATAGATATGACAGAGGAGTAAGGTCAACACAATTTCTAGGCTATTTTCTTCTTCTCTACCAAAATTGTGACCATGACCAAGGTATAGAAACATGCACACATGCATGCATGTACACACACCTGCATCCCTCCATCCCACAATAACACTCTCAGTGTGCAGAGTATTCATCTGGCAAAGAGATTCAGACAGGAATCAGTATAGTTAGTGGATTGGAAATAGAAGTGAGGTATGAAGAGGGGTGTATATTACTCTGAACTGCATAAAAGGCAGAAATTCATGTATGCATGGACATATGTATGTGTGGGCGCACATATACTTAGATACCACTACTCATGATCCTGCACAGATGCCTGTGCACTGATTTGGAATGGCAGTATTAAACAGGAAAAAAGCCTCATCCTTATAGTAGATTCAGCAGATTTCATAAGGAAATAGGGGATTCTGTGAGCCATGCACGTGGAACTGGAAATCTCCACACAATTATTTCTATAGATTCCTCAGCTGCTGTTCCCTACAAACACAGTAGCTTAACTACAATGTGTCATCTGCCCAATTTAAATCGTGTGCAACAAATTTAGTTGTACACCGAGGAAAACACCATCCCTAATCTGCTCTGTTTTTCTTCCAGTGTGCTCGCTATGATAATGCATTTGCTGCAGAAATTCTAAT
Source organism: Ammospiza nelsoni (assembly GCF_027579445.1). Lineage (NCBI taxonomy): Eukaryota > Metazoa > Chordata > Aves > Passeriformes > Passerellidae > Ammospiza > Ammospiza nelsoni. The sequence goes on along the minus strand of NC_080634.1, from coordinate 96,047,650 downwards.
TGACAGAGGAGTGAATGTAAATCATCAAGATGAGGATTTTTGGACATCAATGCATGTAGCCTGTGCCTGTGATAATCCTGATATTGTCCTGCTACTGCTACTAGTAAGTAAAGCAAGCCAATGCATTGTGGGCTTGAGAAGGAGACAGAATGGAGCACCCTAAGGTCTGAAACTGCTGTGTGAATGTAACATATTGCTGCTAATCATATCAGTGAAACATGTACAGTGTTTGGTTTTTCTTGACATTGCATTGGTGCTCAGGAATTTTAGAAGGCTTTTTTAGGACTTCAATGAGAATAAATTGCAAACATCAATGTCAAGTGTCTCCTATTTCTCCTCTGTGGTCCCGAGCTTATATCTCTGATAAGCACTCAGTCCCAAATGGGATATTCAGAGAATTTCTTCTCTTTTCTCCTTGTCACTTTCTGTTAAGGATTCGCTTTTCAGACAATCTTATTAAAAGCTTCCTCTGAAAAGCAAGTATTGGCTCACTTACACTCAGTATCTAAAAAGTGTTAAAAGTCATAAACAAAATGTTTGTGGGCATGGTCAAAATGAGACAAATTCAATATTTATATAAACAACTGACATTTTAATGCTCATTTTGCACAATAGAGTAATACATTTGGCATTCAGCCTTTTTCAAGAGCAGCAGTGTGCCAGGTGGCCAAGAAGGCCAAAGGCATCCTGGCCTGTATCAGCAGTAGTGTGGCCAGCAGGACCAGGACAGTGATTGTCCTCCTGTACTCGGCATTGGTGAGGCCACACCTCAAATTCTGTGTTCAGGTTTGGGCCCCTCACTACAAGGAAGACACTGAGGGGCTGGAGAGAATCCAGGGAAGAGTAATGGAGCTGGGGAAGGGTCTGGAGCACAAGTCCTATGAGGAGCAACTGAGAGAGTTGGGGTTGTACAGGATGGAGAAAAGGCCCAGAGAAAACCTGAAAGAAGGCTGTAGCAAGGTGGGGGTTGGCCTCTCCTGCCACGTAGCAAGCAACAGGACAAGAAGAAATGGCCTCAAGTTGCACCAGGAGAAGTTTAGATTGCATACTTGGAAAAACTTTCTGTGCTGAAATAGTAGTCAACATTGGAATAGGCTGCCTATAGAAGTGGCAGAGTCAACACCCCTGGAAGTATTGAAAAGGTGTGCAGATGTGACAAATGTGGACATGGTTTAGTGGTGGAATTGGCTGTGATGTGTTTATGGTTGGACTCGATGATCTGAAATGCCCTTTCCAACCTAAATGATTCTCTGGTTATGTTTTGTGCTTCCTTTCCTAGGACCAATACCTCTAGTTTTATATAATGGTAATAATGCAGCTCTTTCTCTCAGTTAATGTGATCTTGCTCTTTAAAACAGTAGTGCAGAAACAGTTCACAGTCTGACTTAAAGCTTTTTAGTCTGTTTATAGAGTTTTTAAATGTTTTTGTTTTAAATAGGTCATTGCAAGGTCAGAGTTTCTTGTCATGCTTATAATTCTATTTCATTGTTACATGTAAAGGTAAGAGAGATATATTTTTAAACTGTATACTTGATAATACATTTCATGAAATCTCTTTGGGAGATTATTTAGTCCATTCCCTCTGCTAGACAAGAGCTAGGCACACCAGCCTGCCCAAATCTTCAAGGATGGAAAGTCCACAAACTCACTGGGCAACCTGCACAGTAAAAAAAAACCCAAAAAACCAACAAACCAAAACAACAAAAAAAGATCAGATACATCTGGTTTTGAACATTGTCATTACTCCTGGCAAATAAAGGATAAAATTTCCAGTCATGTTTTATCTCTTGTATTACCTCAATCTGTCCAGTGTAGATATCTCTGAAGCCTATGTATCCTTTGCATTCTGCATGTACTCCTAGAGTGATAAACAAACTAGAACAGAGCAGATTATTTATAAAAAGCTCTTTTACTGTGGAGAAACTCTTGTAATGGGGGGATTTTTCAGAAATTCTGATTACAGTGCTGTTGTCATCAATGGGAACAGTTTAGGTTATAGAGGGCATTTGTAAAATTTTCCTTGACCATTTTTTCAAGAAGCTCAATCTAATTAAGCTTCAAGTGTTGCTGTACAGGATTATATCCAAAATAATTTTCTTGTGCCTATCATTTGAATGTTTTTGACTTGGTCCCTGTTTGTTACAAGCTGCCTTCATCTGAAGGTTCTAATTATTTTCTGATAACTTGGTTACCTAATACATTAAAATTCCAATAAAGAGGTACACGTGGATTTTTGCAGATAAAGTTTGAATTGTCCATATTATTTCTGATAACTTCCAGTAAATCTGCCCACATTTAGGGGGTCAGAACTTCTAAAGGCAGAGTTTCCTTGACTAGATAAATAATATCTTTAGACTCTCCCTTCTAGATTCAAAATAAAGGTTTTAAACTTTTGTGATTTAAAGATTTTTAAAGAGATGGCAGAGGAAGGAAAATATTCTTCGGTAAACTCTAGGTTTTGAAACATCACATTAATGCTCTCTTTGATAATATTTGACAATGTGAAGATGAAAATTGAGGTTGGAGAGACTTATTTTTCACAATTCTGAATTGCCTTTGCGTGAGCAATTCATATTAGAAATTACTTTGCCTTGAGGTTAGTGTTTCATGGACCATGTCTAATGTGTATCATGAACCTTGATAATGCCAATATGAGCTACAGTCAGCTTCTATTATGCCACAGTTTTTCATTGGAAGAAAAAATAATACTTCTTGTAACCTCAGGAATTACTTTTAAATAAATATTTCTTCTGGACTGAATTTATAGCCCAGACAACACCATATTTTCTGTTTTAAAGATGTGATTTAAAATGTAACAGCATGATCCTTTAATTGCTCAATTCAGATTTCTGGAGAACTGTCACAGAAGCCAGTGGAGATTTGCTCATTAAGAACTTAAAACATTTCTTGAGGGGAAAGTAGGAAAAAAAAGCCTATGTAGATCCCAGAAGGCTATCAAAGAAGATTTGCTTAAACACCCCCAGTTTCTGACTTCACCCCACTTTTAGTGGTCTTCATTTTTCTCTGGCTGAGACAAGAGACTCAGATGAATGCAGTGACTTGTTATTCATCACCTAAACTGTGGTGACTCACAATTTCTTTGCTCTGGTGGATAGCAATGACAAAATCCAAGCTCATTCACTGCAAACTAGGAGGGGCTGTAGCTGTTTGCTATGTGGTAATCTGTCGTGTCCTGCTGCAAGGCTATTGGAATTGTAGATACTGGTTTTGAAATGGATGCAGAATGAAATGCTTGAAGCTATTTCTTTCCATAGTTCCCAACATTTTACCCTGGGTGGCACAGCTTTCCAGGGATGTATTTATGTCTCCTCAGTGTTGGAGCTGTCAGCAGGGGAGGGGGGCCCTGGACTGAGCAGCCAGGAGAGCCAGCCCGTGTGTGCTGGGCAGAACAGTCGGTCAGTGAGGAGCTTGGCCTGGGGTGCCGCTGGTGTGTGCAGGGATCAGAGGTGATCCATGGGCAATGATGGGGGACAGGTCACCTTCATCAGTCACTGCTCGGTCCCAGCAGCGTTGTGTGCTCTCCCTGTGGCACAGGGAATTGCTCCTTGTGGATTTTGGGTGAAAGAGGCTCCTGTTGCAGGTTAAGAGAATGCTGAAGTGTCTTTTATTTAAGAACAAAGATGTGTAGGCTTATACACATTTGTGCCCGCATAAAATTTCTTAAGAGTGTGAAGAGCAATCAGATTTATTGGAGGGATCTGCTCTGTTTTGTCTCACTGCCTTTTGAAGGCTCAAGAGTGGATGCGCTGACAGCAGTTCTGTCTGGTGGGGGTGTGGTCTTTTTGTCATTTTGGGTGCATTGCAACATTGTATTTTTAATTAATCCCTACACTTGTTCTATATTGAATTGAAACACTAGCCAAGATTTTTACGTTAGTTCTTTGTCCCATGGTACCAGAGTTGCAGAATGTCTAAGCACCAGCATATTAGCTGCTGCTCCTGCTTTGTTAGCTGTAGCAGGTGTTTAATCATCTCACTGTCCTTTAAATGGCTACAGCTTTAAACTTGTACCCATCTCTTGCAGTCTAAGTGTTCCTCCACAAAAAACAATTTTTAGCTTCAAATACTTTTAACTGGTACATAAGAGTGGGTAGCCTTCACTTTACTTGTGCACTGTTCAAACTACCTTCTTGTCATGACAGCTCAGCCCCACACAGTTTCTCGATCACTCGCCCCAGGTCAGGATCACAAGGGGAAAAAGTGGGTTGAGATAAAGGCAGTTTAATAGGGAAAGCAAAAGCTGCGCACATAAGCAAAGCAAAAGAAAAATTGACTCACGCTGTCCTATCAGCAGGCAGGTGTTCAGCCATCTCCAGGGAAGCTGAGATGGCTCCACCACATGTAACAGTGCAGTGGGAAGACAAATGCCATCACTCTGAGCACCCTCCTCCTTTCCCTGGCTTTATGTGCTGAGCATGAGGCCATATGGTGTGGGATATCCCTCTGAAGGGCTGGGGCCAGCTGTCCCGGCTCCTTTGCACCCCCAGCCTGCAGCGGTGGGGTGAGGAACAGAAATGGCCTTGGATCTGTGTGAGTGCTGCTCAGCAATAGTTAAAACATCCCGGGGTTATCAACACCCACTTCAACACAAATCCAAAACACACGCTGGGTACTGGGAGGAAAATTACTCAATCCCAGCCAGAAACTGCACACATGTGGTGGAATAAACATTGATACTGTTGCAGTTTTGTATATTAACCTTGGCTACTCAGGCAGTAGGGTAGGTAGTTAAAAATACCACTTTTTAGAACCTTATACTTTGGTTTTTTTATTATTTTTGTTTACTCTTCATTATTTTTCATCATGAATTCTGTGTTTTAGAGGATCAGCACTGGTTCACAGTCATATTGAGCTCCTACATTTGGTTCTTTTTTCAAGATAACTGTGGCTGTGTTGCAAACCACAGGCTTCTTTATGACTTGCTATTTATTACACTAATTTCAGAGCATAGCACAGGTAATCATTATGAAGCTGTACAGTTTGGCTCGCACATTACAGGTTGATAACTATGATTTTTCTTTTCTACTGTACTTTGATTTTGGTTTTGAGGGTAGTTTTTCCTTCCTTGCACTCCCAGAGAATCATGAAATCTTTTGATGTGGACTGACCTGAGGCTGAGAGCAGCAGAGAAAGTTGATGAGATTGTGTTTTTATAGTGTACTTCACTTCATTTTACTATGTTCAGGAGACACCTTTTAGTGGGCAACATGAATGTTAGAGTTTCACCATCTTCAAGGCAGATCTTTCAAATGAAACTAGGAAGGTGGAGGTGGTATTTTGGTGTTTGTACAATATGTGGCACAGTAGAGACTTATTATTTATTCTTTCATAGAACTGATAGCATTACTGTGATAAACCTGGCACTTAATTAATTAGAAAAGCAGAGAGCAGTACTACATCCTCAGAACATTCTTAAAACATTTTTTTTAACTGACCTTACCAGGAAAAGTAAGTGTACCTTCTGTCTGCTAACTAATTAAATGTTTCGTCGTGTACTTTTTGAAACCTAGAATTGAAGCACAAAATGCAAATCTGGCAAAGAAGGCTAAAAGTACAAATTAAAAAAAAAAATAAAAAAAGAGGCTGAGTATTTTTTCACTCCCCTATTTAAGAACTTAGGGAAATCTGTGCTTGGCAGTGTGCAAAAAGGAGTTACCATAAAATCATTCATTAGATTTACAGCAAGAATAGATGAGCAATGTCAGGTAGATAATACTATCCACTGTATGTGTAATCCACTTTTGATTTTGGTGTAAAATCCCCTTTCCAAAACCAGATATATTTGTACTGGAAAAAAAAATTACATGAACTGACTTCCTGGTGGGAGCAGAAAGGAAGTCTTTGTGGGGCTGTAACTCTGTTTTCTGCTCCCCCATGCAGTTGAGAATGGCACATATCTGAAGTCATGTAATCAGGCAGCAGTTACATAGTTATTTTGCCCTTGTTCTTTGCAACTGAGTCAGGCTGTGTTAGCAAGCAGGGATGAATTATCAAAATGCCATTATCTTTAAACTTAAAGAAAGGTCTTTCTATTTCATAGTTCCAGAAACAATTACTTCCTCAGAGGGAGCAAGTCTGCCCTCCCACTCAATCTTGCTCAGTATGACTTCCTCCTTTGAGTCAATATGGGAGGAAGCAGGGAAGGGGAAAGAATGAAGAGTGGTTAGAGGTCATGAGGAGACAGTGGCTAACAGTTTACAGTATAAATGATCATGTAGCCCAAAAGAAAAATGATTCTTCTGTATTCCTAGAGGCGGAATATATTGTTACCAATATTTGTAGTAAGGAAATTTAAATAGCATTTTTTCTGTGAAAGCTGTGGGTATCTATTTGAATTCACTCAGTTTGCAGAGGCTGGTGAATGTGTGAGAAGTGTAGGAGGGAACTTCCAGAGAGTGTGTACTACTGGCTTATAGCCTTTCATCATTCCTAGCTGAGATAACATAAAATTAACCTAGATGAAGGCCACTAATTAACTAATCTAGGTGATGCCTTTTAATGAGTTGCTGAACACCAGATGGCAACACTCATGGGAAACTGTAGAAATATTAGTCCTTCTCCATTAAAGGCTGGCAAAAAGTGATGAAGCTAGCTAGTCATGCAGCACTAAAGGTGGTTATTTAAGGAGACATAAGAACAGGAACTTAACTGGATACAGCAAAATGGTCAAAGCATTTAACTTTGAGCACTGTCATGAAAGTAATGAGATAGCCTAGAGAAGAAATGAGAATAATATAAAGAGAAAAGATGTAGCATTGAACTTCAGTTGACAGGAGAAATAGCCAGTGAAATAGAATCTGCAGTTCACTGTATAAAAGCCATTAAATCATGGCAGAAATCAAAGCCTTTTTACATGGGAAGTAGACACAGAAAGTATGATGTAAAAGTCTGTAAATACTCCTTTGATGTCTAAAAATCTCACCCACAAACAGAGACACTTTCCCTCTCTGCCTCCCTTCGTCCCTCCACCCCTTTCATTCTCCCTCCTCTGTTCAGGTGGAAAACATTTGTGGTTGGGGATGAGACTTAGGACACAGACTATGGCTATTAAGTAGCAGATCTGTATACTCGAGTTCTTAGAGCATTTCCAGAAAACAAAAGCTCCTGGAGGTAAAAGAGAGTTAGACCTGCTGGAAAAAATATCAACCCTAGTTTTGGCTGGAGCAGATCAGGAAAAAGTATGCTGAGAGATGGACAACAAGCACAAAAATGGGGAATTTTGGATCAACTTCATTCATATTCTCTTTTTCCCCAGAGAAAGAGGATCAAGGAATGACAAAATAATGAAAATCAACATCTGGCTTTGATCTTCAGTAAGCATACTTTTGTGCTACGAAGAAGATGGTCTGGGGATGTTCCACCACGGGGGGATGTTTGTAGAAGGTGAAATTCATTCTTCATGCCAAGTGGCCTCTACTTGAATCACTGACATAATTATTCTGAGAGCTGCTCATAGAGTAGCTGGGGAATTGAGGAAAACTCTTAGTTAAATTGCAGAGGTGAAAAGCTGCTTGGTAGTGAAGAACTTGATAACAAGACAACAGCCTAGCTATTAATAGAGAAATGGGCCTGAGAGTTGCTGAGGTTTCATTAGGATTGGTCCTGTGACATTATTTAATTTAGAGTTTTCAGCGATAACCTTGAGAAGAAAAATAGAGGTATGATAATGAAATATGTTGAAGACAATGCTGCAATGTCTTCTCTATTGGGGTGAGGATTCTAATGTCACAGAGAAATCCTAAGGTATCTTTGACAACTTAAGTAATTAAAATGGCTTGAAATTTCAGTGTACAAATACAAGGTCATGCTCTGAGCAACAGACATTTCTGTGATATTCTCAAGAACCATCAGCTGGAAATCTGGAAAAAGACCTCAGAGCTTCAGTCAATTTTAAGACAATTGTTTGCTGCAAACATGTAACTGCAGCTGGGGAAAACCAGATTCTTGGATTTGTCAGAATGAAGATGTTGCCAGGAGAAAGGGAAGAGTGGTTTTGCTGCTGTCCAAGTAATGACAGCCTGCAGTTTGCTATCTACAGCCACTTTCAGGAGTGGGAAATTGTACCAAGGAAACCTGCAAGGATAAGCAAGGGAGTAAAAAGCTTATCTTAAGAAAAGGGAGTAAAAATAATATGTTGTACTTAAAAAAATCAAATCAGGGAGGTTATAAAAATTTCTGTAAATTTATCAGGATAGAGGAAGAAGTAAGAAGAAGCTTTTAAAACCTGAAGTTACTGCTAGCATGAAAGCAAGTGATTGCAAAGGTGTCCAACAATAAAGTTAAGACAGAATGAAACTAAGCATTCTTAATGCTAGGAGACATATGTTGGAAAGCAGCATTCCATGCAGGAGTAATAGGGATTAAAAAACCCCAAACCTGATCCCTAATTGGCTTTAAAATTGATCTTAAAGTCATCAATGAGATTATGTGTTATGTGTTACCTGCATTACCAAAGTGATGCTTCAGGAGATCCATTCTAGTATTTTATTTCCTCATGAACAGCTGTTCAGAAGGTGTGGATATAATTATTCTCATTGTGTTCTTAAGACAATAAAGTAACATACAGAGGATATTAAAAACATAATATTGTGAAAAATAAATAACAAGTAAAGTTATATAGTAGATTTTTGATGCCTGTCAGACTATGCTAAATTTCTGTAGCCCAAAAAGAGCCAGGAGAAAAATTCATGGAAGAACACAATTCAGAAAGAAAAGTTAAGTACTGGGCAAACATACAATTTTTCAAGCATTTGAAATATTTCTGTTTGTTTTTTTCAATACTGTTTCCACATATTCAAAAGCAAAATACATAATGGTTAAATAGCATGAAATCAAAGGAAAAAGAAAAAGCCTTTTTTTTTTCCTCAAGAAAAGAATCTCCAAGGCCAGAAAAGCTAGATGTTTAGTCTCTTGAAACAAGCTGAGAATGGCATTTAGGTCAGTAATTAATTGTGTTCCTCAGAAGTACTTACTATTTAAAAACCAGAATTCTGGATTTTCAGTGGGAAGAAGAATGTTTTATTATTTTTTAAAATGCTAGGAAATACTGTCATCAGGGAAGATGGAAATTTCCTAGCCAAATTTAAATAAAAAGCATGTGTTTAATTTGTATGTAGGATTGGAAAGCCAGTATAATTTAGTAATCATGACAACAATGCACTTCTTTAATTTAGATATATATCTTTGTGAGCAATGTTTTCCAACTGTGACAGATTTTGACATCAAGTATTGAAGCAATCTGAACTTAGAACCAGACCTTGAATCACCATGTCATTAGGATTTAAACATTTTTTTTTAATGAAGTATTCAACCAAATTTTTCTCATTAAAAATATAATAATTTTTAAAAGTTTGCACCATTCATGAATAAAGTAAAAAATATTTTATTATATTATTTAATATATTATTTATTTCAATAAGAGCTCTCCCTGAATGCTAAAAAAAATTCCCAAACCACTCAAACCAGCCGCCTCCTCCCAGCTGTATATGGCTTTTTATGTGTTTTCATTTCAGAAATACTGGAATGAAATATTACTATGGCATAGTTTGTAATGCATAATTTAGAAGGGCTTGGGAGCATGAACCAGTGAAAAAAGAGCCACCAGATGAACGTCCATGAATTCTTGAATTTGTGAGTGAGCCAGTAGGGGAAATTGCAGCGCTGATACAATTTATCAAAAGTTCAAGGACAATTTACCTTGATATGCCGCCATAAAGATTGATGTGCAAAGTCATTGGAAAGAAAACTGCTGCAGGAAAAGCTGGCTTATACATTGAAAGCAGATGGTTTAGGTAAATTGTAACAGTGCAGGGTTAGTGGGGCTAATAAATGAGGTGGCACGAAGGTCATTAAGAGACTCAGGTTTGCACATGAGTTTGAAGACTTTTCAGTTAGAATAGCAAAGGTGGAGCAAAAGCATTGATTTTCCAAATCTAGAATAATTGATGTGGACTATGTGTGGAAAAACTAGGTAATTCAGTTCAGTATAGAACAATATAAAGTAATGAGACTGGGTTGGATAGTGAAGTGTAGGAGTTAAAGCCATGAAAAGAAAAATAATGGAAAGTTGGATGTACTTTATTTTTTTCTGGTTTGATAATGAGTTTGAGCAAGATGTGGTTGCTGCTTGTAAGGATGAAAGGCTAAAGAGATGTTTGAAAATGTATAAAAGCCAGCTTATGAAAGCACAGGAGAAAACTAGCCTTTAAATTATTTCTAAATGACAGCTGTATCTTCAGCTATTTGAAGTTGAAGTTTATGAAATCAGCCTTTTCTTAAATTTCAAATTACTCCCATTAGAAACTGTGATATATCGTAAATTTTTAAAACACACTAAATATTATTTTTTCCAAACGTTAAATAATGGAAAGTATTTGTTGAATTAGTGAATACTGCAAGATTGCCAACTTGCATTCTTTGAGAAGAAGGATGTTCCTTAAAATTATGACAGTACTGGGAGGTGGAAAAATTTATTTTCTGGAATGAAGACCAGATAATTGTAAGGGATGGACAATTGTTTATTTGCAAGGTGATAGGCAGTTGATAGATTAATGCCTATTACTTCAACATTGACTGCTAATATTACACTTTATGGACATGAGGAAAAAATATGTCTGATAAAACATATAGACAAGTCCTTGGATGGCACACCATTATTTCTTTGAAGTATTTATTTCAATTTTGTGTAAAGTTTCATTATTTTTCCAAATATATATATATAATAATCCACAGAGACCAATTATTGCAAATAGACCTGGAGTCTTATGTTTGGTTAATATATAAATGTTAGCTGTGGTTATACTTCTATTGCTAGGATTTATATGTTTTTCTTTTCATATAATCAATTTCAAAGTCTGGCATGGAGCACATATTTTCCCCACAGCTATATTAGGGACTAACTTGCTGCAGTCCCACACAGCAAGTTACTATTGACTATGACTGGAAGATTTTCTTGTCTACGGCACTTTATTCATTACCCAAGCACAAGAAAATAATGGAATTTTCTGCTGTTCTGGTGAGTTCTCTAATTATATGCTGATGTTCTGAGAAGCCAGGTTTGTGTTAAGGTGACTGGCATACTAAACTCCCTAAATTGGTTTGGTATTTCACATGATGATTTGTTTCTAGAAGATCTAGATTTAATTACTAACCAGCAAGACAGCATCACCCTGAGTGCAGGTTAAGCTGCTGTACAGTCCCTTCCCTGTACACTTGGGAACACGTTGATGTTATCAATCAACACAATTAATCTCTCATAACAAGAATGCAAATTAACTGAGTTAAAATAGCAGTTTTGTACTCTTACTTCCTTGCATGATGCATTTATCTTTGCAGAAACTCTATGCTGTACACAGCTACTGTTTATTGCATGCTGTTTAATCTCCTGCTTTTTACACCAGAGACATGTAACACAGATTTTCTTTCTTTTTACTCTGAGTGCCTATATACGTTAATGTGGGCTCTTTTTTCTCTGCATTAATAAAATTGTAAGATCTGATGTCACACCTGAAGTAGTGCTATTTATTCATTTGTGCCAGTTCAAGTGTATTTAATTTACACACACACACAGGCACACACCTACACACACATATATACACATTATGCACATACACACATGTGTGCATGTAACCTTAAAATGGACTGGAGAACGAAATATAAAACATTCAGCATCTGGATTTCCCCAGTAACATAAATACATAGACATGGATATGGCAGTGTGCATAGACAGGAAGGGAAAAATTCCCCCAAAATGTGAGGATTGAGGAGAAGACCATCAGGTTAAACAGGGCCTTGAGGTTTGCCCCTCAAGGTTAGTTAGATTTTCTACATTTATGTTATTTACACTGAACATGTTAACTACAAGCTCTTCAAAAAACAACTTTCAATCTGTACTGAGCCATCAAAATCAACTTCCTTTCTTTGCAGCCATACTGTAGTTGTTTTTTTGTTTTTTTTTTTTTGTTCTGCCCTCTTCTGTGGTGTGCCAGGAGTGGAAACACTTTTGAGTGAAGCTGCCAGGCAGAACTTTCTCCTGCAGTTTTGTTTGGAGTGTATGTGTGTGTAAATATATATGTCTGTCTGTCTGTCTGTCTGTCTATCTATCTATCTATCTATCTATCTATCTATCTATCTATTTGTGTGTGTCTGACTACTCTCCCATATATATGCATGCATATATACATGTACAAACATACAAACACATAGAACTTCGTAAGGAAATGTACTAGTCAAACGTGAACCTTGTTATCACATATTTTATTTGTACTTATCAGTACAGCAGTGGATCATCAGAGGATGCTTCTTATCTCCATTTTGCCTACAATAAAGCTGTCCCTTGCTAACTGTCCAGCTTTGTACACAGGTGACTGCTCTTGCTAACCCCAGGGAATGATCTTTTTAATTCCTAAAGTATGAGATTTTTTTGACCTTATGTAATTACAGTCTTGCTTAGTGGCTATAAAGTAACTCTTAACTCTAACTGTGGTGTCAGATTAAAAGACTTTTTGACATACAATTCCAAAGGCTCATTCCCTGCTTTGTGAAGGAGATTTTCTTTCTATTTGTTCTAAAAATAAAAGGCAATAATTTCAAAAAGTGACCTTTTGCTGGAGTATTATATAAGACAGGAACTGATAATTTTTCTGTATGCCTGTCATAATTTTTAACAATTACAATTAAAGTAAAATTAGAAGAAAGTGTGCTTCTATACTGTTATCAGAGACATTCAGTGCTTGAATAATTTCTTTTTTTTCATGAGCTCTGCTACTGATGGGAAGTTTGCAGGTCCCATGTGCAGAAACAGATGGGGAAATTTTAGTCTTTAGTCATCAATGCTCTTTGAAGTTTCCTTTCTAATTCCCTTTTCTTGCCAAATAATTTGAGTGCTGGCAATATCAAGTCAAATACCCCTCCTTCTGTACTTCAACTATCCTTTTCTTGACCTCATTCTGATCTTTTGGATTTTTGCTGCAGCGTCTTAATAATAGAACAGAATGGGAATGCTATTCCAGGCAAAAAGAACCTTTTTTTGTGATATATAACATGCAAGTTGAGTTTTTTATAATTTCTTCAATTCTTCAGTCTACCTCCACTTTCAATAAAAATACAAAATTTCAGTGAGAAAATACATTCTGAAAATTTTTCTCTTTTTTTCAGACTTTCAGATAAAATGGTTTTAAAAGAGTTAAAAGTATATCAACTTATTTTTGTGACATTCAAACAGGTACATTGAATTCATGTAATTTTTCAAAATAAAATTCTTTTTTTGCATACTAAGCTAAAAGGAGTGTCTTCATGCTCTTAGAGACCTTCTGATACCCTAATGCTTCATCTTTTCGTCTCTCTTCTGAGAAGCCCTTACTGAAAATGTGCAACATGTATTTTGAACCAAGAGGTGCCTTCATAAAGTAGGAAAGTAAAAAGAAACACCATTATTGTTTTCTTTTTTGTCATACTTGGCTTTGGAGATGAAAATCATAAATATATAATTCTTCATTAGCTGCTCTTTAGTGTAACTGTTCTTTTTTTCAATGGAAGGAAAATTTTTGGCAGATAAAATATTGAAATATTGATATTGTATGAAGACAAGTGCATATCTTGAGAGTAAGATTGGTTCCTGTAATTTCTGTTTGAATAAAGCATATGAGCAGAGACTGGAGAATTGGATGTTTAAACTTGTACTTATGTGAGAGCCCTAGAACTGAAAGTGTCCTGCCCATGGCCTGTCACACCAGAAAGTGTAGATTCATTTGCCCTACACTGTGGCTAAACTGTCTCATGCCTGAATGCCCATCTAGCCAATAAAAGCAAGAGAAAAAGTATTGGTTTTAGGGCCTGTTTCCTCACAGATATAAAACCAGCAGTGATTACATATGAAGACACACTGAGGCTGAGGCAATTAGTGTTCAAATTGTATGGCAAAATTCAGTCATGCATTTGAGGTGGAGATTTTCATGACATTAAGAATGATCAGTTGAAGTTGTTAAAAAACTTCAGAATAAAGTATGGAAGTTAAGAAACAGAAATGGATATAACAAAAATAATTTTGTTCTTGCAATTCTAGTCAAACTAGCTGGATGGTACTCAGCGTTTCCAGATATTTGTGTGGGAGAAGAGAGAAAATAAGAATAATTGCTTGAGGCAAAGCTAAGTCAAGGAAATCAGATTATATTTAGCTTAGAAATTAAGACCTTAAATTCCAAGAAACCTTGGGGGTTTGTATTAGGATTCAGAATTTGAAGAACCACCATGAAAGACAATTTGCTGTCTGATTAAGATCCAAGTACAAATCTGTATGCCTTTAGAATTAATAGAGTGTTCCCCAATCCTCATGAATTTTGTAGTTCTAGGACACGGCAATAGTGGTAACTTGAGAAATGTACATTACTTTTTATTTGACCATTTCTGGATAAGTAGGTTTTAACTTTTTATTTTGGAACTGCGTGCTTAGTTGTGTTTTACTTTGAAAGATGCTGTTGCAAGCATGCTACACTTCTAGAGTGTTTTCAGAAGTGTTCAGCACTGGAACTGAGTGGGATTTTCTTTGCCTTTTTCATGCCTTCCAGCTGATGGGCGGAATTTAAGTCCCCATGGTGCACAAACAGATGGGAAAATGTTGGTCTTTCATTTTCAGTCATCAGTGCTAATTCTTTTATCTTCTGCATGCATTAGTCAAACAGACTATGCCTGTCAAGCAATCTGTAATATGTGCCATGACAGCCTTGTTTTATTTTTTTTTTTAACTCTACTGAAAATCTTTTCTCTGAACTGACATTGCCTACATTCTATTAGTTTAAGGAGGAAAATGCTTTATTCATGAACTAAATGGTTGCCAAAATGGTAGTGGAACTTGGACAATTTTAAAGTACTACTTTTTTACTATTTTGTGGAGTAATGCAACAATCAAGAAGCACATTTTCAAATAAAATTGGGGATTTTTGCAGGCATCGGTGATCCTATATGTACAACTACAGGATGTTTTTTTTATGAACAGATACTGTATTGGCACATACTTCTATCCCCTTTTACCCAGCATGTCATAGAGATACACGCCTGGGAATTTTGGAACACTATGATGTTCATTATGCACACTGGCATGCTCCCATAAATCTTAATTTCTAGACTATAACAGGAAAGTAAGTCTGTTTTGATGAGCAGTTAAGTTGTGTATTCAGATTTTGGTGCCCATTTTTGTAACATGGAACCCAGAAGAGCCATGAATTAAAGAAATTTTATCCTCAGTGCAGCTGAAATATTTTACTTATACAAGGATGAGTGAATATCAAACTAGATTTATATGATCATTCCTTAACTGGTTTAGCATGTACCTATGATAGAAATAAGTGAGTAATAGTGGCATAACATAAATTTGTGTTAATAAAAATGCATCTATTTTAGCATTTACATAAAAGTGTTAGCATAAAATTTTCAGCGCTGCATTCTCTCCTGATTTATTGAGAGTGTTTTTTTGGAGATATGTGTTTTATCCTTTTTAGTTTATTTTATATGTCTGGAGGGCACTTATACAGCTCTGAATTCAGCTTTGATTCTGTAGGCTGCGTTGTCACAGACATAAGGGATTGAGCTTTGTGTTTGTGTTTTTATGATGTGGGTGGGATCAGGCATGCTGAAAATGAATTCAGACCTTTATTATATCACAAGTTAAGCTCATCCAGATGGCAGACAGTTCCTACTCCCTGTGAAAGAAAAGTTTTGGTAATGTGACAAGCATGGATTTATAGACAGTAGCAACTCTTACAAAGTTGAAAGCCCTGAAATAGAGCAAATATTGCAGACAGCAATATTGCAGCCTTTCCTGTGTGAGAGGTGGAAATTCCTGCTGCATCTAAGCATTGATTCAAGGTAATGGAAGAAGTCCTGTAAATGGTGTGCTGGGTCAGCTCAGTTTGCAGAGCTGTGCCCTCTGCAAGTCCATGTAAAAGGAAGTGAGAGGCTTTTCTATTTGTATTAAGGGAGATTTTGTTTTCATGAGTACACCTCAATATGATTCCCTACTATGGAGGAAATCAGCTGAGCAGGAGGATTTGTTCCCTGCATTTTCTCTATAGCTACACAAGCCCAAGTAAGGCATGCATGAAACATTTGTTAGTGCACCTAACAGTTGTTAGATTTGTAATCCACAGATTTTACTTCTGAATTTATATGTATAGATATGGAGTTTGTGTCGTAGTTACTTTACTAAGAGACGCTCTGTAAAGAAAGGAAGAAAATATTTTCAGACTTAATGAGGTCCCTGTTTGCATTTCTTCAATGCTTTTAGAATTCAGGCTTCAATGCATAAGAATTTGTTGATGAAAACCTTTTATTTTAGAAAAGTTATGGCATACTTTATGGTTGAGGGCTAGTGGTGTTTTGATGTGGAACTTAACTTGTAGGGAGATATAGTAGGGGTGAATGAAGATGGTGTAGAATGTAATCTTATCCCCTAAAGAGTTGCAGCTGAACCAATTACTAAAGATTAGGAGCAGGCCTGATGTTAACAGGTTGCAGCTGTAGCCTATCAGAAGAGTATTATAAAAGAGTGGATTGGTGGGAACTGGAGTCAGTTGGCTGCTGTGAGGATGAGGAGGAGTCAGTGCCTAGAGGAGCTGCCTGCAAGAACTATCAAGGAGGTACAAAACTCTAGCAATATGGTACCCGTGCAATGTAATGGCAATAGAATCTTTGTATTATAATGACAACATTAACTAACTGCAGGTAACATAACTGCCCAAGAGAAGATATGGGTTATTATTTGTAAAACATAATACTTTGAAGATCAAGTCATCAGTCTGGAGTTACTGAAATTCCCATTTAATAAAATATCAGCTGTGTTCCCCACAGACTACAGTGATGGAAATTGCCTGATGAAGGATGAAGAAAGGGGTTTTAAAGGATTGCTTTTGTAAGGTGAAATTTCCACTTCCTTGCTTTTCTTCAAGTTGTACGAAAGGAAGGAGGCTACTAGGGTTAGCTGTGTAGAAGATATTCCTATTTGGAGAATGATTTTCCATCAGATGCGCTCTTGTCTTCTGCAGGGGAAGTATGCTGTCTTTTTTTTTTTTTTTTTTTTTTTACTTCTGGCAAGCTATATTAAGGGTCAAAAAGCCAAAGCTGCAGCTAGAACAGCTTTGAGGTGGCTGTAATGTTTGCCATGGGCTGTACTGAACTTCCATGTCTTTGTAGATAGCTTGTAAATGTTTGTGATCCCTTTCCATTTCTTTGTCAAGACTAGGGGGTGGAAGAGTAAAAGTAAATATTTAGAAATAGATTTCCTTCGTGGTAAATTTCTAGTCCTGAATCAGGATTTCTTTTGATGTTTTGTTCCGGAACAGGAATCTTTTATTTACTCTGGAGTGTGTAGATACTGGTTATCTATCTCCCAAATATCTTCATAATCTGTGATGTCATGGGGAAGGGTCTTCCTTAAAGGTTTATGTGGAGAAAAGTTAAAATCAAAGTATTGAGTCTACAATCAGTATTCTGAGAGATAATATTTAGATTTAGCGAAATATTTTCTTGATTGTTTTGTGCTCATAAAGAGAATATAGAAGAGGTTACTCAGCTTGTGTCTGTCAGTTTTCTTCTTACTAAGTAGGCAAAACTCAATTATGATGGCAGCAGGTAGGGGAACTGTCAGTGGAGGATCTATAATTGTAATCACTTTTTTCCCCAGCTCTTTAGTAGCTGTATTGTGATTTCTGTGAAATAATTTTCTGCCTGCAGAAAATCTGTTGTTGAAATGAGTTGGAAGGAAGACATGCTTTTGAACTGAGAGCAGCTGCTCAATCTCACTTAATTTTTTATTTCTTTGTCTGTGGTTTCCTAATGTGAAGTCTTCAGCTTTTTTTTTTTTCCTAGCTTTGCCTTGAGAACTATTCCTCATCTGTTCAGCATTGTGGATTTGTGTAATGTGGTATCCAGTGCTAATGACCTAAACCACAACACTGTGTAGAGAAACTTTATTCCTTTTGCTTTGTTAAGGAATGAGATTCAACAAGTCTAATAGCAGCCACAAAGAGGACCCAGCTAGATTTGTGGGATTTGGTTTTTCATTTGGGAATAATAAGTTGCATCACAGCACTAGAAATAAGAAATAGTAGGAAGTAATATTGGCCAGATAATAAATAGTACAAAACGAAGTTTTAAGACTTTCTAAAAAATTAAATGCTGAATGAAAAAACTACCCCTGTGCATGACAAATTGATTTTTAGAATCAGTTAATTATTAAAAAAAAAACAGGTTGAGAGATTGTTTATTGATTGCCTCTGAGTTAACAATATCACTAATTAGGCTTCCTAACCATAGAATGTGGACTAAACTCAACTTTTAGCTTAGCAGTGGGAGTTTGGACATTGATCCACTGGATACAGCTGCAGCAACACAGTCTTGAGAGTTTGTGGCTGCATTTATACCTGGATGTGTGTCCCAAGGGGCAAAGGGAGCTTATATAGGGACAGAGCACTGTAGAGGACTGTTCACATGTGATGATGCCATGCAGTTGCTAGCTCTTGTAAATTCTTGCAAATCAAAACTTCCACTAGTGACTAGACTTCAGAAGCTATTTGGTTCTTTCCCCATCTTCTGGAACATGATTTGGGGAGGAAGAGTTCAGCTCCTAGAGCATCCTGTTAAGCAAAATCAGTGTTCTTTGTACTATCTTACATTAGCTCCAAGTTTATTTACACAAAGATGTGATCATGGTTTAAGTTGCAGTGGAGATGTACATTGTGTCATGTACTCTACACTGAGTCTGAAGTTGCTCGTCTCTCTTCCACTGAGTGGGAAACCATCTTAAACTGCATCATGTTGGTAAAAAATGTGGGTATGCACATAAATGAGTACTGTGGAACTGTGCACATCTAACTTCAACAACATTGCTCCTGAGCTCTCTAGCTAATCTTAAAGGAACAGCACTTTATTTGGAAATTATCTGTTCTACTCTGGTTTTCTGAAATGAACACATTGAAAACATCAGAGATTCTACAGGTCGGTAAATAGACAGAAATTAAAACAGAATTAAAAAATACAAACTAGTGTGATCCTAATAAAAGATGAAGTATTTTTCAATCATCCTTGCTGGAGCTAGAAAGGAAATCTTTTGTCCTTTCACTAGCTAAAGTCATTTTCTCTTTCGCAGCAGGCTTAGATTTCTGATAATGGGGGGATATTATGTAAATATGTGAAGTCTACTCAGTTATTATTAATCACCAGAGTTCAATCTTTCTTGCTGTATCTACACATTGATGTCACTCTGCATAGCACAGATGCACTTCAGTTGCATTTTGCATTTGGTGTTATTTAACCTGGTCTCTTTAGAAACACCTTAAGGTATTTAAAGATGTTCCTGCTGTAGTCTTATTAAAATAGAAACAATGTATCATTGCAGACAAATAATTATCTCAAAAATATTTTTGTATATATGGCATATAGTGCCATATATAAATTTTACAAAATATTTATCATTTTTATTGAGAAATGACTTGAGAATGAGGATGTGTTGAGAATAATTAAGCCAGTAAGCTTTTTATGTACATTGAGTGCCACATCATAATTCAAGTGGGTTGTATTGAAATGGAATAAATATGGAATAGCATTTAGAGTATAAATAAGGTATGCATGTAAATTTGGAAAGTAAAATCAGCAGCATGGGGACAGTTTTCCTCATGTTTCCTTCAAGAGCTGTGAGCAGAAACAAAGTAGGACTACACTTGGATAATCTGAATTGTCTCTAGTCACATCTGGGTTTCTTACTGTCTGACCTACAAGGTTGTATATGTAACAGAGCACTCAAGTTCATTAGCACAGTTCTGGCCATTTGAATCTAAACCAAGGTACAAAATCTGTGATGTTTGCAATGTGTTCCACACTAGTGGTGTAGCCCTAGCTAGTAGGGGTCTGGTCCTGTTCAAGGCCTTCATTCCTGGTGTGGGCAGTGAGAGCACAGCCCCAGTAAGATCACAGATGGTGCAGAGCTGGGAGGCAGGGATGATAATACACCATATTAAACATGCCTATTATTAAACCCTTAAAATTAACTGTTTGGGAGCATTCCAAGCATTTCTCAAGAAATTAATATAGAAATATCCAATAAAGATTACTTGCAGATGAGTAATTCCATATTGCATCCTTCCTTCTGTGATATTACATCTTAGAAATGAATTAAAAGTGTGCTGCTGACCTAAGTAATTATTCTACTTTTCCTGAGTTTGGTATGTCAAAGGTCTTTTGGTTTCTTAACAAGGAATAAAATGCTCTTTCGGCATTACCTGGAGATTATCTATGTGCAAGGAAGAATCTATACCTGAAAGATTTTGTGGGTTTTTGTTATATGCAAAGTAATGAGATACGAAATTGTTTTGCTTTCATAATTCTACCTTCACCAACAAACTCTCATGGGTCAGTGAGTAGAAAGCAAAACAAAAATCATACTTCCTAGTAGTGGAACAAGTGCAATAAATAATTGTTAAGCTATCCCCTAAAGATACTATGATCTTCAAATTCACCCTTTGATTTCCTACCATCTTTTTGATTTTATCTGGCAGGACAGACAGTAGAAATTTATTTTCATAGCACTATAATGAATGTAAGATTTTACACTTAAGTCTCCTTTCATTCCTTTTCATTAAGCATGAAAGACAAATCCTCTCATCTAATTTCATTTAAAAATTCCGAAGAAATACATCTAATCTAAATTTGCTCTCTGGGCTCCCCTTGCAGTCAGTGCAACAAGATAAGGCCAGAAGAAAGTAGTGTGTTTTGTAGGAGGACAGGTTATTTTGCTGCATAGAATGTGGTCTAATAGGATGTAAGATGGTTGAGACAGCTGAGGTGAGTAATTTTTGATGCCTGTCTGTCCCCTGGCCACTGTGTTGGAAACTCAGATCACCTCAGACTAACAGTTCAGCTTCAAGTTTGATAACCTAAAGCTAACATGAATTTGTTCATTTTTTGTATCATATTACCAGCTGAGCCAGAAGCTGAGCCTACTGCAAGATTTTCTTTGATACAATACTTACAAAAAAAGCTCCTGAAAAAAGCAGTCATGTCTTCTATTAATAATTTGATATTGCATTTGACCTCTGCTGATGTGTTTTTAAGAAAGGCAGTCCTTGGCATTTCTCATTTTTATTAAACTCTTTATCATACAAGCTGTTAAGAAAATTAATTAAATTTACCTGAGGTCACACTTATTTCATAATTACTTGCCATTAAAAGCCATAGAGAGAAATTTGAAATTAATTAATGTTACAACCCTTTTTAAAGAAGATACGTGGCAGTTCACTAGTCATGTAACTTCTAATGCTGTAACACTAGTAATGTAAGCTTCTATGTCCACCAGACATGTATGATATTTTCAAGAATGACAGCTTTTTTACTTAAAAAAATGTATTTTCCTACAGATTCTTACATTAACAATCTTTAATATAGAAAATACAATCAAGCTTCTCATGAATCTGTTCATTTTACCACCCCTCAACCCCAAGGGCTCTTCTTAGTTGTCACTCATTTATATTGAATTTTGAATGAAACTTAGAGAAATTTCAGCCTGGCTTCTTAGAGACTACAATTGAAATTATCAATCTCATTTTCATTGTCTCCAGTTGGTGACAAATGGCAATTTCATTTAGAAGTGGATGGTTCTCTTTGAGGTTGGATTGATGGATGAGGCCTTTGGAGGTCAGGCCAGCTGACAGGGTTACCCAGGCCAGCTGTCTGCCCATCCCTGCTGCAGGGTGTCTGTGCTGCTTGTCTGGCAGCTCTTGGCCACTGCTGGCTACTGGTGGAGTGTTTTAAGGCAGACTGCAGTCAGTGACAGCTGACTTTAAAGTGTTTTGCTGCAAATGGTGGTGGTTCCAAAACTCACCGATGAGCAACTCAGACATCTGTGTAGCAAAGCCAGACTGGACAGATAGTGTGGTAACAGTGTCAGCTGTCTCAAACAAAGGCAGCCTTTTTGACAATCATGAGTCATTCATTTGTCTCTGCCTTTTTGTGTGTTTGGTTTTGTTTCAGGTTATAATCAGCCTGCTGCCTAAGAACCCCAGCTTTGAAGTGTTTTTGAATAGGATCATGTAAGAACCCCAGTTGTGTTTTGAGATTTCAGTGCAAAAAAACTAAAGTGTTTTTAATTTTTGTCTGTAGGCTGGAGCAAATGTGCTTCTGCAAGATGTTAATGGAAATATTGCACTTGATTATGCTGTAGAAGGGACTGAATCTAGCAGCATCCTTCTGATGTACTTGGAAGAAAATGGTAAGTCAGCTCTTTAGCTTTTGGAATGCTTTTATTGAACATGTCATAAAAATAATAAGGATGTGTATTGATCTGATGGAAGTCATGCCAAAGCCAATTGAACTATATCAGTTTGGGGATGAAGGGGAGGAAGATGATTTGGAACCACAAATGTTTTCAGTGCGTTTAAATTGGAACAACTAACAAAGGTTAATGGCAGTTGTCGTTGTCAAAACTGCTTTTGACCTTTTGTATGGAGATGTTAGAAGTTAAATTCAAAGTAGAGAAACTGCAGCAATACAGAAGCTTTTAAAACAGTTAATTTAACTATTCAAGGACTAGGTTTTACATTTTGTTTCGTTTCCCATCTATAGTCTCAATATTTTTTTTCAAGTGACAGACTGCTAAATAAATAAATCATTGCAAATGATTTGAATGAAAATGCATATGATACTTAATCTCTCATTCAGGAATATTAGTGTTGGTTTAGGGTTTTTTAAATTGTGAAAGTACTTTAGTGAGGTTTCTATTATGAATTATGCTTAATATGTTATAGATGACAGGACTTGTAGTGAAAAACTGGATTTGTTGCTCATCAGTTCCAAACTTAGATATGAGCTGAAGTGAGATTTCTAGCATTGTTTTTGGCTATGAGGTGTTGTCTTAATATTGTGTGTGGCTCATTCTAACACTGAGAAAAGGGCATTAAGTAAATATAATGAGCAATAATGTAAAAATTTGTGTTTTCAACATTTTTTCTACATAAGGAATCTTTTTTAACATAAACTAAGTTAAATGTCAAGGAAATCACAGTGTCAGGTCCTATACTGCATGCATCCATTGTATTACATGTTTTATAATTTTGTTTCCTCGGTGTGTGGCAGTGTCTTCACAGCTCTGGTTTTGGATTCTTCTAATGGCAAAGCAGCTATTAGCTTCTAAAAGCTTGATTGCCTTGAAAAATACAGATATTTGTTGTCTAAATGTTCCAAATATTTTGACTTGCATTTAACAGGTAACATGCAAAATTCCTGTAGTGTACAAGATGTAGTCTGCTTATAGTGGTATCTCTTTTACAGTAGGTAAGAGAGGCACTATTCCTAATTAAATAGTGATTCTGTGAATGTTGGAAGTTACCAAATTAAAAAACTTAATTATTTTGAAGGTGATATCTACCTCTACTGACTTTAGGTAGACAAGCTTAAGTTAATCATCCAGACCTTTAGATCAATAGAGGGAAAGAGGAAATGTATGCATTGTTTCATCTCTTTCTAACTTGGCTAGGTGAGGAGAACTGGCTTCCAGGATTGTTTCTTTCTGCTGACTAATAAGAACTTAATTTGACAAGTTTTAGGGTTAGATTGCTAGGATAGATCAATCCTACCCCTTAACTGCTGTTGTGCATGAAGAGCTGGCCTTGGGGTGATCAGTGTCAAAATGCTCATCAACTTTGCTTGGTGTGCTGGTATTATTCTTGGAACAATAGGCAGCTCAAAGTATCCTTATTTTGCACTTGACTTTTGAAATTTATTTAGTACCTATGAAATTTTGTATAGCCTACCAAGATCAATAGTAACTGAGGAGGAGATTCTTGAAGGAAATTAAGCTGTATGAATAAGTATGAATTACTTTGAATTTCCCAGCCTCAATGTTTCTCTGTGCATTGTTTTGGTGAAGTTCTCCTCATGGCAGCAATCCCCATGCACACCTGCAAATGAATACCTCAACACAGAGCAAGGTCAGGACCAAGCCTGTTTATACAAGATTAGCTGATCCTGTATTAAATACCACCTTCTGCCTGTAGTATTGAGAAACACCCAACCAAAGTCTCAGCCTTTAAATACAATGTATAAGGAATATTTCCTTATTCTCTGAACTTCCCTACATTCCTAAAATGGTTCAATTTCATTTTCATGTTTCAATTCTCCTTTCAGTTGTGCATCCTGGTTTACAATATTAAGAGATTTGTGTGTAGAGTAGACTATACTTTAATCATTGCCTCTAATTGCAGAGATCACAAAGTAAAATTAGGTGCCTTATAGCTTAGCTAATGAGAAAAGCAGAAGCTATCAATTTATGTTGATGAAACAAAGATTGGAACAAGTAACTTTGAAGCCACAGAAAACATTGTTAATTGGAAACATCAGAGTTCTAGAAGTCTAGTGTTTATACGACTTCTTACAGATTTTACTACTGTGGTAGTTCACTGTATCTGTTTAATTTTACTACAGATCTTAGTGACTCAACTGCTCTTCATTGTTTGAAGTAATTTAATTTACTCTGTGGACGGCCTGGAGCCATAAGTGATAACAATAGCCTTGGATACCTTTAATGATTTATATGTTTTAAAACAGTTACTGGAGTTAGTTCTTTGATTTCTGCTTGTAAATGATCTGTTAGGGCACAGGAGTACCACAAGTACAAAATACTGTAATCATCTAGCAACTGCCCGAAAGCTTTGATATGTACTTTACTATTATGGAATATAACATATAAGGATGTTTTGTGGAGATTTTATTACTGAAGTCTAATGAAATTAATACTATTTCATTAAAATATTCTGTTTTCCTGTACAGAAATTAGTTTCCTCTGCTATTATATTACATTATCTAAATAATGTTATGTTGTATTAAGTATTTATTGACTGAAGAAAGGAATTAGCAGACTTGAGTTACCTAAGAACACAATTTGAGGTACACATTCTCTGTATATTAAGAGCATTGTTTCTGTTGGGTAATAACTGGCATGTTGTTAGTTTCATTTAAGATATCTCTAATTGAGGGTGGAAGGGAAATACAGCAGCCTACTTTATGCTTAGGAAAGTGTGTGGAACAGCTTAACTGTATCATATTAGGTTATGTCCAAGGGGCATTCAGAAGCCTGGTGGGCTCATGAGCTCAAGGACTCCATTTGGATTGATTTATCTAAATCTAATATCTGGTAGCCACTCTATAGCAAACCTTTTTAGAGCAAAAGCGATGCTTTGAAGGTAGGCATCTGTAATGAGGCACATGAATTAGGATCTGAACTGCCTACTTCTTTCCATGTGCTATGGAGGGAGCCCAGAATGGCCAGCTGGGACACAGCAGTCTGCTGTGTAGGATGACTTTTAGGATATTTAAATTTACAGGTCTCTGTGTAGATCCCTATTCAGTAGTCTATACTACTATTAACAACAGTGCAGTTCTAGGAAATGCTGACTGTAGAGAAGGGAAGAGTTGTTAATTTGACCAGCTACAAGGAGAGCACCAGTAAAAGCTGTTATATTTGTTCTGTGCCAAGATGTCATTGGTTTTCCATGTTACTGGTGTTCCTGTTTTGCTATGAAAATAAAGTCATGACTTATTTAAGGATTTCAATATCTGCTGAGGCAAGGCCAACGGAGGCCAGGTGGGACTGGAGATTCTGCTTCTCTCTGGGCTCCCATTCCAGTGCTAACCCATCTTTATGTAATTTCTTTTCATTTGAAGTTTTCTTTGTTGCCTCTTACACCTTCAGCTTCAAATCCATTCACTGTTTACTTTCAGGAAGTGTCTCCCTTCAGAGGTGAAATGAAAATAATAATGTGTCCTGGTTTAGGGCAAATTTGGGAGGAAACTTCTAAAGGGTCCCTTCAGAAAGCAGATTCAAGCAGCCCTCCTCCCCCAACTCATTTGGGAAAACATTCCTTGGACAAAAGTGAAAAAAACCTCTTTATTTAACAAGCAAAGTATTCAGAGACATATGAAATGAGTAATATTAAACAATAAAACCTCTCGCTGTTCTAAAGAGATGGCAAATTCAGAAAGTCCTTGTCATGGGGTGTAGCTTGGCTTACTCAGTCTCTTATCCCTCCAGCACTGGAAAACTTCTTGCTTGTCCCAGGCCCTGATGAGCCACAGGTGTGAGCTCCTGGTGTTCTTCTGGGTTTTCAGTCCAGAGCAGGGCTGATCAGTTCTAAGAAAAAGAAAAAAAAATCCAGGAAACTTCTCTGTCTTGGCTAGTTAAAAAAACTTACAAAAAACCACAGAAGAGCTCCCTCCCACTGCCTGCTGCAGACAACACAGTCCAGGAGTAGGATGTGGGGGCACAAGTGCAGTTCCTGATAACAAACTCTGTGCTTCCCTGTTCTCTCTTGGAACCAGTCTTAAGGTGCAGAACTTAATATCCAGCATAAACAGAGCAGACAATTGGGGATACCAGCATCATAAAGTCACCCTAGGACATAATGTCAAAAGGTGATAGTTTTTTCACTATTTGTCCTGCTTTATTCTAAACCTACCTGATTGATAATTGAAATCATCAAGAAAGTCCACCCAGCACCTTCCATAACTTTTGTTTTGATTAATTACAGCTTTAATTTTAAGGCAAACCTATTGAGTCATTTATGGCATTTTAAAACAATCAAACTTTGAATGACTACCAGTGTTTCTGGAGGCAGAATGTTCTATTGTAGAACTGTCAGTGAAACTCTGATCCTTGTTTCTTCCTTTTCCACTAGGCTGTTTAAAATATTTAATACTTTGAGGCAGCATTTTTTTTATTTTGTTACTTGGTATTTAGTTGTATAGTGGATTGCATTACTCAGCTATAAACTAAAACTGACTGACAGATAGTTCTTGATTCTGTATTTGCCAAGTCATAGGAGGTGACACATTCACTGTAATTCATTTCCAAAGAAAATATTCTCTTTTGTCCTCCAAGATCTCAGGCTTCAGTTTTCAGTAAGATAACTGTGCATCCCAAGAACATCAGCCTTATTGTTGAATCTGAGAAAAGAATATTTGGACGTTTACATTTTTTTTAAAGAACTGTCTACATATTGCAGGGATCTCAAAGCAAATTTAATGGCTCTCTTGTCTGTTGTGTAGTGAGAGTTTCATGCAGTAGCAGATAATTAAGCAATAGAAAACGGTCTGTCTTGATTTTATGTTTTGAAGATTAACTATATTTAAATAACATATCTATCCAAAGATACAGATGGTACTCCTTTTTCTACTGTGACACAGGTACAGGAGAAAAAATGAGTATTGCTTTTCTGCAAAGTATTTTACACAGTATTATTCCATTTCTGTGGGGACAAATGAATTTAAAAGAGCTGGTTAAAGGTTATTGACCTTTGATGGTAACAGAGACTTCATGCAGTTAAGCAAAATCTATTATGCTATTCCAAGCTGGGGGAATAATAGGTCTGGCTTGTTCCCTGAATATTAAAAGGATCATATTCAGGTGTCTCAGAAAACTGCATATAGAGCAAAAATCATGTGCAAGCCCCATCCATTTAAGTGGCTTTGTATGGTTTAAATCAGTTAAAATATTGTGCAGATTTTGCAAATATAGACCATTGTTTGTTAAATTTTTACTAGCAAGGGAATTAAGCCTTACTCTTCAGCTGCAAAATAGAAGACATAAATTTATTTTACTGCCTTGCAGCAGTAGGTAGAAAATAAAAATGAAGCTAAATGTTAGTACAGATTCCTACACAGAAGACAGCTTTTAACATTAGCCAGAAATAGCCAACTTGTCAATTACTACAATAAGGAGAATTTCCCTGAAGCCAACAGTTAACAACATATGGGACATATGACATGTGCAGAAAAATCTAATTTAGAAAAGTAGTGGGCAAGGATTAAGGAAAAATTTACTGCAAACCTGACACTTTACAGTAACCTAGAATGTGATAGGAAGATATACCAAAATTAAACTGTAAGTAATTTGAAGTTATCCATAAAATCTGGTGTGGTTGCAGTAAAAGCTCCCACAAAGCTGCTCACCCATTCCCTTCCTGACAAGGACAGCAAGATTGCTCACCAGTTACTGTCACAGGCTAAATAGATTCAACTTGGTGGAATTTTTTCAACTGGAATAGGCTCAGGTAGAGAAAAATAGAAAGACAAACATTAGAACAACACTTTTCCTCCCCTCTTTTCAGGCTTCACTTCTTCACTCCAAACTCTTCTACCATCACAAGCAGCACATGGAGCTGGGGATTTGGTACCTGGCAGTCTCCCTCTCTGCCCCTTTTCTTCTTCACGCTTTCCTCTGCTCCATTCTGGGTTTTCCTTTCAGGTGTGGAGCTCCTTTAGGAGTGTCTGTCTGCTTTGCCACACTGGCTGCAGGCTCAGCTGTGTGCTGCTGGGGGTCTGTTAGAGCTGATGGGACAGCCCCTGCCTCTCCCCACACACCCCATCCCTGCAGCCCCACAACTGCCGACACCTGCGCTGTACATCTCCTTGTGTGTTTCTCAGTACTCTGGCACTTTTTGTGAGAATAAGATCAAAATTAAGATCCTAGTTGTGTGCATTTTACATTTGGATTATTTGTTGTTAGTTAAAAAGAATGAATGTGTACACCAAAATGTTTCAGTGTTGAGGTTGTGGTGCAGAAACCCTTGAACAGACCTAGTAATCCAGTGAGGGGAGAAAAACTCTTAGGTTTTCTTCAGTGCAGTTAAGAAAATAAAGGGATATAAATCAATATTATTTCAGCAAAATACTGGTCTAGACTTTAATATTCCAAACTATTTCACCGATACTAAGGAATTATTGCTAATATACTCCAGTAAAAACTCACTAAAATGCCAACACATACAGATTGTTAGCACTAAAGATCAGCAAGCTTTGACTAAAACTAAATTCCCTAATATATTTTCTGTTTCAGAACCATATGTACCATGGTCTTGATTTATGCTCACAAATTTTCTTTCAACAGTATTGATGCAGTAGGTTGACAGAAAAATAGGCAATTAAAACAAAACAGCCTTAGGGTAGCTCAAAGTTTTTTCCCTTTGATTATTGTTGATTGGGAACCACCTACCCATAAGATCATCACACACAAAAAATCTATTTTCTGAGAACCTGATTAATTGAAGGGAGGGGTTAGGTGTTGGTGTTGCCAGCGAGAACAGAGGAATAAATGAAATGTTTCAGTAGGTCCTTTCAAAAAATGAAGCACATGGAAAATGTGGCACATTGGAAAGTTTCATAGTTGACAATGTTTATTTTCCTTTGGCCGTTATATTTTCCAATATAAGCGTGAATGAGCTACCATAATTTTTAATTTTTTATAGCTCTTGGGGGCTTTGAAGTCTTAGATTCTTCTTAATATTTTTGTGTTTCCAGCATGTCATCCATATGTTTTTATCAAAAGGAAAACCTTTAAATTCACTTTGCAGTCAATTTTTGACACTGAAATTAACATTTAAATTTATAGCCAGTACTTTATGATCTAGTTTTCTAACAGATGCTAGAAGGAAGACAGGCATCTCCTTGACCAATAGACTTTGCTAAGATTTGAAAAAAGATTGTTAAGAACATCAGGAAACAGGGATGTGCTTTCAGTGTCCTTTTAAACAACTTAACAATAAATAATTTCATTGCCATGAGAACCATATTTTCACTATTTATAGAATTCCTAAAGCTATAAACTTAATCAAGATGGAAAAAATGTCAGTGCCCACAGTGCATGCCCAGGCCCTGTGACCTCTGCCCCTTCTCCCAGGGCCTTGGCTGCCGGAGCTCAAGGCCGGCTGTGGCGGCCTTGTGACCTGGGAGCTGTTGGATGGGAAGGAGCTGAGCTGGGAGGCAAAGCTGGGAGCAGCACTGTCGTAATCTTTCACCCATCCTTTGTCTCTGGAGCCACATTTAGTCTCAGGTCCTTGCTTGAGGCAGTCCTGTGCCCAGCCATGATCCTCGCTGACCCCAAACCTGGACCACTGACTTGACTCCTTGCTTCATCTGATTTACTTGGATTTGTCACTGGAGGTTTTTCTGGCAGCCACAGAACTTCTGTTAGCTCTGATTCCCATCACCAGACCTGCTTGATTTTCTTTTTTGGGTATTGTGGGGCTGTGCCCTGCAAGGATGGCGACCTGCCTGGCCTGTGTTCACCCTCAGCTCCTGCCTGCCTTGCATTTGTTGAGTAGCCTGCTTTTACTGCTCTTTCACAAAAAATTAACTATAGCATATTAAAACCTTACAGTAAAATCTGTAGTGTAGAAATACCGTCTGTGATGATCTCATTTCAGACATGATATGTACCAGAAGTAGCCAGAGACCGTGATATACTTATTTTGCTTCTATGTTCTAGTATTAATATAAAAATAAAATAATAATAAACATGCATTACATATCCACAAATGAATGCATTAATATTAAGCCTTGAAATTGTGTCAGCCTTTTAAAATAAATTGCAAAAAATATTTTTGTTTCCATGAAAGTTAAGAGACAGTTCACTTAACTAATTTTAGCTGAAAGGATCATCAATGTCCTTATTGTAGAAGAGAGAGGAATAAAAGCATGTTCACTAGAGTGGGAGAATTGTCACTCTGATATCTACATGAGGAGGAGGTGGGAACTTCACTTCTGATAGCATATTCAGACTAGGAGGAGATAAACCTAATCAGCCCAGAAAGCCAACTGTGCCTTGGACAGCATCCAAAGCAGTGTGGGCAGCAGGTCAAGGGAAGTGATTCTGTCCCTCTGCTCCACTCTGTGATGCCCCACCTGCAGTGCTGCATCAGCTCCTGGGTTCCCCGCACAGGAAGGACACAGAGCTTTCTCCATGGGTACAGAGGAGGCCACCAAGATAATTGGAGGGATGGAAAATCTCTCGTGTGAGGAAAGGCTGAGAGAATTGTGCTTGTTCAGCCTGGAAAAGAGGGTTTGCTGTGACCTCATTGCAGCCTTCCAGTACCTGAGGGGAGCCTATAGGAAAGATGGACAGAGGCTGTTTACGTGGACCTGTAGTGACAGGACAGGGACAGTATTAAACTGAAAGAGTAAGTTTAGCTTAGATATTAGGAAGAAATTCCTTACTGTGAGGATGGTGAGGCACAGGAACAGGTTGTCCAGAGAAGCTGTGGATGCCTTATCCATGGGAGTGCTCAAGGCCAGGTTGGATGGGACTCTGAGCAATGTGGTCTAGTGAAAGGTTTTTTTCTAGTTCAGTCACCCTGCCCATAGCAGAGTGATTGAACTACATTATCTTTAAGGCTCATTCCAACCCAAGTCAGTCTATGGTACTGAAGATGCTTCACTAAACATATGTAATGATATATTTAAAGGCAGACAGAAAAAACCCTCCAGCAACAATCAGTCAGTACTGCTGCAGTGAGTTAGAGCTATGGGATTCAGTAGTTTTACAAATATATGTTCTTTTGCAGAATCTGAAAATTTTGGCTTCCCTTCTTGCATAGTAAATGTTGCTGGTGTGTATTTGTTTATATGCTGACCTTTGAAAATCAGACTCACATAATGCCAAGTGATACGCACAAGGGCTATTGAACAATGCACGCTTCTTTGTACTGGACATTTGTGAGAGAAAGGTGTTTAATAGCAACCCTCAGTTCTGTTTGCCTTGTATTTCTTTATCACTGACATTTTTGGAAAGTTACTAATGCATTATTTATCTGAGGTTTTTCTATTCCTTTTGGTTGTCACTTGTATAACCATGTGCCAGAGAAGGTGAGAGAGCCAAAGTACATGAAGCAGCCTTGTCAGGTGTGTTCCTGCCTGACACCAGTGCTGATACTCATCACCAAATGTGTGCCCTGCAGGGTCGCTGATGTTATAACTGTTCCTTCTCCATCTTATCTCCTGCAGAATTCTTGACTGTGTAGCTCTTCTGATTTTACAGGATTTTTTGAGTGTTTTTTCCATTATATGCCTTTTTTATTTCTTTTACTTTCCACTTATTGAAATGTGAATCCATTCCCATAGTAGATGCCAGTGTGTTTTTCTTCCTCTTTTTATTCATGCTGGCTGTTGTCCCATTTCAGCTGAATATCTAAAGCACATTTTGCCTTTGAAAAGCAACGTGAAGGTCATTCTTTAATTCAGGCAGTGAGAGTTACATACTGTATGAGTAGCATTTTTTGTTCCATCTAAATTCCTGGAAAGTATCGCACCCTGGGGAGGGAGAGCGAACTCCCCAGAATTATGAACTTGATTAAGGGAAAGCACTTATTGACAAGGTCTCCTTGTTTGAGCCTCACAGAATGTACATGTGCATGTTTGACAAATCTGCTTCCCAGCTCCCCAGCAGAGAAATCTTTGCTTGAAGCTAAATAGCTCCTGAGTTCTTGGAATTCAAAACTATGTTTCTAAAACTGAAACAGATTATTTTTGCGTGTATTCATTATATTTTTTGTAAAGGTAGAGAAAGAGAAACTATTGTTTCTCTAGCATTTTCAAACCTACTCTGAATATTTAAAAAGTGAAGTCTGTGGAAGCATGTCACTTTGTTGCCTCTCTTGTTGGGCTGATTTACTTCTGTTTGTTTATTGAAATATGTATCATTCATTTATGCAAGTATTAGTTTGAAGCTAGTAAAGCTGTCTTGAATAGGTTTTATATTCACACAGACTGTGACTTTTATTGCTCTGTGGTTTATGTGTTTTCTCTGAGCTCATGGCTGCATTACATTTATGAGAGAAAATAATTATTAAGCAGCAATTAATACAACTGAATGCCTTTCTTGATTTTCCCTTAAATATGACCAGAGTTAATCTTTCAATGGCTAGGGTTTTTTGTAGCCCCAACTAAGTCATACCAAGTTTCTATAAAAGGCAATTTACAGGGAGTAAGGATCAATATTTCACCATTAATATCACAGTGTACGGATATGTTAATTCTCTGACTATGTTGGGTGTAAGTCAGTAGTAACTTGCTAGAAAAGGCTGAGTAGACTCAGCTGGCCTCTGCCCTCAACTTGTAGGCATTACTGTAATTTATGTTAAACATGATGAAGGAAACAAACTCATAATAGCTGTGTTTCACTCTCAGTGGTTTTTTTTTGTCATTTTTTCTTCCTGGGAAAATCAGAAAATGTATTTCCAGTTTGTGAATTGTGAACTTAGTTTTCATTTTTTATTCTCAGAGAAAGAGGTAGTAAAATAATTTCCACCCAATTTCTCTCTACTTGAAACCCAAAACCTTTTCTTATTGTTTACCTGATATATTAAGAGAAAGAAAAAATTGACATGAGTTCTGTCAGCAGTACTTAAGCATGCCTGTCTTCATCAGGCAAATGTTTCATCTATTTTTAAACTTTAATCTTCCTTACCTGAGAACATTAGAAAAAACTCCATCTGAACCAGTGAAGTTTAATTTTGTCTGCTCAGTCTTCAATGTTGAGTGTTTAAAATGTCAACACTGCAAACGATGATTAATTTTGGGTGCATATTGCCCTTAAGTATTTGGGAGAGTTCTGTCACTGGCACAAAAGTGTTAAACCATTAATTTACTGTTGCAAAAAGCAGGAAACAGGTAGAAACAGAAAGGAAAAAAAATTCATTGACATTATGCAACATTGTCAGTCTGTAAACGACATCAGGTATTTTCGAATTATTAATCTGAAATGTGATGAAGGCATAAAAGCTTTAGTTCTGACAAAAAAATTGTTTGTTAGGAGACACTGAGGACATACTGTGAAATTGGCATTGTGTTCTGGTCTAGCAACTTTCAGGCAGTAGGATGTTAGACACATTGTCCTTTGGGGACATTGTCCAATTTAATCCATCAGTATCATATATATACATACATATATATATGTATGTATGTATGTGTTTGTCTAAATTACATTCATGTGAAAGATTATGGGGTTGATCCAGATAAAAAAAATCATTTAGTTCTAAAAATAAGATAATAGGAAGACAGTGCTCACACTGAACATTTCACTTCAGAGCTGAAACTCTTACAAGTGTTGCAGGCAACAGAACATAAAGCTGTACATACAGTGGCATGTTGGAAAAAACTGGAATTCTTTGGTGAACTACATATTTGCACCCATTTCTACTGGGCAGATTAAAACAAAGAAACTCAAAATATGATTTTATCCTGAAACATGCTTCAGTTTTTTAGTAATGTAAAGAACTTTAAGAACTGTTGAAGGTAAAACATTATTAAATACATATTCATTAAATTTATTTATAGTTTGTCATTTTTAAACTTAGTGACAAATATGGAAGAGAAATAAAAAATCATTTCTTCCAGAATAGAAAAATTTTTACTCAAATTGCATTTTCTATATATTTATTTAAATAATCACATGAACTAGAAGCAAAATAATGAAGTCGCAAATTAAGGTTATTTGTTCCAATCTAACCACAGCTGGTTGCTAATTTAATCACTTCACATTATTGTTGTATCCTGGTTCTTATTTTAAACCTCTTCAGACTGGTGACTGTGCTTTCTTTTGGTTATAGA